>NC_135505.1:150662019-151022019 GCF_052857255.1 Amblyomma americanum
AGTTTGAAGGATCCTTCACTCCCGCCACCGGTTGGCCCGGTATTGCACTACCTCCGTGATCGGCCTTGTCCTTAGCGCGTCTTTACTATCCTGTCTTCCTATCCCATCTTTCAACTCTCCTACTATCTGCACGTGGTAGCGATTGTGGCTCGGCTTGAGCCAGTGAGCAGGCCTGTGCACTTTCCTTTTCTTTCTTCCTGGCAGCAACAGACAGACAGACGGCCGGGAATGGCGACACGCGTATTTCGGTTCTTGACTTTTTCCAACATGTAAAAGCTGTCTTTTCAGTGGAAGCAGTCTCCCTGCGATGAGAATGCAGTAATTAATCCGTCTGTACATGGGGGCGCGAAGACGCTGAAATTCAGATTTTCACTACTGATACCTCAGCTTCTGCAACACGCATTTAAAGAAAAAAATTCTTGCTGGAAGATATTCGTGAAGCGGAACATCCCAGAGTACCGCACCTTTATTGAGAGCCGCTTTCAGAGGACGCCGCCCCGTTCGCGTTCTGTGTGATGGGTAGGTGAGCGCAGTATGCCAGGTCACTCGCTCGATACACTGTTGGGTTACTCACCCGTTTGCCTTATTAACTTAGGCATAAAACGGTCGAAGAGAAAACTTGGCGAGTCTGTGTAGGTTCATGCTGTAGCAGTGCCTGTGCTGTGTTCGGTCTTTGCTCTCGTCTCCGTTTGTTCGCGCTGCTAAAGTATAGAATAAACGGGTCGCCGGTGTCACCTTCAATTCGTCTGCCTCCCTGGCAGTATCGTGGATAAATGGCAGGCGTAAAGAGTGAAACCGTAAATAGAGCACACTCTGTAAAGATCGGCCTCCCTGTATACAAGCGGGTGCTATCCCCCCCCCCCCCCCCCCCCCAAAAAAAAAGTCTCCAATGCTTGCATTTGGGTCAGATTTCTGACAATCGAAACACTTCGGTTCTAGGACTCTTTTAATGCAAAAGACAGTGCAGAGCTACTTTGCTTCGTAGCCAGTTGTCAAGCATTTCGTATATGAGTAACCTATACCAGTCATCTCCCAACAGCAGTCGACTGTCCAGCTGACCCATGTACAGGATCTTGATTAGGAGAATTAAAAAAAAAACTATGCACAACCTTTTTTTTAATGTAACTGATCGCTCCTCGTGCGTAAAGCTACCCATCTATAAAGCTTGTCATTTTAATTCGTTGTATACTGCCCGTGAATATATTTGTCCCGTTTGTTTGTTCGCACTCAAAACCACCCGCACGCGGCTTCATCATTTGGTTTTATAATGCGTGATGCGACCAGACTTATCTCCATTGATCGTGGCCACGTGCAAATGCTTCCACATTTTTCCAGATTGTTGTAGTTGCTTTTGGTTCATTATCTCGAAGTTCTTTGCCAGCTTTAAATTGAGCGCGGCCAAGAACTGCAGGCATTCGGTCTGATGAGCGCCGAGCACGCTTGTGGCTATCAGAGCCGCCGAGTCATTCAGCTCTTAGTGGGCGCGAACCAGCCCCCAGTTCCTTTTGGAAACCTTTTCGTTGTCTGCCTGACTGTTGGAATGTCGTCACCACAGCGTGACAGTTCGCATCAACCTTTTAACATTGAAAAATAAAAATACATAAAATTTATTGTGTAAATGAACATTAAATATTATTATTATTATTTTATTTCTGTTCCGCCTTTTGGCGAAAGCATTCTGAAATCTATCCTTAAATCAGTTTTATATAGTAAGGCGCGAAATGAAGGTAGTAGCGTTTTCGAACTATTACACATGCCTGACTTCTCTCATCTTTTTTCTGAATCAGTAGTTTTTAAGCATATTTGGAAAGCGATTTTTGTACACCATTATTATGGTCAAAGCCCTGCGAACTCGTGATCGTTTTCTCGTGCCTATATTGCGGACCCGGTACGGCCAGCGTCTGCGAAAACTATGTTCCGTCTGTTCTCAACCGGTTACCTAAAGAAATGTTTCCTGCTAACTCTAAAAAAAAAATAGTGAAAGCTTGCCTTGACAAATTACGTTCTTAGCTCCAGCATTCTGTTTTGATACTATGATTTTACATTTTTATTCGTTTTTTTTATTTGTTTTTTCTCTGCTTGTGTGTATTTTTTGCGTCCGCACTTTTCGAATACATTTTAGTTTTCCCACCCCCCTTTTTTGTTTTTGTTTGTGTGCTCGGTGCATGAGTTTTTGTGCCGTCTGCTGCCGGGCGCTGCCACTCAAGCCTTCTAAGGCTTTGGCAGGCCCGCATTTGTATTGGAATGAGAAAATAATAATAATAATAATAATAATAATAATAATAATAATAATAATAATAATAATAATAATAATAATAATAATAATAATAATAATTATTATTATTATTATTATTATTATTATTATTATTATTATTATTATTATTATTAAAAATAACAAAATAAGCTCGAAGTCTTGCCCCCCCCCCCCTCTAAAAAAAAAAATATTCCGGAGTCCCTGGGGTGGTGCATAGTTTGGAAACAGTCGTACGGCTGGGCAGACAGCAGACACAAGCGCGGCGAGGAAGGCCGCCGTCGAGTTGTTTGAGCGGCTCAAGGCTGCTGCGTACGGGTTGCGCGTCGAGATAACGACCGGCGGGGGACGACGCGCCGCGAAATTTCATGGCGCCCTCTGCGCTGGCGCCTTAATTTCTCGCCCTAGCACGGGTCGACGGGGGTGACGATGACGTCACAACATCTCGCCCAGCAGAGCGCGGTCCGCAATTACCCCGGCATTAGGACCTACCGGGCCGCTAAGAGGACAAAAGACGGGGAAGCACCGCCTCGCGGCGAGGTAGCGAAAAGATTAAAAAAATGAAGAAGCCGGAGAAACAAAGGGGGCGTTCTTTTCCATTCAATGGCGCCGTGGCTGTAGTGCCGCTGCCCGGTCTAACCGATGTTTCATGCACTACCGCCTCTCGAGGGCGCGCCTGATTGAAAAGACGGCTCAGTGTTTATGACGTCATAGGCGACCAGCAGCACGTGACCGTCGCATGACTATAAGTGGCAACACCGGATACAAAGCTGCTGTGCACGAGGGGTGGGTGCGGGGCTATAGTTTTTTATTTATTTCGAGGACTTCAACCTGAGGCGCCCATTATTTATTTATTTATTTATTTAGGATACCCTCAGGGTACAGATGTACGTTACAGGGGGGAGGGGCGGATACAGTTTATACAATGTCAAGACAAGGTTTAGATAAAATGTATACAAAGTAAAGTTAGCACATGAAGAAAACAAAAAAAACAAAAGAAAAAAGAACAACAAGGTACAAAATGTAATTTCTAAGGCGGCATTGGTGTCAAAATATAACAAAAATATAAAGATGCAACAAGGAACACAGTACACAATGAAAATAGACAAATGAAAAGGGATTTAACACTACGCAAAAAAAGAAGCTTTGCAAAGCGGATTTAAAGTTTCCCTCTCCAGTTATACTTGTTAGTGATGCAGATAGGTTATTCCAATCATTAAGCCTGGACTCCATGTACGCGAAAACTCACGCGAACGCGAAGGCGACGGCGGCAAGCGACGAGCGACGCCGTCGCGCGAAGCAAAATGCATGTGTCGCTTGCCGTGTCGCTCGGATCTGCACCCACAGAAAATTTCGCTCGTCGCCCGGAAGTCCCCCACGCGACTGTCCAATCAGAGCCCCCCAAAGCCGTTTCCGGTTTGTCGACGGTTTCTCACGGGCACATCTCACGAAACCCTACCAGCCCGTCGTCTTGGTCATCGCCACCGCCGAGAAAATATTTGGTTTTGTAGCTGAGAGGCAGACCCGCACGATTTAAATAATTAAAACAATCTACTTGTTGGGTGCGGAGGGCTAACAGCATTTGGAGCGGGCTACGCGAGCGGGCGTACTGCAGGGAGAGATGCGTGTCGAGCCGCGGGTACCGGCGCTCGATCCACCGTGCCGCTGCGCTCCAACTTTGCAGAAACACTCGCGGCGCGCATTCTCAGTGGTATATTATAGTTTGCTCACCTACAATCAAACTGCGGTGATAGTTTATGCGAGTGTTTTTACTAAGCCGGAGTGCACAGGCACCGAACGAAAGCACACCTCCCCCGTGAACCCGTGATGTGACTTCGTCTCCGCAAGCACGCCTTTGGCTATTTCCACTGCCGCTACACCGCTGCCGTAGAGGAAATATTCCTTTGGCCCTGACTATGAGGCACACTCACAAAGTTTTAAGAGAGATAACAGGTTACGGGCGTGTTTCTAAGCTTGAGTGCGCAAAGCACGGAATCCGCTGCGCACGTCGCGGGTTCGCGTCGCCTGCCGCCTTCGCTTGCATGGAGGTTGCCCACAAGCGACAGAGCGAACGCCAGCCGTCGCCGCCGCCGTCGCCTTCGCGTTCGCGTGAGTTTTCGCGTACATGGAGTCCAGGCTTTACAGGCCCGGGGAAGAAACGAGTTAGAATGGGCAACCGTGTTTGAGTGTGGAATGTTGACCTTTTGACTGTGGTTACGGTGATATGAAATGTATGATGGGGTTTGAATCCACAAGGAGCGCAATGTTGAGTTATGGTGGTATATTTTACGAAAAAGTGAGAGGCGAGCTAGCTTTCTTCGAGTTGATAATAACGGGAGATTCAAGTATGCTTTCATATTAGTAACGCTGGCTGTCCTTTGATAGTTGTTTAAGATGAACTGGGCTGAGCGATTTTCCACTTCCTCAAGGTACTGTATGAGGGTTACTGGGCCGGGATCCCAAACAGGTGATGCGTATTCGAGTTGTGGACGAATGTAGGTTGCGTACATTATAAATTTTAATGATGATTGTTAAGTGGAAGCCCACAGGGCCGATGGGACCCCCCCCCCCCCCCCCATGGGACCCCCCCCCCCCCCCCGCACCTGTTACCAGGAGAGGTCACGCCCGGGGGGAGGCAATCGAGGAATGTTCGTCGAGGCGTGACGCCCGCGCTTAGGGTGAGCTGCGGCACTAATCCTTTCTGTCCCGACGCGTGGCAATCGGTGGATCGAATGCGCATGCAGCGAGCTGCGCATTCCACTGGGCTCGGACCGGCGAGCCCTGGGCTCCGCCCACTTCCACATATGGTGCCACTGCACTGCGGTTGGTTAAAATTGGGCGAGAGCTAGATTACTCAAGCTCCGCCCAATTATCGAAGGGGTTAAAACCCGTGGGAAACAACGTCTTAGGACGAGCGCGCCGAGTCTCAAGCTCGGCCGTTTTTAACAGCCTTTTTTTAAACTGCCTTTTCTTTAAACTGCCTTGTCATCACTGCCTTGTATTTCGGTCCCGTCTTTAATAAATAAGTTTTGCTTTGAGAAGTTGGAATTGCTGCCCCAACGTGTCGCCGGACGAAGACCTGAAGTGCTCTTCCTACCGCTAACCGCTGTTCACATCGGTAGGAGGGCAAGAGAAGTTTAACTATGATGGTGCAAGAGAGAAATTACGGCGAATGTATCCAAGAGTACGACTGGCTTTGGCGCTGATGGAACTGGCATGTGATTTCCAAGAGAGATCATTGGTAATGATTACACCAAGGTAGCGGTACGATGTCACAGACTCTAATGAGATGTTATTAAGCGTATACGTGGGATTTGTTAAGTTAGTGCGAGATACCCTCATTGAGGAGAACGGCTGAATTTCGAGATCACAGAAGGGGACAACCGCAAAATCTTCCTCACTAAACTCTCTTAAATGAGTCGATTTCAAGCGCACTTTCATTTTTTTTTTTACAGCATGGTAATAGTTGGATTTAGGAAAAGGTTCCAAAGTTATGTAAACGTGCCCTAAGCCTTTGTTCGCAACATAGAGAAAAGAAACGACGCAGTAAAGAGTTTCGACGTAGCGGACGCCTCCTGCGCACGCGCGGTGGCACGTGTGCGCCCCACCCTGCCGCGCACTTGCCATGCAGGTGAAAGCCGTGAATCCCGTATGCGCCTACGCGTCTCTGCTGTGCTAAGACTCTAATAACAAACAATGACACACTGTAACGACTCGAGGTACAAGACAAAGCAAAACAACAGCTGCGATTAGGTGATTGAGTGAAAACTGTGAGCTGAATTTTAATAATAATAATAATAATTGGTTTTTGGGGAAAGGAAATGGCGCAGTATCTGTCTCATATATGGTTGGAGCTGAATTTTCCAAAACTGGTTTAACAAAGTAGATGGGATGAGAGATAGACTAAGAGTTTATTTTATCTTGAACATGATGCGATGGTTGTTGAGCTTTGGCGCTCGCTGGACATTTTACGAGTCATGGACAGCGCCTATTTGTCGAAATGCGATCGTTGTGTCGCGTTTAAACACCAGCGGTCCTCGGTTCTGATTTGAGGAATTGGTTGGTTTACGTGCGCCTGATCTTCCTTCCAACTGCGTCGCCTGAACAAACTGGCCCCCAGCAGCGACGCTTATCCGCAAACGTGCATCTAACAGTTAAGCCGCGATCTCCTCGCGTTGAAGATTACGCGCGACCGCAAAGACGCGGCTCTTCGGTGCACTGGTGGGAAAGCAGCGGAACGCGCGCGAAGCGCGTTGGCGAAAAAAAAAAATGGCAGCAGGATCCCGCCGTTAGCACGCGCTCTTTCGAGTCATCGCAATCGCTGCGCCCGCATGAGCTTTACCGCGCACGTTGAAATTACCGCGCAAGTTGACGGCGACGCAAGAAAAGACAGAAAAGGAAGAAGAGAGGCTGCCGCGCACGGTCAAGGTCAGCCGCGCGTCCCTCTGCCTCTCCTTGAGAGGGCAGGAAAGCGCGCTAACCAGCAGACCAGCCGGGCAAAGCGAGAGGAGCGAAACAACCGAAAGCTGCAACGTAGCCAAGCTGTGGCGCGTGGATAACCCGGCGATGCGCCTTCTTGCGCGAGGGAGGAAAGGGATAATCACAGAAGCGAGAATGAAGACGGCAACAAACGAGGGCGCGCCCCCAGCAGCCAACCCGTTTCCGGTGAAGCCGACGGCGCGCGGCTTGTTGCGATTGCCGCAGCCGGCGTCTACCCTGGATCCAAGGCTTTCGCCAACTGGAGGATGTGGATGCAGATGCGTTGCCGCCTCAGTTTCTTTGCATTAATTCACACTTTCATGGAGGCTGCGCTTAAGCCAAGCGTGCACATGCGCCAACTTATGTTACTGCGCACAGAGCATTACACCTGTTGTTTGCATTCTAGAATTTGTCAGCGGCTGCGGCATTGTTGACAGTCGTCTGTACGCTTGTCCAGAGCGCTCGATCGCTGCTCTCTCGCACAAAGGAAGTGAAATTTTTGAGGCTGTAAATGCTTCCTGCCGAACAAACGTGTGCACATCAAAAAAGAGTCAGAATCAATTTTTACTGAGAGGTTAGGTGGGCAGATGACATTAAGAAGTTTGCAGCCATATATAGGGTGGGCGTAGCTGGCAAAGGACAGGGTTAACTGGAGAGACATGGAAGAGGCCTTTTCGCTGCAATGGGTGTAGTCAGGCTGATGATGATGATGATGCCATCGCATAGCACACCGGTGCCTTTTGCGCTTCGCGTCCATCGCAACGCGGCCGCCGCGACTGGGTTCGAACTCGGGTCCCCGGGCTCAGTAGCGGAACTTAGCGAAGCAGGATGCAGCATTGGAAGACGCATCGCAGCGGTAAGGACTGCAGAACACGGTTTCCGCCAGGCATGTGTGGTACTCTGTAGAAAAAAAAAACAAATTAATTTTTAGGAAAGGGTGCTATTTCACTTCTCAGTGGACACCTCAACCACGCCGTTAAGGAAGGGATGAAGTAGGCAGTGAAAGGAAGAAATTGGTGCCGTCGTGGAGGACGCCGACTTATGTTCGACCTTCTTTAACTCGCGCTACCGTATACGGGCGCCTTTTGCATTTTTCGTTTCCACTGAGCCGCGGCGCGCGCGCGAACAAATGAGAGAACAAATGTCGAAACAGTCGAGACGAATGTCGAGACAGGAAGTCGAAGCGCTCATCCACTGCACACAGCGCAGTGCGCGCAAGAGACGAAAGAATAGCCCCCCCCCCCCCCCCCCCCCGCACACACACACGCACGCACACACTGGAGGTTGGCGAGCGTCCGCGAAGGTCGGCACGCCGATGGAGGACGCGGTAGCGAAAAGAACGCACCCAAGCACAATTGCCGAACCCCATACAAGTAATGTGTTGTGAAAGGACAAAGCCGGAGAAGGAAATAGGATCTGCAGCGGAGACCGTCTAGGACCAAACAAATTGAATGCGGGGGCCGCAGCCAGGCTGAACGTCTTCTCGCCTGCGGCGCCGTAAAGGGAGTAGTCCCCACCTGCGCCGTGGTCGGCCGAGCGTGTCGCGATAAACAGTGGACAACGGCAGCGCCGGCAAGGACCAACTGTTAACCCCCATTTGTGTTTTCTTTTACACACTCTCTCTCTCCCGGAGGCCGCTCCGGTGGCTCTTTCTTTTTTTTTATCGTACTGGGCGGTGGGGGGTTGATTTGAGCGGCGCGTTTTCCTCTCGGGAGTAAACGCTGCTGCCCTCCACGAAGAGTAGAGCGACGTCCGTGAACCCACCCGAAGGGTAGACCGTGCGGAAGTGCACTGCAAGTGCAAGAGATTAACGCTGTTCATTGTCATCGCCAGGGTAGAGCAGTTGGAGGTGCCTTCATTGCGTGCAAGCACGCTTCAGTCCATGCATAATCATCGAGGAAGTGTCACGTTCTTGCTACCGCGGCGGTTATACGCAGCTGTCGTCAACACGCAGACCACGTGATGCGTGCCCTGCCCTCTCGCAACATACAACATTTGCCTGTAAAGTTCCGAGACTGAGTCCATTAAAAAATGCGTTTAACATTGAAATCATTTGTGCAGCACCCAGTCTACACACAGCTTCCAACGCTCCTTGAGGTCTTGGAAACAGTTGGAAAACGCTTCTTTTGGCAGGGCTGTCAGGTCCTTTGTCGTGGCGCTTTGAATGGCCTCCACGCTCCCCATCCAGCGACCTTTTAGGGCTCTCTTCACACGAGGAAACAGGAAAAAATCGCATGGGGAGAGGTCAGGTGAGTATGGCGGATGGGGAAGTACAGTAATGCTGTGCTTGGCGAGAATTTCTGTCAAGCTGAGAGCAGTGCGCGGCCTTGAGTTATCGTAGAGAAGGCTCCATTGTCCAGATGTCCATAAGTCAGGGCGACGGCGTCGCAGTGCATCACGCATGCGTTGGAACACTCGGACATAAAACTCCTGATTCACCGTCCGCCCTTGTGGGACGTACTCGTGGTGTATGACACCTCTGGCATCTTCTTTGTTTTGTTCTTCTGTCGCCGCACCTTTCTCGATGTCGGAGAGCTTGTGGACCGCCATTCGGCGCTCTGCCTCTTTGAGGATCGTATTGAAAACACCATGTTTCGTCCTCAGCAATGATGCTGTCGACGAATACAGCATCCTTCTCTGCATCGGAGAGCAAATCAGAGCTCACTGAGGCCCGCGTGTCCTTCTGGTCCTGTGTGAGGGAGTGCGCCACAAGTCTGGCATTCAGCTTTCGTTTCCCCAAGTTCTCACGCAAAATTTTGGTGGCATGTTGTCTTACTAATGCCGAGAACTTCTGACAGCATGCGGTCTGTAATGATGCGGTCTTGCTGTACGATTTCCCTGATCCGAGCCACTTTGTTTTCATTTCGTGAGGTTGAAGGGCGCCCCTGCCTTGTGTTGTCTTCCACCGACGTTCTCCCTGAAACGAACTTCCTGTGCCACTCGAAAACTCGCGCCCGTGATAATGACTCGTTGCCGTAAGTGTGGCTGTCTTGCCAAGCTTCACACAGAATTTTATGTTTACACGCTGTTCGAGGTGAACGTCCATCTCTCCATATTCACTCACAGACGACTAGTGACAGCGTATTTTTCTACATGCAGTGCCATCTATAGCGGCTGCCACAGCAATTAACATAAATAGCTTAGGTTAGCCTGAAAAGATGACGCCACACACACGCACAAGCATTTGTTTTGGGGAATCATTTCTAGAGAAGAAAATAAATCAGTCTCGAAACTTTACGGACAAAGGTTGTATAACGCAAATGCCCAATGATGGCATCTCAATCTGCCTTTTAGAGAGAGACAGAGAGATAAAAAAACTTTTACTAGGAGCATACAGGTTGAATGGAGGCCCCCAGAAACTGGAGCCCTTAGTCCAGGGTCCCATTTGCTGCAGATATATCTGGGTGGCCAGGGCAGTCAGGTCACGCTGGCCGTCCAGGGCTGTGCTGAGTGTGCGGCTTCCCATGCACTGAGACTGGGTGGGCTGGGGTGGGGTGTAGGGTGTACAGAGGGAGGATTCGGACATTCCCATGTGAAGTGGTAGAGGGTCGGATGTGCTCCACAAACAGGGCAGTTTGCGGGGTAGCGTGTGGGGTAAGATGTGTGCCTAAGCTCAAGATGGGAGAAAGTGCATGGGGTACTCTGGATTTGGCGCCAGGAGGCCGCCTCCTCTCGTCGGAGCTTCTTGTGAGGTGATTGGTATATATACGTTCTCCGGGAAAGTGCAATGTTGGAGCATGTGCGAATAGGTGAGTGGGATGTAACCCGTTTCCTATTGGGTTGGGATGGCCTTCCCCAGCCGCCTGGACGATAAGTTCTCGGATGTCACATGAACGCGCCCATTGCCAGGGAGCGACGCATGCCCTTGTGTCCAGAGACGAGGCGAGTTTTCAAGATTTTATGTGTGCGATGTAGGGCCATGCCATGCGCTCTGTAGGGGAGGTGCGTGCCTACGCGTAGTTGCAGGAGGCATTTTGCGAGTCACTGATGATACTTATTGATTGATCTTGTAACGTTGTTCATATACATAGTTTTCACCGACGTCATATACAGGCATCTATCTTTGGATCCGGAAATGAATATATAATAATTGGTTTTTGGGGAAAGGAAATGGCGCAGTATCTGTCTCATATATCGTTGGACACCTGAACCGTGCCGTAAGGGAAGGGATAAAGGAGGGAGTGAAAGAAGAGAGGAAGAATAGGTGCCGTAGTGGAGGGCTCCGGCATAATTTCGACCACCTGGGGATCTTTAACGTGCACTGACATCGCACAGCACACGGGCGCCTTAGCGTTTTTCCTCCATAAAAACGAAGCCGCTGCGGTCGGGTTCGAATCCGGGAACTCCGGATCAGTAGTCGAGCGCCCTAACCACTGAGCCACCGCGGCGGGGCGGAAATGAAAATGAAAATTGGTTTCTGGGGAAAGGAAATGGAACAGTATATCTATCTCACATATCTTGGTGGACGCCCGAACCGCACCGTAAGAGAAAGGATAAAGGAGGGAGTGAAAGAAGAAAGGAAGAAGGCTGTGCCGTACGAAGTGGAGGGCTCCGGAATAATTTCGACCATCTGGGGATCTTTTACGTGCACTGACATCGCACAACACACTGGCGCATTAGCGTTTCGGCTCCATGGCGCCCGTGTGCTGTGCGATATCAGTGCACGTTAAAGATCCCCAGGTGGTCGAAAATATTCTGGAGCCTTCCACTACGGCACCTCTTTCTTCCTTTCTTCTTTCACACCTCCTTTATCCTTCCCTTACGGCGCGGTTCAGTTTGTCCGCCGATATATGACACAGATTGTTTTTTGTGGAAAGGAAATGGCGCAGTAACTGTCTCACATATCTCGATGGAGGCCTGAACCACGCCGTAAGGGAAGGGCTAAAGCAGGAAGTGAAAGAAGAAAGGAAGAAGTATGTGCCGTACGTAGTGGAGGGCTCCGGAATAATTTCCACCACGTGGGGATCTTTTACGTGCGCTGACATCGCACAGCACACGGGCGCCTTAGCGTTTCGCCTCCATCGAAACGCGGCCGCTGCGGTCGGGTTCGAACCTGGGTACCCCGGATCAATAGACGAGCGCCTTAACCACTGAGCCACCGCGACGGGATCCGGAAAGCGCAGCGAAAGCCTAGGCGTTCTGCTAACCCACCTATCGCCTACTGGTTCCCGCGTACTGTGGAAGCTAGCCGCTGTACCCAAAGATGGCGTCCGTGACATCACGTGAAAACTATCTAGTGCCAGTGCTATGGCACATTCTTCAGCCTCTGTGGTATTTCCAGTGCGCACTATGGCCTCCAGTCAGCCGCCGCTGTCATCGCCATCATTGCCGTATAGAATATGCTATGTTGCGGGGTCTGTGTACAGAGTTTCTTCATTTTTTCCATATATATACGGTAAAGGGGTTTTGCACTGATCCGGAGTTCCCGGGTTCGAACCCGAACGCGGCGGCTGCGTTTTTATGGAGTAAAAACGCTGAGGCGCCCGTGTGCTGTGCGATGTCAGTGCACGTTTGCGCATGTGTTTGCGATGTCAGTGCATTTTGTGAAGCGTTGCATGGACTTCATGTACTGTGGTGTCCTGGTCGAGATCCGTGTTTTCCTCGTCTTGGCAGTCTTTGTAGGCGGGCGAAGGGTTCTCGCATAGCTTCCGCCCTCACCGTTCGATGACGTTCCACGTCACACCAGTGGTAGTGCAAGACGTTCTGCGTCCGCCGCAATGACGAGGGCGGAACACTCTCTATACTCCATTTCATACATCAGGTGCAACGCTGTGAAAAATACCGATGTAGTCCGGACGGGGAAATAAAGGGAGGCGTGTTGCTCCGCGCTTGCTCTGTGCCCGAGCGGTCTATGGCACGAGGAAGCGACAGCGTTTTGTCATCAATAAGAGTGCGTTTAATCGAGATAATGACAAATGTGTCATGTGGTAAGTCTACAGGCAAAGCATTTACTATGTTTCGCTCATCACAAATAACGCAATACTTTTTGGTCGCGGATGCAGGCAGCGCAAACAAGAGCGCTCGCTCTGACAGCGATGCACGTGATGTTTCAAACTGAGTATATAGGTTATGTTACACGTTAACATAAATAGGCCCAGAAGCAGAAGTTTGGACAGCCGTCGCCGTAGTAGAGCACCGGACACGTAATTCAGAGGTCGTGGGTTCGCATCCCACCGGCGGCACGCGGTTGTTTTTACAGCGATAGCTGTTAGGTGCCCATCCCTGGCTTTCTCGTCGCCGTCGCCGTAACCGGCACGTGCTACAGCGCACCCACCGGTTGCGCCGGTCAACCTGTGTTGCATAGTGAGCCTACGGGTGGCTCTGTTTGGAACAGCCGCCCGCCAGTGCAAGGGTGCATCACGTGACCACTACACCAGTGCGATACGAGACTTTTCTGCCTCAAAATATCCCCAAAACTAAATGCGTAATCAGGTATCGCTGAATCTCGCTTTGCATGGTCGTAACCGTCTTGTGAGTTTGTTTTTTTCCTGCTTTCTAATGTATTTCCTTTAAGCGATAAAAGAATCACTAATATCTTTTGATCAGCACCACAAAGTAAACAAAATACTCCCCCTATGCTTCTTGGTTTCTGTGGCTGTTGGCTTCCTTCGTATATATATATATATATATATATATATATACCAAAAGTGATTTCTGGCAGCTGATTTGGTCAATATAATATAAAATCACCAAAAATTGAATATATATATATATATATATATATATGTGTGTGTGTGTGTGTGTGTGTGTGTGTGTGTGTGTGTGTGTGTGTGTGTGTGTGTGTGTGTGTGTGTGTGTGTGTGTGTGTGTGTGTGTGTGTGTGTGTGTGTGTGTGTGTGCTCAGGCTGGTGGTGCTCATTCGTCCTAATAAACGCTGCATAACGCGTGATCACGAAGTCTGGACCAGGCCAAGTCGAATCGGTTCTCCGTGTCGGTCATCGAGCGATGCCTTGCGGCCCCGCTGCCCCACCAGCTTGTTTTGGGGTGAGGCGAAGAGGGAATCCGCGCTTTCGCATTGCAGCTCGATGCAGCCATTTATGGGGAGAGATGCATACGCATCTGTAGTACTTGCGGACAGCGTTCTGTGGCTGCGCAGTTACGAGATGCCGGCTTCCACAAGCGCGCTGCTCGCACCAGCCACAAACGGCTGCGCGCGTTCGTAGCTTCCACTGCACAGCCTCAGAAAGCTCTCCTCGGCAAGTGTATAACTCTTGCGACGGGTTCCGGATTTCAGTTTGCAGCACGCGGTGTCTTCCTCGGAATTAATATACGACTGTGCGTCTTGAAAAGCGGGGTATGCGTGTAATCCCAGCCTACTGCAGGACCGCAATTGATCGTCTCAAGAAGGTGCGTGCTGGGAAAAGATTCGCCTGAAGAGGAAATATGCGCTATTGTAGTCAGCCAAGGGAACTAAACCACTGAGCTCAGCAGGAGTTGCGAGTTCGAAGGGCTTCGCTCGCAAAACAAGTTCGCCGTGACTGTGCACATTCGAAAATTAGTGAAGCGTACAAAACGCCGCCCCTATTTTTCCTGTAGCATTCGCAGTGGCGGTCATGGGGTGTAGCGACAATGTGATCTAAGTGACCGTGCATGGACGTCGGCCGCGCGCCTTCTAGCCCCGGCTTGTTTTGGTTCAGGGCGGCTCCTTTAATTTCAAGGTTGTCATTCACCGCCCTTCGCCTTGAGCAAGAAAAAGAAGAGAGTGCCAACAACGTTGCTCGACACATCAACCCGGGATGAGGCGCGATCCAGTTTCGCCCTGCTCGGCGCTGTTCTGCGCTGCTTGCTTTGGCGGCCTGCTCCTTTATTATTAACTTCGCGCGCTTCTCCAGGGCGGGCAGGTGTGGCTTCGTGTCTGCTTTTTTTGTTGTTCTTCTATTAATGCTCCGCCTTATTTTGTTCACCACGTCGTTTGTGTCCTCCGGACGTCTGAACTGAGCTCGCGTGGTTCCTTTTGTTGCGAAATAAACTGTCACGAGCCGTTTCTAAGGAAACCGGGTGGTCTTGACGACGCCCTCTGAGTAGGGCGTCGGAGCGTTCTTATTGCGCGCGCCTTTTCATCTCGCCGTCGTGGCGTTCTTTCGCTGGGCGGCTGTCGTCGACGGCAGCGTCACCTGGTGGCCGGCTGTCAGGAAGCGCCCTCTCTCGGCACGTCGACACACTGACCCATTTGGATTAGGTGCGGCCCCCCCACCCCGCAGATTTTGCTCACAACAGACGATTTCTGCGACACGCGCTTCACCTTGGCCCGCAGCTAGCGATACCCTTGGCACTCAGTAGGGTCCGAACATGCCTCCCTCCACTGCTCTGACACAGTGAGACACTTCGAGCAAACGACAGACGTCTTTGCAGGTGCTCTTGTGAAGAACAAGCGTCGGTTTGTTGGGACTCTGCATGGAGTAACTCTGGCGGCCATGTGGGGTGTACCAAGTATTTCACATCCCCGCGCCAGTTTTTGATGTTCAACGCCATACAACGGAAATTAGAAGCGTTTAATCGTTCAGATTATCTGAGCTTGTGAATATTCGCTGCTGCTTCGTGGAGCACAGAGAAACAATAAAGCGTATGGTAACAGAACAAAGCTCTCAAGCCACAAACAGACGAGGCAGTCGAAACGACTCGAGACTGTGGGGAAAATGCTCAAAGCGGAAAATTCCCCTCAAAGAAGGCCCTTCTGCCAATAGCGTCTTCCCATTTTCAAGACGTCGTGGTTAATCACTGGTTAATCCTCTGTCACGGATTAACCACGCAACATCGTGAAAATGGCAGCATCATGAAAATCGGTCGGCGCGTTTGGCTGAAGGTCCTCCTTTGGGTGGCATTAATTTGTCGCTTCGTTCTTGACCTGTATCCAGCTATAGCACATTTTAAAGCAGAAGAAATTAGAGGAGTTGAGTGCGGTCGCCGCAATGAACGACGGAGTATATACGTTCAGTCACCAGGGGAAAGGAAGTAACGAAACGGTTCGGAAAGCGGAACTGTCGGGACCTGAACCGAATGTGGCGAATGTTGTGTCAGAAGGGGAAGTGACTGGCGTGGCAAGGCGTTGCCCCCGCTAGTGCCCACGCAGTGGGCCGAACTGCGTGACGAGCGTGAGCGCTGAAATGGAAGCGGGTTGAAAAAAAAAAATAGGGAGAGAGAAGCATTGGTTGCCTCCGCGAGCAGAAACAATGGGCCCCGGCCGACGAGGGGGAAAACCGGAACCCGATCGCGTAGGGCCCCGACGCGCGGACCGTGTCACCAGTTCCGGCGACATGTGAGAGCGTCACATCCGGAATGGCTGCTCCTTTTTATTGCCATAGCCGGTTGTGCGCGGGTTGCTGTTTTGCCTTGGAATCACACGTAAGCGAAACTCCGCCGCTATCCAGGTGCACAGTGTTCTGGGAAGCTCAGCCGTGTGGTTTACCGTCTCGCAGTCCGCGATGGCAGACGGGGTCTCTGCTGTTGCGCCTGGACCCCGCGGCAGCTGAGCGCGACCTCCCTTCCGCCAGAGTGCTCATCGTGCGAAGCCGCTGGTGGGCGCAGCTTCGTCTGCGCATGCGTGGTCTGCAGTCGTCGGGATTGACGACCCAAACGGAGAGTCGTTCTTGGCGCTGCGTCCACTCTACGCAATGCGACTGAATTCTGGGTCAGCACTGCACTTGCGCCTTGCTGTTGACGTCGTATATACAGCGCCAGGAATCCTGTCCGGTTGCTTTTATGTCCGGCCCAAATTGCCACGCTTCTGGAGTTGACGTGGCGAAATGTGAAGCAACCAACCACTCGGAAGGAAGTGGCGGGGCGAAACTGCGCACGATCGATTTTCCCTCTACACTGTAAAAACAAACCGTCATTTTGACGGCCACTTTTTTATCTATTTTGACGAGCCGCCGGCGTCAAACGGGAAAGACGGAGACTTCGCCGTGAACGAGCGGGCGAGGAGAAAGAGACGGAGAGCGCAACACAAAACGAGAAACTCTATTGGCTGGCGGGAGGGGGACGTCATGTGAGACGTCGCTCAACGCGCGCTTCCGGCCCCCGCTGTCAAGGAAGGAGTCCGGTTGTCGTGGTTCCCTCTCGCTTTTCTTTGTGCGCGCTGCTTCTGCCCGGGTGTGCGTTCTGCATTTTTGCGCCATTTTGCCTTTTTGTGTGCGACGCGTTGGAAGGCCGCGAAGACGCAATCAAGGAACGTATGGGCTGCAGCCGAAAATCAACTGCAGCGGGTAGAGGTAAGTGTTCTGCTTATATGCTTCGTTCGTGCAGTACGCGTTCTGTGCGGCACATAGCTACGAGGAGCACGCTAGTTCTCACGCTTAATGTATACACGCACCGATGGCCGTGGGCCCGAGATTGCCGTTCAGAGACGTGCTTCTACGTAAAGCGTGAATCGCGGCCTCATGGTTCAGCCACGTGCAGCGATTTTCAGGGGCTGCGTGCGCCCACGTGTAAAAAAAAAACTTCCTGTGAGGAACACTGAAGCGTACGAAGAGCATTGGCGCACGTTAATTGAAGAAAGTCGAAGAAAGTCGTTTATAGTATCTCTATCATGCGGGCACATACAATCGCGATCGAGCCTGACTTTCGGTTACGATTACTGCTACGCGGGCCAAGGATCGAAATCGAGTTGGTCGAGCTCTAGCGCGCCATGCGCCTCTGTTTAAATGCAGAACACCTTATGAATGGGCTTAATGGGCAGTAAAAATAGTCGTAAAAACCATTTTTTACATTTTCAGTTGTAATTCAGGCCAAGACATGTGCTATGACTACCATGCTGGCCATCTGCAGCTCCCTTGAATTCATGGTGTCGGCACTACTGTCGTAGGTTCGTAAAAGTATTCGTCAATAAAAAGCAGACTACTTTTCGTGCACTGATCAGCTTTTTTCTGTTTTATTTCTTACGCTCTCTCTTTTTTGTTGTTTCCTCGCTTCCTGGCACACCGAGCCCCATACGTCGGTGTCCGGTGGCGATGGGGCAGCTCAGTGTTTAGTTCGTGTACTGATAGTGTGCAGTTTCATTCTTGTATAGCATTAAGATATGGGCCTAATTATTTCAGCAATAGTTATTTCCAAATAAATTCTATTCATTTTTATAGCTTATTGCCTATAAGCCTCAAACAAGGGCCAAAAATTTCTTTCGACTGGCGTATCCATTAGCTGGGAATTATTGAATCAAGTAAATTTGTAGTCTTGTAATTTTATACCGCATTTTCATCCATTTCTGCTGAAATGATACTGTACCCGAGGTGTAGAAAGTGCCTTGATGACAGCAGGATCGTTGGAAGTATGGTTATGATTTATTATTGAGATGCATGTATCTGATCACTGATGTTTTCTCTGGAGTCTAATAACATGTGGCTTGTGAATTCCCAGCATGCAGCTGAAGGGGGGCTGGAAGGACTGCCAGCAACTCCACACCTTGCTGTGATTGGTATGTATTTGTCATTTATAGAACTTTGGCTCAAAACATGGCTTGTACAGTGTATTTTATTATTCTACGATGTAACCTGATTTTGTGTAACTTCACTCTACTTAGTAGGACATATTCAAAACTTAGGAATGAGGCTAGCCCTGGATGAAAGGCTTAATTGCTGCTTCATCTTATGTATGTACAGTTTGTAAGTTTGGCCAGTGGTTTTCCATTCTTATTAGAGTGTACAAAAAATTTGGAACTCAGTAGCAGTACTGTTGATAAGTGGGGAGGGTGGGGCAATCTCCGCACTATAAGGTGATATGCCAGAGTTCATCGAGACTAATGTGCGGCCTTTTGACTTGCCAAAAGCATGACGTTCTGCTAGAAAGCATGAACGAAGCTGAGCTTGGCTTTTCTCATCAATGTCATGGCAGGCTAGGTACAAAATGGAGGGCCTTTGAAAAGTTGCCTCGGTGCTTGCCCAAGTTTGGTTACCTCATCACTATTCCCCATTATTTAAAAAAAAAAACGAAGTATTCTGTCGACAAAGTTAATTCTTTTTTGTCGTGCAATATTTGTAAAGCTTTTTCCATAAACAAGTTCTATGTAGTATGTTTACATGAACCAAGCATCTTCAACAGATATAATTAGTGGCGTGTAAAGCACTGATAAGGGAGGGCACGTTGCATGTGTCTGTCCACTGCCAGGGTACCATAAGGCCTAGCAACAAGACCCAGTATGGCTTTTTACGAGTACATTTGAATTCGGCTTCTCTCAGTGTACACATCGAAGGCCATAGAGTTACTCGAATTATTAGATCACCCCTTTAGTGGGTAGTGTTTGCGTGTGACTAATTTTTTTTCCTTGCAGGATCAAGCATGGGGGACATAAAGAAGATCATCGTTGCAGTGGATTCTACAAGAAGTCTTGAGAAGGCCATGGGCCTCCTCCTTGGTGCCTTCTTTGTGTTCAACGTTGCGTACCCTCCCGACTGCCCCCTCACCATGGAGCTTTTGCAGAGGTAAATGAGTGAATGTGGATGATGCGTTTGATAAGCAATCGGAATCCGAGGCAATAGTGTGAGCAGCAGGCTTCTTTTTCCTGAGGAAAGGCACTCGCCCTCCTTAGCCAGTGCCTGCAAATGATCAGTTCTGCCCTGTTCCCCTGAAATTCTGATGTCGTCACATACATTCCTCTCGTGCATTTCTTCGTTCTCTGGCACAGCACCGTGTTGCTTTTTTGGCACACCTGTATGGTGATTTGCCAGTCACAGGCGTCTTTAGAAAGTAGAATGGTAAGATTATTGACATAGTGCTGCTTGCCAGCAGTACATGCTAACAAGCCTTGCACATTGGCTAGCTCTGGCAATTGCGAGATGAAGGCCGGACTTTTAATTTTAAATTGCACCCAGTTCTGGTATTCTGACACTTGCAGAATTGTGGATTTGATCATTGTCATGTGATGAATGCACCAGGCTGGCAGTTTGCATTGCCTAAACTTGGTCACGTGTCCTGTGAGTGCATCTAGATAACACTTTTCAGTGTTTTGCTTATTTTTTTGGTTGGCTACTGCAAGAAAGGGGCTAGAACGAAGAACCAGATAGGACGGGCGACTGTCAATTATTGCTAAATGTAATGTGTGCAGCACTTTTATAAGTACCGACGTCAGGAAAAATAGGAGCGAGGATTAAGTGTAAATGCAGTTATTTTAAGTCGCTCTACTATGTATCGTGTCCACTGGCTAATGTCCTAGTGCAACATTACAGTGTGTCTGACTATGGGTTGCGTCCACACATGTGGCAAGTTGCCGGATGCCTCTCTGCACTTTTACAGGCCTCAGGTTCCCTTGTTACCATTGATGCAGTGCTCGCTGTAGCCTGTGTACAATCAGCCCCGAGAAAGTAGAGCTCTCTACCTCACCTTCTGGGCACTCAACAAACCTTTTGCAATGATGAATGTCAGATTTCATTTTGCATTGAAACGGGAGACGTGACACATAGGCAGGACAGCTTCACAGGTACTGTCACAACCATTACATGGCACTTTCCCCTTCCACCTGGTGATCTTTTAGGGGCTGGCAGGGTTATTAGCCCCTTTCAAAAAAAATTATGCTGTGATCCCATATTTGTCCAGAATTGCTCAGTACTTGAAATGGACAGGTGAAAGAGCCATCGTGAAGTCTGCTATGTTGGCACCTGAGAAGTTGGCCGCCCTTTGTGTCAACAGTTGCAGTGTAAAAGAAAAAAAATTAAGACATTCATCATCGTGACAGGTTTGCTGATTGCTCAGAAGATTCCAGGTGTGAAATTCCGCTTATTTGTGGCCAAGGGCACAGAAATTAGAATGAGCATTGTGCAAATGGTAAGATGATGAGGCATGATAATGAGGTTTTTAAATGTATGCATGGTTGCCACATGTGCAATTGCAGCCTATACCTGGACATCAGGGTGTTACATCAATACTGACCTATGTTTGCGGCTGATAGCTGAAAACACTGAAATGCAGCAAAATGCTCTTGCATAGTTATGGTTTCTAGACTCTGTGTATGGTTCCTGTACATGATGAGCACCTATTGTTACTAGAAATACTATACAGTGTGTATGTGCAATTGTGGGCTGTTTTTACGAGTTATAATAATGGTTACATTTAGGTACATCATCTATTGTTAGTGCATGTATATGTAGCTATTTAAGCGCACTACTAGTGTGCTCACATTTGTTGCTACCTGATTTTAATCTCGTCTTTCAATTTCGTAATACTGTGTGTTGCAGAAGGTAGTGCAGTTCACACATTCATGGCATTTCACGCGTGTAGGCAGAGTATGTGATTGGCACAGTTTATGGAGCATGGATTTATTCTATCCTCGTTTTGTTTCCAGGTACCGTGGGCAGAGCAACCCAACGAAAGGGCGCGGCAAAGGCAGGGCCTGCGGAATCGCACCAAAGTTGCTGAGCCTGCTGAATGCACTTTAATTTATGAATAAATGTGCAAGTAGAAATGTAAATTTGTTTTTGTTGCATGGTTTATGCGGTACTGCCCACTGCAAGTGACTTTCATGTGGTCAGGTTCACCACACTATATATTGACACAGAATTATGTTGAGACTTGTCGTGTTGGGCCATCATACTGACAACACAGTTGCATTTCATGTTGACAAGCCAAATTTTGGAATGGTTAAAAGCATAGTCATTTCGAAATTACAGCCTGCTATTACCTTGATGGCGAAATGCTGTACTGACAGTTATAGATAATTTCAAATTTGCAAAAAGTCTTGAAGTCATAAAAACAGTTTTAAAATTGACAGCTTGCCATCGCAGACAATCAGTGGTATAATTACAGTTTGGCTATATTTTCAAATCGATAAAAATGACATCGAAGTCAGGAAAAAACGTCATTTAGAAATGACATCTTGCTGTAACTGCTACGGTCAAATGCTATCAAATTGACAGTTTGACTGTATTTCACATTGACAAGAAAAACATCAAAATGATGGAAAAACTGTCATTTAGAAATGATGTTCTGCTGTCACTTTGATGGTCAAATGTCATCAAATTGACGGTTCAGTTGTATTTCAGATTGACAAGAAAGACGTCAAAATGATGGAAAAACTGTCATTTAGAAATGATGTTCTGCCGTCATTTTGATGGTCAAATGTAATCAAATTGACGTTTCAGTTGTATTTCAGATTGACAAGAAAGACATCAAAATGATGAAAAAGCACCGTCATTTTAAAATGACGGGGTGCCATCATTTTAACGGTCAAATGCTTGGAAATAGAGCTGCCAAGGTATTTCCCGTCATTTTGACGGATTTTTTTTTACAGTGTACGGTTGTCCCGAATTCGTTGTTGGAGGCGCTGCTTGCGTCGTCGTCACGGCTTTGTGTGCTTTGTCTGGGGCTAGTTGGGGAACAACGGGATGCTCTCGCTTCGCTTCTTCTGCAGGCAAGTGTGGCTGAGGATACAGCGTGCTTCGAATGCCCCGTGATCTCGAGAGTTCCTCCGCGGCTGAGAAAGACGACAACAGCTAGGTTGGTATCACACTCCTGTGGGTGCACACGCGCCGGTAAAAATGCATCTCCCAACTATGCGGGTGTCCACCCATGCATACCACCGAAGCACACATTTCCACCCACCCTCACTCTGCACCCTTCAACCACCCTGCGTAGGCCGCACCCGCTAGAAGACCGCGCAACAACCAAACGGAAAGGCGACCGCACATTCGAACACGCAGTGGGGAAGAGTAAAAGCGGAAATGTAACCAATGCTGCTCACGCATATTTGTCGCAGAACATTGTGTGACAGACGGCCTATTACTTTTTTTTTTACATCTCAACCAATTCGTTCTCATCGAAAACGCGCACTGGATATCATTACGGCTGCGAAGTTCCGAAAGTAGGTTTATTCCCTCCAGCAGTGAAGGCAACACGTAAGGGTGCAGGTGACGCTCGGAAAGAGATCCGAGGCCAGACGTCACGAGTGCGATTGGGGCTCGGATTCCTCCATCCGCCGGCGGAGGGGGCGCGTGACGCCGCAGCAACAATGAGCTGCATCGGCCGAAAACAAGACAGCGTGCACGCGATACCGGCGCGCTCTGTCCTCGTCCGGACGCAGGGATCGGTTGACGACGCGCAGCCGGAAGAGAGCTCCGTGCCATGCTCCGAACGGATCCCCGGCCGGGACGCAGCCGCGACGCAACGGACGGCAGCGTTCGATTGCAGGCACCGCTGCTTTTTCCGTGGGGTGGCGAGTGAGTTTCAGGCTGCGGTCATGTGCCGTCAATCCCGCGTTGCTGCTTCGGACGAAAAGCTGAGGTGTCGCAGCCAACTGGCCAGGTTTGCGTAGTTGTACTATTCCACTTCGCATCCGACAGAAAAAGAAAAGGTGCTGACCACTAAAGCTAAATCGAGTTAAGATGGTCTAGCACGCCCTGATCATTGCTGCACGCATTAGAACGCAGAATGGTGCCACTCATCGTGCCGAGCAGACACACCGTCGTTCGTCAGTATGGCGCCAACTCTGGGTCGCTCTGACTGGCCTGGTTCCCACGGGTCCTTCGCCCAACCCGCGTCTCTGTCGGCGGTGTCGGGTTCGCCGGGCACCATCTAAACCGCAGACGCCGCTGAACGGTTGGACCGTCTGGCGCTGCTCTTTGCTTCTTCGTGCCCATATCCATCCTTGTGCCCGCAGCGGCCGACTTACACGAGATGGCGCCACTCCATGGGATTCAGAACCGTACACTGTGGGCGAGTTGGAAAGATATTGTGTAAATACGGAAGCAGTCTTGCAATGGAGAAAGTTCCCCGCTGCTCGTCGACGCCCGAGAAATGTTCACCGGCAGCCGAGTGTGTGGTTGAATGAGCATCGACATTATTGCAAACTGTGCGCATTTGGCCGAAAACGTGCCATTAAACTTCATGGGCTGTGCTCGCCACGTGTGTGCGATAAGCCCGAAAAAAAAGGGCCTCCTGCTGCTCGTGACACCTGCACAAATTCAATGGCATTAACCTTGCTGCCATTCGGTATAGCAACTGAGTACACTCATTCCCGCAGATGACAAGAGATTTTATTCAATCAAGAGTTTCGCGCCCCCGAACTGGGAGGCTTGCTTCGTTAAGTACATAAGAAAATACACTAGGTTGTTTTTTCAGTGTAACTGGCAGAAAAACTGTTTTGCGTGCATTGATTTCCTTGCCCCAAAGTTTACACCAATCGCGTATAGCAAAAATTGAGCTCTACAAACATTCGTGGTCATTTGTTGACACTATTTTCCTATATATGACACGGTTGTCCGCAAATAAATTCGCATGAACGTCGTCAGGGATTTCTTCCACTCTATCATTAATATTGCCACACTGCTCACATTCTGCGAGCGCCGCCATGCGGCCGTGCGGCACGACTTGGCTCATGTGGAAGCGAGGAAGGTCTGCTTGGCCGTCCGATTAAAAGCCCCCTTTGGTGTCGCCCTACGTTTGTCGGCGACAATATGATAGATAAAAGAATAAAAGTGGTACGCTGCCTTGCGGTACGCCTGAAGTTAACTGTCGGATATTGGAAATATTTGTTTATTTCTACGAATTGTTGTCTATCGCAGGGTAATTAGGCCTCGGTCCATGATATAATATTAGTAGAAAGAGCGATGCGCTCCAGCTTATGTAGTAACTTTCTGTGGGTGACCTTACCGAACGCTTTCCTAAAATAAAGAAAAGAGCATATCGACTTGTCCAAACATGTCAAGCACCTCAGAGGTTTCATGAACGACTGACACGAGCTGAGTCGAAGTCGACAGTACCTTTTTAAACCCATGCTCTAATGGAGAGCGGATGCTATGGTGTGTGAAAAAACTAACAAATAAAGACTGCGACATTATTGTTTAAAAATATTATGCAAGTGCTTGTAATAGAAAGGGGCGATGATTGGATACTGTGGAACCGCTGCACCCCTGCGCCGCCACGAGTGGTATGAGGACTCCTAGCGATATATGAATGCAAAGTACAGAACTACCAATTCCGCATATACGGGCGTTAACACATTAACGTTATCGCGTTACAAGGCGGAGCTCAAGTGTCTTCACCGGTTTCTTCATTAAATGTCGCTTCCACTGAGCCAGCACATTTTTTTTCTTCTGAGCTATGTTTGTCTTACAAGCAAACTTTGAGACAATCTGGAACACCTCTTCTTTTGTATTTTTGTTTATTTTTGCCTTATGCAGTACCAGCAAGCATCATCCAAGCTTGCTGCGAAGAGTACTTCGACAAAAGGCCGCAAGCGGGGCGCCATGCAGTCCATTTCCGCGCCAAAAGAGGTATGCGAACAACTGGGCAGTTCTTTCTTCTCTTGCTTGTGCGTCCACAAAATAACATTGGAAGGCTGCGTTTGGCGCAAACTTTCCGCGTAAGATGCAATAGCTGCTCAGACAATACTTCGCGTAACAGGTGTATAAAGCCTTGGGCGACCAATGCGATGGCTGCGCCGGGAATGCGTTCGCATGTGGCCTCAGATTTCGTGAGCGCTTTGTTCTGGCGAACTGCATTCATTCAGATCAGAGACATTTTAGGTTATGTGTTACCCTGCGGCGGTGGCTGAAATTTTCCGTCGTTCCGCGTGACTTGTTCCATGCACGTCATGTGGCGCTGGTGTTTCAAATCTCCCGCCGTGCCCTGTGACTTGATCCGTGCTGATCAGCTCTTTGGAAGCGGATGAATGTTGCATCTGAAGACACAAGCACTCGCCAATGTGAATTATGAAGAAAAAAACGTAAAAACATTCACGTTTTGGCTCCGCTACGGGTGCCTTTTTCACAATGATACAGAAACAGATTGCAGGCAGCATAACACAAAGCGCGAAATGCTGCGCCGATGGCCAAGTGGTCTAATACCGGTTTCCCTAGGGCAAACAGCAACGCTGCTAACTGCACTCAAGAGTGCTCTCTCGCAAGTTGCTGCGAATAGGAGCTGTGATGCAATGGCAGAGCAGGAGCGGTTTGGCGACGCCGGGAGCAGTTCGAGCTGCTCCCGCGCGTGAAGCGGAGTGCGGAGAAAATCACCTGACGCAAACGCGTCACGTCTTTTTTAGTTCGGTTGCGTTTTCTTCCTCTCGGCAGCAATGGCGGCGGCGAAGCGTCGTCAGTTCGCGGATTCACTCGTCGAAATGGGCGACGACAGCAGCGATAGTTGCTTTAGCTCGAGTTCGAGCAGCTCTGTCAGCGACGGAGACACCGACATGTACGGTGAAATGTTGGAGGAACTTCTTACCGCCGCAGAAAAGACCCAGAGTCGAGGCACACGTCAAGAAAACGGTGTCTGCCTACGAGTAGCTCATGCTCAGAGACGGAAAGATCACAAATGATTTGTTTAGGCAAACAGCTTTATAAGCCTTTTATTACTGCGGGTTTCGTGGTCGCCGGTCTGACGACGTATCTCGCACTCTGCTCAAACTTATTTCTGCACAGATTGGCGCTGTTTCTTCCGGCCGTTGTCCTGCTCTGCCAGTGGCGCAATGCGCCATAAGGCAGCGGCTAGCGATGCCGATCTGTTCGCGTCGCCGCGGGTTCGAATCCCTCTCGAGGCGTTTTTCGTTCTCTGCTTTCTCGGAGGCTGGTCACCGACAGACGGCCACTGCCGACTTCGCGTGAGCGTTCTAATGCCTGCTCATTAACAATGCCTCAGAAGGACTCGATGCTGGGAAAGCGTGTTGTCTCGGACGCGTCTGCTACTCTCACGTTTACCCGAATGCTTCACTTGGGCGCATGGCAACAGACGAGTGAAAATACGGAAGCGAGGAAAGAGCGCTCTCATAGAGAGTCGGGAAACCCCCGTACCAGGGCGGATCGAGTACCAAATATATCTCGAAGCACCGCGACTGTTGCAACCAGAGTGACCGCGAAACAATCGCATCTTCTGCGAATCTACTTCCAAGGGTGAACAACAAGCGCGGAGGTCCGTTTCGCCGCGCCTCGACGAACAGAAAAAGCAGCGCAAGGAGAGGGTGGTTGCGCAAGGGCCTGTCGACATCTTCGCAGGAAGCGCTTTTCATCGGGACAGCGTTTGCGGAAGGGAGGCGCGCCCATGGAGTTAAAGGTCGCGACCGCGATAGAGCGCGGCTTGGCCCGCATACCGAGCCTCCCCCGCGACACCTTCCGCAGAAGAAGAAAGCGGAGGAGCGGTCGCCCAGGGAGGGATTCCCGACAGCGTGTCTGCGCCGACGGATCGGCCAGCTCAGTTTCCAAATAAGAAGCTGCGGAAATGACTGCATATATTTGTCCATTGTTCGTGTTTTTTGTGTTTGTTATCCTGTTGCGATAGGCAGTAGCACCGCCGGCAAGCACCTTCACGCACGGCTCTTGTGCCTATCCGCTTGTCAGAAAACCGTGCGCATCCTTGAATTTACAAGCTTTACATTTCTCTCGGGTCACAAAAAGCTTGCGCCCTCCACAAAGTCCCTTCGATTAGGCTGCACACAGGGGAACTGATTCTCGCGGTGCTGCGCTTCGCCGTTCATTTCAGCGGTGCAACATGCCAACATGGCGCCTTCTGCTCGACGCCACTCGTTAGAAACAAAAGTGCAGACGTCGTGCAGGTTCAGGTCAGAAAAAGTTCAGGGAAGTGTGCACCTCCTCAGTGGCCAGCGCCGAAATATCGTGCAGATGTCGCCGCAGTAACAGTAACACCGAAGACCTTCAGGTTATTCCACTCGGGCCCGACTCGTATGGGTCGTCACTGGGGCCCTGTGAATTAAGGCTCTGCACCCGAGAAAGCGGCGTCGGAGACAGAGGGGGACGGTGGCTCTCACCGGCACCTCTCGACCGTTACCGGCATCTTTCCTTTTATACCAATACAGTTCTAACAATACTCGCCACCAGGTTTGTTAACTAAAAAGCAAACATGCGCATGCAGCATGACTCACGTTGTTGTAAAAAGTACGTAACATGTAACTAGGCCCGCGCACACCTCAGCAGTGTTCGGTAAAAGAACACACGTGCGTTTTGCACCAGCTGCCGCGAGGTGCACATGCTGGTTTATGGCAACACTTCGCAGCAGTGTGCTGTTTAAAAATTCTTCACAGGGCCGTTGAGGTGAGCGGCACACAGCTGAGTGCAGTGTGATGGCAACGCCAAGACCTGCACTCGACCGTTTGTTTTGGAAGCACCCAGTGCCGAACTGCTCTGGAACTGCCGGAACCGGCACTGCACGCTCGCGGCACCGCCGCAGAACTTTACAGAACTGGTGCAGCGAGTGCAGGCGAATAGAACGCACCTGTAATCTTTGACGTCCGTGAGTTCAACACATCACGCACCGCGTCCGAGTTTCCGTATAGTCGTACGTAGGGACCGCTGTTTCCGCGCAGTCGAATCTTTTTGACATACTATATGCCCTTTTCTGCGCCACGCAGATCACGGGTTTGCCTACTAAATGGCGTTGTTGAGAGCTGGACACAGCTTATTTGCAGCGGGACGCGCAAAACCATTGCAACACCACCGCGCGTGTATACAGCGGCGGCGGTGGTGAAAACTTCTTGCGCTCAGTGCCCCTAGTTCGGGGCAGTAGTACTGCATGCGGCGTCTGCACCAGCGACTAGGGACATGGCGGACGCTGCGCCATACAACTCAAGTCTGCAGTGAAGCTCCGCCCACATTCAGGACAGCCGAGCAGAATTCCTCCCTGACAAAAAGTGGGCCGTTGCTAAAGCTTTTCTCGTTACCTAAACAAGAAGCTAGTCACGAGAAGAAATAACAGATTCAAGTCAATAACAGAATAACAATATCAAAATTCAAGTCAAACATTAAAATAATGATTTGTTCACTGTTGTGATTGGTCAGGGGAGTAATACAGAACGCCGCGGACTGTGCCCACTGTTACCAACAAATTCTTTTTTTTTTTCAAATTAATTGTATCCTACTATAGCGGCCCTTGCGGATGACGTCCAGTGAAACCCCGATTTTTTTTTCTTTTGCACGAAAATAATTTTGAGACAGGAGAGGGATAAATGCTGCGTTCTTCAGCGCAGCGCAGCCGAGCTAAAGCGCTTCTCGAAGCCTCGTCAGACAAACACCTTCCATGCTTTGATATAAAGAAAGCAAACAGTCGCCGAAAAAAAAAATGAAGCATGAGGAAATATTTATCTTTCTTTTTCAATTTGTGGTGTTGTTCAATGGAAATTAATAATTTAAATATTTTATGACAAGAAATGATTAGATTTTTAATTCGATTATACCCTTACGCACCCTTGAACCCGACTCGCTGAAAAACCCTTGCACCGATGCACCTTTGAAGGGTGCATAGGTACATTAATGGTGATAACGTGCTCAGCGCACCCTTTTTCAATAAAAAAAAAAATAAGGGTTTGGAACGGGTGCCGTCATTAGTGTTACGCCTTTAAGAGTGCAAATGTTATGTGCGTGCAGTGCGAGTAAGGCGCACATGCCTGCTGCATCCATCTTCGATGGGCTTCCCGAACCGATGGTGAGCCGGCGAGTGACCTTGTCCGCCGTGGATCGTCGCTTCAGGCGCACTGCACGGGTGTGGAAACGAGCGAGGCTTCTCTGCGCCGCTGAACCCAGCGCGTGCGCCCCGCGAGATCGCCACCTCCGCCTCCCATACAGAGATGCCGCAGTGAAGATGGCAGGCACCTGTCCCCCTTCCGCCTTCGCCTCTCAACGGGCGCTGGCGGCAGAACGCAGAAGAAGCAACGGCGGAGGGACGCTTCGTGCAGGCAGCTGTACCGACCAACGTGTGCCAGCAGGCGGCGGCACTGCACGTAACTGCCCCTCTCCCTCCGTCTGCGGGGCCAGCAGCTGCCGTGATTGAGACGCCGTCTGGCGGATTCCAATGTGTACGCGGCAGCGGCGGCGCGAGATTCATTGGCGCCGACAACAGGCGGTCGCACGGGCGGCGCCGTCAGTGGGCAGCTGCATTCGGCCTCGTATAAAGCACGCGGCCTCCCGATGCATTGACGGGATTCTGTACGAGGTTATGGCTGCAGGTGTCAGGAGGAGCCCGGAAGCGCGGTCGATCCTGCATACAAGCGGCACAGACCGCTTTACTGCCTCCCGCGGTCACAGCAACAACGCTACTGGGCAACGCCTGATTTACCCTGTCGGGGGCGGTGCACCACATTCAAAGCCTCGGCTGCACTCGGAAGATCTTCGCATATGCTGCGTCGCTGCCATGATTTACGTCTTCCTTCGAGGCACCTTCCTCGCATGCTAGACGAGGCAGATTTTTTGCTTGTTTTGCACCGGAAGCCTCTTGTACCGCAGTTCACTCGAAAGAAGCCGAGCCAACGACGTGCTAGCATCATCACGGTCTTTGTGAATTTCCATGTTGATCAAGAACACGAAAAATTGTGCGCATGTTAGAGAAGCGAGTTCACTCGGCCATATTATCTGCAAGTATATAGATCTAAAAATTAGATGCTGGGGACTAGATTGTCACATACCGTTCGTTACAGGGCGCTCTTATATTAACCCTCAGCACACAGCGAAATACATGAAGAAGAATAATTAAATGCGAGATAATCGGTAATTATAACTTATTTCGATGCGTCTGAAATTCACCGCGCACTGTGGAGCACCTCTCACTATAATGGGTATACCCTACCGCGCGAAGATCCTGTGCCAAAGCATTCGTAGGCACCAGCCATTTTGGGAGCGCTTCGTGTTGACTACAGTCGGATACAACTAAGGAACGAAGCGCAAAGGAGGCCCTGCAGCCGCTGCCCGAAAAGCAATTTTGTTGTTGATACGTATGTGCCTCCCAGGTGGAGTCCGGGGCCCCAGTGGAGCGCTTATTCCAACCTGGCTCTGTTTCATCCGCGATGACGCGTGAGCTTTTGCGGGTGCCTCTTCGCGATCGGTGGACACGCTTTCCCGTTGCACTTACACATCGGCCATCGAACGGTTGCGTGAAGCTATCGCTTGTCGCGGTGTGCCGGCCCTTCCGGGTGACAAAGGAGCAGCCCGCCTCGAGCCTTTTTCGTGCCCGCGCCGCTCAGTTCAGCGAACCCGTGCCGTGGATGTGGGCGGAGCCCTTTCAGGCTTCCCTTCCGGTCGTCCCGTAAACTGTGCAGCGCCTGACAGCCAGACGCCGCTGCAGCGTCTGCACGGCCGCAGGTGGGGAACCCTTCGGGATGCTTCGAGAGGTGGGTCGGAGAGGGCGTCGCCCGCTCTCCCAACGAAGGCCGCCGTGCAGTGGCGATAATTCCTATTCGCTCGTCGCACACTGTTGAGACAGCGAAACAAAGCGAACTAAGGCGCCGTCACCGTCAGCTTATCGCAGTTTAGTTCCAAACGGAAAGAGATAACGCATAGTGACATCCACTCGTATACAAGGCGTCCTCCGGAGCGCTCCAACGGCGCGCTGCGCTGCGCGTTGTCGCATTCCTCGACCTGCCTCGTTACAGCTTCCTGAGTTTAGAGAAACGAACCGCGATCGACGAGGTGTTCGTTCCGATCGAGGCCACCCTTGGACGCACTCGCCAGTGCGCCGTTGGAGCGCTCTGTGTGGACATCTGTACGGGACCATTTGCGCTCATCAGCCGCACGCGATGCGCGGACAGTAGTGACATCGTTGTCCACTCAGCGCAGCTAAGAGGATCAGAAAGAGCGCTGCGCGGAACACATGCAGACCGGAAACCTTGGGCTTGTTGTGCCCGCTTTCGATCGTGGCACTTCCCGCCCGCTGCCTCTCGAGCCGATTCACAATTAGTGTGTGGATTGATTTACAGCTCTGCGAGCGTTTAAGTTCACTCCCTTTATAGCACCCTATCAAGTTAGATTTCACTTATCTTGTATTCCTAGATGTCTTCGGGGTGCTCCCGAGTGCCTTGTTCATTTTGTTCCTTCAAGCTTCATTTTCTTCATCGTCATTTGACGCGACGGCAACTGATAGGTGGCACTGGTGGCGCAGAATGAAAGTGTATAAATACTGTGTTTCAAGTAGAATATCCAGTTGCAAGTCTAGCGTGTGTCCTGTCTGTTACTCATACTTTAGTCCCCGTCTGTTTATGCGCTATAGTCAATATGTTTCACTCCCTTTACAGTATATGCAATAGCGCCGCCCTCGGAGGGTGCGCAACCCGTTGTGCGACATATTTCATTTCATTCATTGCATGTGCTCCAGGACATTAATGGGGTGAAGGGAAAAAAAAAAGACCTGTCTTACAGGCGGCTTAACAAGCTCGCACTACCTCGTGCAACAAAGGCGAGGCCAGCACAAGGGGTACGTCTATTAGGAACAAGTGGCCCGCTAACCACAAGACTGCCAATAAAACCATTAGATCGCCGCAAGACACGATACAACTCTACACACGTGACACGTATTTATACATATACATACGAGGGAAACACAGTCATTGCGACTTTTATATGGGAATAGCGGAGCGCCAGTGCGCAAGCGCAGGGCAATAACTCGGCATATTTTTCTGCGCATGCGCTCTGGCACCCCGCTATTCCTCTGTCCCCCTGTAGCTGACATGCAGGGTCTTCCTATTCTAAATGTCTCCATTTCCACCTCGGCATTTCAAATCCGCCGCTTATGGACGAGGACGGCGCTGGTGAACACTCTCAAGATTGGGCTACACGCAACATAAATGCACTCTAGAAAGCCGCCGCCGTAGGTCAGTTGGTAGAGCACCGTAAGCGACATACAGAGGTCTCGGCTTCCGATCCCGCTGGCGACAAATGTGGTTGATTTTCTCCGACTTAATAATCAATTATATTTCAGGCTATAATGATTACATTGCTAAGTCCCCGTTGTTCAACAGCATAAATAAAAAAAATACCTATAGCAGCAGCATTTTCGACTTTTTTTTGTTCTCAAGCTGAGGAATATGGTTTTTGGTACACGTCTCTGTAAGGGAAGGAGAGAGGAGGTTTCGGCGATTGCAGTTGTAATCAAAGCTAGCGCTATCCGTACGAAGTACGAGCTTAAAGCCCCGATCTTCGGTCTACCGACTGTTCCGTTCCCCGTTTTATGCGACCCGTTTCCAAAACCAGGGGCGCAACGCGCCTTTAGGGTGCTGTGGATGTTATATATGACTTATGTGAACGACATATGAGAACTGGGGTGATAGTAATCTGACACGCAGCAGTCTTGCCCGCTCGCGTCCCTTTCGTAAGAGACGCGTCTTCGCTTGCCCTCGCCGTAGCGGGCGAGGGAGCGCGATTCCAGGAAAACGCTTCGTTCCCGGAGGCCCTCCACCACACAACGCTCGCTCAGCTTTTCTCGGTTCGGCCGCTCAGGATTCCCCTCATCTGAGATCATGCGGCGGCGCCAGCGTTTATCGCCGTGCTCGCGAGGACACCAGCCGCTTGGCACGCTTGGAGAGCGATGAAACATCGACGAACGTCGCACACACACGGAGGGCGTTGGGGAGCATCTCGACGATAGGGCGAAACTTTCACACGCAAACGCACCCACGGGACTGAGCACGCTCGGGCGGCGCGCAGCGCAAAGGGTGCCCCTACGCTGTGCGATGTGAGTGCACGTTAAATATGCCCACGTGATGGAAGTTGTTCCAGGGGGAAGTTTACTTACTTCTTTCACTCCCTTCTCCATTCACTCCGTACGAAATGATGCGACACATCTGCGTTGGCAGTATTGGTTGCATGCACTTCGCTGATACAATGATTGACTTGCCTTTGTTCTTTTGTTCCGGGGCTGCGTGAGCTTCTCGTGGGTAGATGCGTCTGGAGGGTGGAAGTGTGTGGTAGGGAGGTGGGTGCTTTGCGGTGGGTAAAAGTTGCGATGGGGTGGAAGTAAGCTGGTTGGTGGTGATGAGTGGCGGCTTCTTGGCGGTGAAGGTTGATGATGATTATTCAGATTCAGATTTATTTGAACAACACTTGGTTGCCGAGGAGGCGAACAAAAAGGCAATCAAAAGTTGCCTGACGAAGCGTCCGCCCCCTTTACACTCTACAACTGAGCAGTGGGCAGGTTTTTATGGCGCAAGGGCATCTATAGCCAAAGAGCGGCATGGCACAAGGTATTTTGATTACTCAAGGTGGAGTCAGAGACCCATTTTCCAAGCATTTCACCCCTCATAGGCCGAGCAACAGGCCAGGGGGAAGCTTGTACCGATTGTGTCACCGGTGAGTACCCGGCGGCACTGTGGATCGAACCCCGCACCTCCCGCATTCGAGGTGAAGGTTGAAGGTTGGTGGGTACTTCCACACTACAGCCTGTATGGAAGTGGTTAGTTCTTGAGGGTGAGGTGGATTGTTTGGTGGTGGGTGGAGGATTCTCTAGGGTGGAGATGAGTGGAGGGCAAAGGTGACGGCATCACTCAGCGCCAGACGAACATACTTTGAGCAAGTAAGCTACGGTAGTGCTAAGGCATTAATAAAAAGCGAATTCTCCAGAATGGCACGTAGTGCGAGGCCCAGAATGTAACTCGCCACATTGCCTGTTTCTCCCATCACTCGTGCAACATTGGGCGAACTTGTCGGCTTCAAACAGCGCTCTTCTTGGCCTTGTTCCTGTGGGGGCAGAGAGTAGGAGACGACCCGTGCTCATCAAGCGGCCATGCGCCGAAAAGTCGCTAAAGTTTAACGCAAGACACAGGGTGAGCTGTTTGCTGTTGTGAATATAATATTGCTTATTCAGTATTTGTCTTCTATGGTAGAGTGCACGTGACGTCGCTCTTCTATCACTTGTGACATCACTGTGCTGGGACCATTCAGCATGGTGCGTTGCAACAACGTCATCGGTGAAGTCTTTGCGTGCTGACCAATCGGTGTTACTCCGACGACGCCGCAGTATCCGAAAACGAGTTTATAACAGCTGTTGCTGTACAGCTAGTACAGGCAAATACGTTCACTTTTCCCATTTTAATCATCGAGCCTTTCGAGGTCGTACTGTCGCCGCACATGACTGTTCTGACAGCCGTGTTAAGGCCATTTTGCGCTAATCGTGCAGCCGCTCAACACGGTGGAGAGCATTGATATATTGCCCGTCTATAGCACCGTGTTTCTTTTCTGTTGTTGTTCGGCGAACATGGCGCTTAATTTTCCTGCCGTGTCAACAGCGCAGGCAACAACCGGCTCTCGCAACGAGGGCCATTTACAAAACCGCGGCGCCTCGGTCAAGCTCTCCTCCTCCTCCTCCCCCTGTGCGCGCGGGAGACGAAGCGGGTTGCGCGCTCGAGGAAAAGCGCCCAAGAAAGCGGAAAGCTGCGCGCGCAGTGAGTCAACGCCGAAGGTGATTAGGCCAAAATAGCTTTCCGTGGCGATATTGCAGCGAGAGGGCGTAAGCGGCGCAGACACGGTGCGCCTGGCTGGGGTCGCTCCTCCCCCCGTGTCTTCGTCCGATTTTCTTCTCCCTCTTTTGATTTTACTAAAGGGAACAAGGCGGAAAAGAGAGGCTCTTACTTGCACGCGCGGCGCAGGTCGTCTGCTAATTTGCGCAGCTTTTGATCGATTGCAGGATGAACCAAGTAGCGCCGAATTAGAAGCCAAGCCGAAGTAAAAACCAACGCGGACTCTATGTCTTAACTGTGAATGCGTGTACAAGAAATTGGGGAACAAAAAAATTACAACTTTGGCACACTAGTCGCTATCAACACCGATCGTTTTCGCAGAGCGCTCACAACCGCAACATGAACCACCTTCATGCATAGGCCTAAAACCGCTCTTTTACCGCATTGCCGGTCATTGCTGCTGTTTTTTTTTCATTACTTTCTTTTAACGGTTCCTGTTTCGGTGCTATTGTGCTCATTTACCTGTAGTTTTCCTTTTGTTTGTACTTTGATTTGCATGTAATAATGCATGTTCTTCCCTTTTGTTTGTATGTTCTGAATGTACTCGTGTTCTTCAGCCCCTCTCCTGTATAATGCTTCCTGTAAGCCCTGAGGCTATTATAAACTAAATAAATAAATAAAAGCATCTTTTCTGCGGGCCAGTACGCGATTGAAGCCAACGGTATATTAAACGCACTAGAGGACAACTCCATGCATTTTAGTTCTTATTGAAAACCGACTCCATGGCTCCCTCTGACTACGTTGATGTCTGCGCGACAGCAAGCCGCCGCGGTGGCTCAGTGGTTGTGGCACTCGGCTGCTGACCCGAAAGACGCGGGTTCGATGCCAGCCGAGGCGATTGCATTTCCATTCAGGTGGAATGCTAGAGGCCCGTGTACTGCGCGCTGTCAGGGCTGATTAAAGAACCGCAGGCGGTAGAAATTATCCGGATGCCTCCACTAGTGTGCTCCTTATAGCCTGAGCCGCTTGGGGACGTTAAAACACCCATAAAACCAAGCCATCTGTCCGGTAGCGAAAAAAACCATTTATTGATGAGAAAAGCGGATTCAAAAATTTTCCCGCCTCTCGATTCAAACTGATCACGTAAAGGCCGGAAATGACTCCGTGATCACCGCTAGAAACGAACAGCAGTGTATCGTAGCCTCAGGGATCCTCGAAACCAAGTGAACTGTCTCGAAGTCACTATAATTTGCTTTCGAAAACGGTCGATGATGGCGCTGCCTATATTTCATTGCGCTTCACTTTTTCTTAGCTTTGTAAAAGCTCCATTTTTAGTGAAAATAGGGTCTTTTCATTACAACACGGATCTATCGATGCAGGTCCAACTAAGGTTGTCCTCCTCAGTATTCCATTAAGACCGGTGTTGAAGATACAGCACCACCTGTATTTCGCGCCAGATGTACGGCCGCAAATTCTCTTCGGGATATAGCGTAGTCTGTCCAGTAGTCGCGCAGCAGGGGTGTACTGCTGGCATGTCGCACTGCCTGCCTAGCTCTCTCTCCCTCGCCCTGATCACACGAGGAAACCTCCCTCCTCACCCGCGGATTTTTCTGTCGTCTCGTCCAAATAACGGTTGGTTACACTTGTGGGCAGCTCCACAAAAGGAAAAGGCGTCATAAAACATCAGGCGACATAGCCGAAAGCCGTCAAAATTTGCTGTTTCATATAATGCGTGAGCTGACAGCGATGGTGTAGAGGTAGAGCATCCGCATCGCGTGCAAGAGGACCGGGGCTCGAATCCTGAGGCCGGGCAATTCTTCACCGGGTGTGAAAAAAAAAAAAAAAACTCCGCGTGTCGATGGTATTGCATATCCAGGCCTGGGGTGCGGCGTGATCTCGGCGACCAGAACCGACAACGCACTCCCTCACTATAGAACAGGATTTGGCCACCGTGGTGCAGCACTTGGCCACAACCTTCTATGAACAAGCCAATTAACCCTCGACCCTCAGTCCGCAGCGGCTGCAGAGCAACTGACCACGGCGGCGGTCAGACCTGTGACGCAGCGGAGGGTGCTAAGAATTTCTGGCTCCGGACAGGCCGCCATTGGATTCTGAGCCTTATCTAGCGAGGCTACCCTAGCAGTGCTGCTGGAGGACGGTGGGCGCAGCTGGCAAAGGACAGGGTTAATTGTAGAGACACGGGAGAGGCCCACTGGCCTGCAGTGGGCGTAATCAGGCTGAAGATGATGATAAGGGGTGACGCTGATCGTGATGTCTTGTCTTGACGCAATTTGACGAGGCTGTAGCAGCCTGTAAGTGACACCAGTTCATCAACTCTAGTGTGAAGATCTTGTGCACAAAGCAGTTGCCTCGCTATTGTCACGAGCGAGTCCGCAGTCACGAGCAATTCAGCAGAGCCCAGGAGCATCATCTTTCGGCCATGCTTCGATATTGCCATCTTCTCCGGTTGAACGAAATTGGCGAGCAGCATCTCATGTTTTCGTTCACTCGCGTAGTCCATGCACGGATTGCAGTGTCACGAAAGCTTTTATTTTCCTCATCGTGGTTTGCAGCCCGCTATTACGAGCGGCGACGGCGTATCACCCAAGGCCACGAACTGCAGACCGCGCAGAGCTAATGCACCGCCGCGTGCAAGGCTGGTCGGGGATGCGTTCGGTCGATCGTTTGCCGAGTGGGCTACAATACTTCCTCGGCGTCGAGTCTGCCTCCCCACTGAGGCATCCGCGGCTGAGCGCGCGTGGGTGAGACGACTGCTGCTTGTGCATCAATTAACTGCGCCTAATGCCGGTTCTGCAGTGAAGCTGCAATGCTCGCTTCGCATGTGTTCAGCCCCGTGAGACAGAGCAGGAGGAGTCCACCCGAATAAGGGACCGTCAGCGGTGCAGCAACGGCGACACCGAAGCGCCACCTCTTTTTCCCCAGCCTCCGAGAATCGAGGCTTAATTGCGTGTAGAACGAGTTGCCCACGCGTGGAGGTCCGAAAGCACTTTTCCGAGAGGATGATTTCCTGAACGGTGCGCATATTACGACGTCTCGTCAATGCGCCCGTGCGTGACAGGATGCTGATGGGACTCTGCGTCTCGCGCGCCAAACGCCCCTGCAGCAACGGCAGCACACGACTGCCGCGCCAGAAGGAAAGGGCGCCGTCCTCGGTGACATTGTGTGAGGATTTCACAGTTAGCACTGTATACGCCGCATGCTCGGCTCGACAGTGCCTGGCCTTGAAATGACTCGCAGTATTCGCTTCCTGCAGAGTTGGCGGAAGCCGCCTGTTAATGGCTCGCGCGGTTATTGCGTGAATGCGAGGCAAGGGAAACCATAGGGGAACGGTGCAAATGCAGACATTCAGCAGAGTGCGAACCGTGAGTCCACGATGCGCTTCTGCGGGAGGTACCACTGCGCGTGCGCCCTGAGGGCGGCAGATGGCGCCGCCATGGAGGTGCGCGCTCGCCTGTCGCGGCGGGCCAAACCCGCGCGTGCGCACTGGCGGCGCGCGGATCGCAGTAGCGTCTGTGGATCGCGCTGTTCTAAGACCACACTGTTCCTCTCAATAAACAAAGACAATAGCGTGAACAGCACGCTGCTGTTTTACAGCAACGAGAAGAGCTTTTCCCGCCGAGGTCCGATTTTCAGAATATATAGTATATGCACGGCCGTATGTGCCTGCGCCTGCCTGCGTATACGATGCATGCATAAACGATGGGAGCACATTCTTCTGAGCTTCGTGGTTGGTATAGCTGCAGTGCGAGTGCATGTGAGCAGGCTTGTTTACTACGCTTGCGGTGCTTTGCGGAGCAGGGCAAGCGAAAGTTTTAAGCAGGCAATGTTTTTAACGGACAATGGTTGCGCTCAAGCGCCAGTCTTGGAACTGCAGTCTTCGAACGAAGGAGTACAGCCACTGCGTCTTCCCGGTTGCTCTGCTCCGTCAGGATGGTGTTTCGATTGGCTTCCACGCAGTGCTTCTGCGACAGTCGCTGTCTCTGCGTTCATCGGCGAAGGCTATTGTAACGTCCGTTCTATAGCAACGCACGTTGTGCTGTGTGGGGCCGTCCGGTCAGCCAGACTGCTCTGCGGCGGACAAGGAGGCCGCCATTGCGGGACTGTCCGCGATGGCGTGTTCGTAGCGACCAACAGCTCTGCAAGTCCTCAACAAGGGCCGATATTGCACCCAACATGGCACTATAGCGGCTACAACGGCACTGATCACCGTCTCGGTTGTTCCTCTGTGGACTCAGTGAACGGGCCTTGCGCCGAGGCACACTCGGCGCAACTCTGAAGACGACTTCAGGGAAGCTGATGTTGGCCAAGTGTGAAGATTCAAGTGACACATAATGGATAAGTGTTACCGCACTATATGTGTCACCTCTGCCATGCCAGTCCCTCCCTCTGCCGCATTCCTTGCAGATACGCAGAGAATGTGCGTGCATTATTCTGCAGTTAGTGTGTGGGACACACATTGGGAGCTGTGCCTGTTCTGCGCTGCTGCCGCGTGTGGCTGTGTCTCGCTCCGTGGACTCTTCGGATGCACAGAAATCGGACTCATCGGAGGCAGACCGAAGTGTGTTGCGGGCATCGCGGACAGCTGTTCTCTCTGTGCGGCTCCGCGCAGAGAGCGCGGGCAATTTACTACTCAACTCGAAGCTCGATGTGTAGCTCGAGCCGCGCGTGTGGTAATCCGCAGTGAATTGCCAAGCTTGCTCCCGTGACCAGGGCGTATTATGTACGACTGTGAAGCAGACGCGCTGGCCTCCGTCCTTTTTTTTCCGAAGAACTGTCTTCTGACGCGTGGCGGGGGAGATACATTTTTTCCACCGCAGTATCTTCAGTGGCAGTTTCTGCGAGCTGAGTCTCGTGTCAGAGAGAGAGCTGTCCTCCGGGTTCATTGAACCTAGCTCCCTCTTTTATGCCTGCGCTGTCCCTCCCCGACAGGCCTCATTTCCAGCGAGTCCGTGTTTCTCAAATGGCGCGAAAGAACACGCCGACAAGCGCGGGCTGCCGTCCGTCGCGCGGATAAGAGGGTGGCGCGCACAAGGGGCAGTCTTCGTGGGCTCCGCTATACGTCGCCCAATAAATGCGCGGCCACGTGCGTACTGTACTACGCGACACGCGACAGTGTGCTCGTCGCGAATCTCTTGGGCGGAACCCATGTTTGGCAGAAACAAGGCTCATGGAAGAAAGGCGAAACGGAGGGAAACAAAAAAAAAAGTGTTAGGGTTTTTAACGCAGTTAAACCGAGTAGAAGTGCGAAAGCGTGTGTTAAGCCTGGTTGGCTCACGGTTTTGCTTCGCTGGGTCGTCGGCACGTCTGGCGACGATATTAGATTCAGGTTAAGCTCTGATCGAGGTTAAGCTGATCTGATCCGTCGACGCCGCAGATGGAAGTTGATGAAGACGACGATGTGCAGTGCACAACGCGAGAGTGTGCTGCAGTTTAACACGAGGCAAGATCGGCTGCGGTTTTTCGTGACGTTTCCCGAAATCTTTTTGTTGAGCCACAGCGCCGAGAGTAACTGCGTTTTTGAAACTCTAAAAACTGATATGGGTATTACTTACCGTGGGCTACACTCCTCTCAATAATTAAGGATTCTAACAATAATAGTTACAAGGTTAACTATTCAATATTAGTTAACCAGCCTGCTAGTTAGCACGTCTTAGCTGTGTTCTGGTGTACTAACCGCTGACAATGCTGTGTCGAGAAAAAAGCACTCTTTTTACTTGAAAAGCGTATTTTTGAAAATTGTGTAAAGTATTAAGTGAAACGCCCTGTATACGTCTACGTAGGGCTGGGGTGGAGCAAAAAGCGAGTACACATATGCCCGTAGAGCGAGCACCATTCCACCCTGTGGGTGTCCGTTGCTTTATGCATTGCCATTATTTATTTATTTTTATTTATTTATTTACAAACATTGTTAGCCCTTGCGGGCTGTTACAAGGTGGGAATGGGAAAATCAGTCAATACGACACAGTTCCACCTGTTTTACAAAGGTTTCAAGTGAATATGTTTTGTCAAATACGCGTCGGTCAAGGTTATTCCATTCTATACATGTTTTAGGTAGAAACGAAAACTTATACACATCAACTCTCGGCATGTACGGCATAACTGCAAAAGGATGGTTAGTACGCGATGACAATCTTCCGGGTGGCCGCAAGTACAAGCTGGAATCCGGATTGAACATTTTGTGACAAAGCTGATCAAAAAATTTTAGCCTAGCAATTTTTCTGCGAATAGCCAATGTTGGTAACTGCGCTCGTAAAAGAACTTCAGATACAGACTGCGTTCTTTGGTAAGACGAAAATATAAACCTTACTGCCAATCTTTGAACACGTTCAATTTTTTCTACAGGATATTGCTGATTTGGATCCCAAATTATACTTGCGTATTCCAGAGTTGGTCTTACTATTGATTTATAGGCTTGTAGTTTGACATCCGATGGTGCATCTTTTAGCTTCCGCCTTAGGAATCCAAGTTTCTGTTGAGCTGCTCCACAAATGTTTTGCACATGATCACTCCAGTTTAAGTCATGACTAATTGTGATGCCTTCATTTCTACTGTGTTCACTGCCGCAGCATCTGTATAAACTTAAAGAATTTTCATGGGCTGTCACGTAGCAAGATCCAAGAGCAATAGCTGTGCTCGGGCTGGGTGGGTTGGAAATTTTGCTTTTGCACCGCGTCGGGCACACGGCTGAAAAAAGACACCGCATGGGCGAGAATAGCGCATTTGCACCGAATGAACATTTACTGCGTGCACGAGGCAGTTTGAACGCACTGAAACCTCGAGGCAAGGCTATATCCCAAACCATGAAAAACATGACGCGGACGACAAGGAACATCGGTGCAGCAATGTAAAGAAAGCGCGACAAGTTCGTGCCACCACTACTTACGCCAGAGCACGTAATTCGCCTTTCGGGTGGTCGAGCTACGCACGCGCTGTCACCTTTGGTGGTGCGAAATGAAAGGAGGGGGAGCCTACGCCAGTTCCTAAAACGAGATATTCCATCGGTTGCTCGTACAGTCAGCCTTTCAGACATCTCACGCTTTCGTATTTTCTAAACGGGGTCCATTTCTCGCTCTCCTCTCATCGCTGTCCATTTTGTCCACACGGCCAAGCAAAACTTTTCGCAAGGCAACAATGGATGTGGGGCAAGGAAACTGCTGAGGCCACCACCTGGCCTGGCTGCAGTACACACGGTGAACTCTGAACACAAGGAATTGCGTAAGAAGGGAGTAAGCTGTCATCTCCCATTGACCAAAGGGAGAGGATTCCCTTTTAATGCGGAGTTAAATGAATGATTGGTCGCGAGGGAAGAGCAACACGTGTGGCTGTGATAGAAATATATCCACCTGCCAGTGCAGTGGTGCCTCGCTTAACAGCTGCGCCACTGCGCTGGTATCAGGACTCGCCACGGTCTGGAAATCTCAAGTGAATGACCAATTCTGCACACTGCTATCGCGGCATAGCCTTAAGGCGAACCCCCTTCGATTGAAAAATTAACACCTGCTTTCGCACGTGTACACGGTTTAGCTACGTCAAACCCCTACCCCTTTTATACTCCCATATGGGCGTATTTGTGTTTACAGCGTAGGAACTTTTATTCAAGAGTCTGCTACATAAAACCGAAGCAGATCCAGAAGGTTGACCTCTTGTCTGTTCATAGCCTATAGGCTAGACTGTCTATAGACAAAAGTGAACTAAAAGTATACGGCTGTGAATATATAGATAGCCTATAGACTGGCTATAGGATTTGTATTGTCCATACATTAATCTATAGGTCTTCTCTATAGAAAGTCTACAGCATATAGACACAACTCTACGGAAAGTCTGTATACTGTCTAAAGACATTTTTTTAGAGGCGAACCCTAGGTTCCGCTTTGAACCGATCGCGAGAAGCGCTGCTCCTCAGCAAGCCATCGGCCGTTTTTGCCGAACGCTCAAGAGTCGCCTGACAGCATGTGAAAAGGGCTCCGACCCCCTCCCCCCAATCGTCGCCACCCGATGAAAGACGCGTTTGTGCGTTATACGGTGGCTCCAGGCGAGGCAGCGTGACGCGAGCAAGCTAGGAGCGAGCGGTCGGCGACGTCAGGGCGAGGGGACGACGTCACGGGTCGGCCTTGGCTCCGCACTCAGACGCCAAGGACGCCTAGAGCGTTCAGCCACATCCGGCCAAGGATTGGCCGCATCGCGAAAAGGGGGAAACTACGCTCAGCTGACGCGCTCTCCTCCTTGGCACACACAGGGCCCGTGAATGCATGCATGGCGATCTTCTTCTATGCTCCTGCTTCTCTTGTTGCCTGCTTTTGGATGCTGACAGGTCTCGAGAGGGGCGCAGACGTCGCACACTGTAGGGCTTATTACGGATCATGCCACAGTTTGTCAATAACATTTAATTGGCGTCAGTAATCACTTTCACGGCGCAAAAAGGGCCAAAAAACAAAGTACAGCTCTCCAGTAATGCTCTCGTTCTAAAACGAAAAACACGGGATTAAGAACACTACACAAGTTGCCGCAGTTGCAAGTTAGAAAGCTTTTTTTTTTCAAAAATGATGCATTAAACAGTTCACAGGCTTCTCAATTTTCCTTGCAGCAAATATACATACACACAGACGAAACGCTCATATACACAAAGAATACACGAAACGCACGCATGCGCGCACGCACATTTTTTCTCCATATTAGATTTCTTCATGAAAATAAAAATAATAATAATAATAATCCAAAAAAAGAGCACCTTTCTTGGTTCTTTGCATTTGTGTGAATTGTTTGTTTTTCTCGGTAAAAAAGTTTCTGCTTCGAAGTATTATATAGCGTTAACGTTTTAAGAAAGTGCTTTATTACGCTGCCCATCAAAACAGGTTATTCCACTGCAGAAATAAAACTGCGATAACACAAGTGCTTTCGCTGCATGAATCGTTGCACCTCAGCGGTGGCGTACGTCCGCCGCGCATGGTGGAGGTGCGGGATTCGATCCCGAATGACACCGGTGATAAAATGGATGCAAACTTTCCGCTGGCTTCGGCTTGTTTGGGATAAAATGCTTGAACAATGTATTTTTGACCCCAGCTTGAGTGGCCGAAAAAAACTTGGTGCCATGACACTCTTTGGCCACAGATGCCATAAAAATTAATCACCTTCAATCTTCCTTCGCGCTGCTGTGAGGTCCCGTATGAAAAACAGTCGTGATAGTTTCCTTCTATACTAGCAGCCTCCCCGATTCCTCTCCCACAGAGAGGCTCTGCGTCCGCCTCGTCCCTTCTCCTCGTGTCCCCTCTCTGCGCGTCGGTGCCAACTCTCTGCGGCTCTTGTCTGATCTCAGCCGCCAAAATCTGTGCCGAGGCCAGTACTTGTTTCTTTCTTAATTTGGCCTGGAATGTCTGCCACTCGAGCCTGCTCTTCGAATGCTGGTGACCATGTCCCTGAGCGTGGCACGAAGCGCTTCATGTACGCCATCTGCAAAAGGCTTTTGGCAAGACATATGCACGCGACTGTTTCTTTTACGAAGTGCGGCGAGTAGCTTCCAATATTGCGATTTTCCGAAAATGCTCGGCTAATAAAGCGGCTTTTTTGCCCACTCTGAATCCAAGTTGCCAATAACAGGATTAAGCAATTAGCTAAAACTAAAATCATGGTCACTTGATCGAGCTCTCCCTTCACTTTTCGCATAACCGAGAATTGTGCGGACGTGAATGCCATGCTCAGCTTTCCGGGACATAACCAACTGGCGGCATCGGTCGGTCGACAATAGTGAACACCGCAATAATATAATTTACTCATTGGCATCCGCTCAAGCGCAGCCAAACAGCGGCCGCAAAAGAAAGCTATGCAGCTCGCACAGAAACTTGGCAGTTGAAAATTAGTCCTGGTCTGGGATTCGAACCCGGAACAACCGATTCATCGGAGCAGTCGCACTACCAACTAAACTATCCAGCACGACGAGCATATGGTAGTGCAAGAGCGACTTGATCAATAACTCGCAGCGGGTACAGAGTTGGTCAAATGTTTAGGGTTGTTCCTCAAAGTGGCTTATAATGAGGGAGTAATCAGTAATTGGAGTACACCCAAAGGTGGCATATATTTTTTTTTTTTGTAAATTGAGAGAAAACTAAAGCCTTGATGCTGGGGACATGCAATGCGAAGGCAAAATAACCGCTGGTGCCTAAAGGTAACGGAGTAGATTCCAAAAGAAGGCAAGCGTAGCAGAGGGTGGCAGATGAAATTAAGAAGTTTGCAGGGATAAGGTGGCCACAGCTGGCAAAGGACAGGGTTAATTGGAGAGACGTGGGAGAGGTGTTTGCCCTGCAGTGGGTGTAGTCAGGCTGATGGTGATGACGATGACTCTTCCGACGCGGTGAAAAAGGGATGAGCGTATACCGAACAGTTTTGTCGGCCTTAGGAACAACTTCATTCAAAATGTCCGCGGTAAATTTCGTTGCTCAGCGCCGCGCAACACGCACGTGCTGGCAGCCGTACCAGCTAGAAGCCGCTGTCCAGATTTCCCTGGCCTGTCTATGCGGTGCTGGTGGCGCAGAGGTGCCGGAATCCTCGCACTTCTCTCCGTTACGCGGGACGAGATCGTCGTGTTATCAGAAGTACCATGGCCGTCGGTGGCATTCATCGGATATTTAGCGCAGTGAAGGCTGCGGCATGAGTTCCTGCTCGTTTTTTCGGTTGTATTTCTTTGGTCTGGGCATGTCACCCCTCGTTCTATGGTGCGCATGCATGCGCAGGTGCACGTCCAGTATGTTTTGCTTCTGTCTCACTTTTCCCAGCCTCGAAGTCACCCCACATTGCAAGTCTCGACGCTGTCTTGCTTGTTCGTAAACTTTGTCTGCTCCAAAGTGCTCCAAAATTTCACAGTCGTGGCCCGATTCGACCAGTGGCATGTCAACATGCAGAGCTGTCACCATTCCTTCATTTCTCCTCACGCCCTATTGTCTTGCTTTTTGTACGCTCAGCTTTCTGTGAATGTTTTTCCCTTTTTTTTTACGAGCAGGTATCTATTTGTTTATTATATATGCGCCAAAATGCACCGTCAGTCATAAAATTTGCCCATTGGCTGAAGGCAAGTTACGTCGCCGCAACGGAGCATTCTTATTGACTGCAGGGAACTGACGTCATCATACCGGAAGTGACGCCGGTTCCTTTAAAGGCGTCAAGAGCAGCATCAAGTGGAATTACGTCTCCCTGTGATTTTTTTTTTAGGGGCTCTGAAACACCCTCTGAGGAGATTACATAAACTCGCTCAATCACTACATTCTCTAGTCATGAGCCGATGAGCCAACAATACACCTCTACACGTAGCTGACAACCCACAGTCGCGTGCGAAAGTTGGCGAGCCCTTTCCGGCGACTTTTTCATGCTCGCACCCTCCTCCGTCGCACGCTCCTGCGCAATTCTGTTCAGAGGTGGCTATTGGTTAGGCGTCACGCAGCTGCCATGGCCGCGGCTGGTCAAGAAGCTCCGCCAGCCGGGGAATCCCCGCGCGCCTCAGGCCGGAGGAAGAGAGTTGACCTTTCAGAGTGCAGAAGGAGACGAGAGGAGATTGAAGGGCGCGGAGACGCTGAAATTAAAATTCTGACTTCAAATAACTCAGTTTCTACAAACCACATTAAAAAATTCTTGCTGGAAGATATTCGTGCAGCGGCGTCCTTCAACGTCACAAGAATATCGCTCCTTTCTTGCGAGTCCCTTCCAGCGTCCCTTTATATGAACAAAAGCCCTCACAGGTGCATTACTGTAGGTGGTAGAGTAAAAAAAAAAACGCAGTAGGCAGATCATAGGGCATACAAAAGCTGCACAGATATCCATGCACTTTGCAAGCAAAAAAAGGGGGGAAAGTGGTAGAAGAAAAATATTGTGGCTGCAATCCCCGCTGTGAAGGTTGTTGGACAGCGAAGCTGTAAAACGGCACCCAGTTGCGCATTGCGATATCACTTGAAAATTCACACACGTGGCTCTACAAAGAGTGAAACCAGAGACAAGTGAAATGTACTTGAGCTATAAGCAGTATGCCTGATTTCAAAGGAGGTATGCTGTTTGCATTCAATTTTTAGCCTAGCGTTTTTTGCTTACGACAACGACACGAAAACGCAACCGTAACGCAAAGGCGCCCGTGTGCTGTGGTGGTGGTAGTGGAAACTTTATTAGACACAGGGGAGTTTAGGACACGCAGGTCCTTGGGCCTCCGCACTGCCCCACTGCACTCAAACGTTCATGTCCCGGAGGCTCATGACGCTGGCAGCCCGGCCAGTGGCGATGGCTTGCTTGGCCGGGTCCTCGGAGCGCAGTAGGGTCTCCCAACCCTTCCAGGTGGTAAGGTGCTCCAGGCCCCGCGGTGGAGGATCCGCCGGCCAGAGTAAAAGGATATGATCGAGAGTGGCTTTGGGGTGGTGGCAGAGGGTACAGGAGGGGTTTGTGAGGACTTGGCGACAGCGCGAGCGTATATAAGGGGAGGGTAAGGTGCGTGTTTGGAGCCGCCTTCAAAGTGTCTGGTGATAATTGTCGAGGGACGGATTGAAGGGGGGGGGGGGGGGGGGGGTAGCGCCGACGGTCGGCTTTGCAGGCCTGCGTCAGTTCACTGAATGAATGCATGCGCTCCCGCGATAACCCCAGATCGGAGGCCGCCGGTGCCAGGTTGAGAGAACCTCGGGCTAAAACGTTGGCAGCCTCATTTCCGGGATTCCCGAAGTGGGCAGGCACCCATATGAGCTCCATATGTGGCGGGGCGGGTGTGCGGGAGTTCAGTATGCGAAATGCAGGGACGTGAACTCTCCCGCGGGAAAAATTTAGTATGGCAGTTTAAGGGTCCGATAGTATATACCTGGCCTCCGTGCGCGTGATGGCTAGGGCAATGGCGGCCTCTACCGCCTCCTCCGAAGTGGCAGTAGGTGATATGTGAAGGGTGGCAATGTCAGTGCACGTTAAAGACCCCCAGGTGGTCGAAATTATTCCGGAGCCCTCCAGTGCGGCATCTCTTTCTTCCTTTCTTCATTCACTCACTTCTTTATACCTGCACTTATGCGCGATTCAGGTGTCCGCGCCGTAACGACGGCTTCGAGTGATGTCAACCGCTTTCGAGCCAGCTGCAAACCTAATGTTTACCGAAACGCCTCGGATGGTGTTTCCATTGTTCAGCCTTATCATCCGTCATGTGGTTTTGATGCTTATTTTGTGGTTTTTCTTTAGCCATGGCGTTTTTGCTGACGAAACAATTGGAAAATTTGTTTTTTGAGGAAAGGATGTGGCGCAGTATCTGTCTCACATATTGGCGGAGACGTGAACCACGCCGTAAGGGAAGGGATAAAAGAGGGACTGAAAGCAGAAAGGAAGAAAGAGGTGCCGTAGTGGAGGGCTCCGGAATAATTTCGACCACCTGGGGATCTTTAACATGCAACTGACATCGCACAGCACACGGGCGCCTTTGCGTTTCGCCTCCATCGAAACGGTGCCGCCGCGGTCGGGTTCGAACCCGGGTACTCCGAATCAGTAGCCGAGCGCATTACTGGCCCGGAGTACCCGGGTTCGAACCCGACCACGGCGGCAGCGTTTCGATGAAGGCGAAACGCAAAGGCGTCCGTGTGCTGTGCGATGTCAGTGCACAACGACACCACGAAAATTTCCTTGGACGGTAGAGGTACACAGCTTCGCTGTAAAAATGAATGAGAGCAGGAAAAGGAATAAATCTAACGAAAAGAAATAAAAAGGCACATTTCGAAATACAGAGATCATTTAGAAATAAAGCAACGTTGATAAACTGCAAGAAACTGTCTAACATAATATATAACAGAGAGACGCCATTTCCTTGTTTCCCTGTTGACGCGCCTCCGTCTGTATCCATCGCGTTTGGCATCCATCTGCCATTCCATCTCCATATCTCCGCGATAACTTCGTGTCGCCAGCGAACGCCTCTGTCGTTTTATCAACGCCGTCAAGTTTTTCTGGGAAACGAACCATGTACGCAGCCTATAGGCACGAGATGAACCGATTACTAACCTATAGCGCGTTACAACTGCAGGGTACGTAAAGCGCCTACGCCGTAAACGTTAGCTTTCACGCTTGCGAATAATATATCTAGCTCTGATAGAAATTTCAAGACTCCCCAAAAGCATTCGCCAAAGTTCCAGAGCCAACCAACCGGTGATGGCGTTTCGCAATAGTAGCCGATCGTATAATAGGTTTGGCGGAGACATTTGCCGAGGCTTTCGCCTCTTGCCAGCCGGAGTAACAAGAAGCGCTGCTGTCGCGTCCGAGGCGTTCCGGTGAGCGCATCTTCGACGCCGACTGGTCGCGCAAAGCAGCGGGCTCTCAAGGAGGAAGGGACGGCCAGGCAGATCGGAGGAAAGTGACGGTCGGCTGTCGCTTCATTGAGCAGCGGCCGGGTGGCGCATAAGGGGCCCACTAGCGCGCGTGCGCAAACAGAGCTTGACGGCGTCTGAAGGCCGACTTGGTTACGTCCGATTGACAGGACTTGGAGGACACTCGAAAGGCCCCCGAAGCCGCCTGGCTGATGGCGGCACCGCTGCGTTCCTCTTCTCTCGCCGTCGGACAACCTCCGATGAGGACGCCTCAAACAACTCCTTTCGTGACAGGTGCTTTAAACGTGAGTGCTGCGGCTAGGAAAACGTATCGACCGTTGCCGAAGGGGCGGATGTGTCGATGCTACGCAAAGCATGCCGTCAGTGAAGCCCTATAGCTGTTTTTTTTTTCTCAGCTCATCGGAACAAGTATGAGTTCAACAAAGCCAGAAGAAGAGAAAGTAGTCGGTATGCCTATATTTATCGTCGCGTACAACTCTCCACGCTCTGTCATAACCGCCACACTGAATTCTTCCGCGACAGAATGAAAGCAATCCGTTTTAAAGCTTTTCTTGTTACTTAAAAAAGAAGCTATGCGTAGGAATAGATTATAAGTTCAATAATTATGAAGCATTTGGCTTGTTTCCTACAGTCAAACATTACAAACCTGCTTTCACTTACTTTTCTGATTGGTCAGCGAACTAAGGAAACACCTTGCGGGCCATGAGCCCTTGTTGTCAAGTGCTGCTTTTTTTTAAATTGTATCCTACTACACATGTACGACATGGAGTATGACAGAAGCCGTCAGAAGAAAGTCGTACCAAGAAAATCACTGACACAGCGTCTGGAGCGAAAAGCAAGGCGGGGCAAGGCTGCATTTAATTATCTGAGATTGAGATGGATCCATCTCGACCAAGGGTGACAGTGATGGAATCCGTACGTTTTGCAGTGAAAATTTTATACGGAGGATGCCGTGGCGCAGACTGCCAACATCTGGTCAGGCGACTGTCGCCTGACCGGTCAACACAACGACCTGCCGCTGTCGTTGTGGTTATCCAGGTTGGCACAAGTTCTTGGGACTAGCAAAAGACAGGCTGCGCTAACAGCTCTCGCTGTAAAATAATACAAGGAGCCCCCTGCAGATATATCTGCTGCGAAGCTCGTCTGTATCCAGCAAGTGAGGTGGTCCGCAGTAGCTGACATGTGTCTTATTCCTTTGTGTAAAGTTGATTCAGCTCGTCAAGCCAGCTTCGCCCACTGGCCGCAAGCTAGTAACCGTTGCTAGTTGCTTCATTGTGAAAGTAACGTCAAGGCAGAGCGACCAACGCAGACAGAAAAGACGCACAAGCGGCAGGATCGGCGCTGGTAAAATCAGCGTAGCCAGGAAACCAGAGTCCTTCTGAACTTCACCGCGCGTGCGAACCCGGCATGTTTACATGGCAACATAACTTCTGGAAAGTAATTGAACCATGCACTGCTTGGACTATTTTTCGCCAAAATATGGGCTTTAGGATGGTTTTCCGATGTAAAATTTCTCTCTTGAGGGAGGCGGACCCCCACCCCCCCACCCCTTCTGCTATAAATCTGCCTCTGCTGAACAGTGACCATAGCGCGCCGATAACCACGCAAGTGCCACTCACATACGGCGCTGTACAGCGCAAGTGTGTTCGTGCATGCGAAGAGAGTATGCGTGCAGAAAAATGTTTACTGGAGCGTTCAGCTTAGCAGCATTCGTCTCTGAGCGATACAAGTCAAAGCCACAATGTAGCAAAGGGAGTCTGCTCGTTTGGCACCGTGTTTACTATCTTTTCCCAGCTTCCGCGAATCCGAGGTTCCCAAGGTTTGCAAAGACAGACGTTTACGACCGTTGGCCTGGTCCCACTTTTGTTGAGGAGGGTGCGTTCAAAATAACTTTGTCTCGAGAGAAACGGGGCCCCGGGTATCTTTCTTGCTTCCGACCCGGCGGTGTTTACGGAAGCGAGGCGCGGCCCTGAACTTGGCGAACAGTCGACGATTTTCTTCAGCAAGCAGACAAGGCACAAAGGGACGAAAGAATTTCTCGCCGGCGCGCCTGAGCTCCCCATACCGCATGCTGCTAGAACCTCCGCCACGCATGTATAGAGCAGCGGAGAAAAGTTAATCTCTCCAAGTTAGCGTGATCTGACCGGGCTGCTCTGGTTTCACTGGTCCCGCTTCCGTTTCATTTTGGGTCAGTCATTACCTAAATGAGTGTAAGTGGGCGCTTCAGAAGGCCCGCTGATGTGTTGACGCCCAGATGCTAATCCCAAGGTTGCGGGTTCGGTCCCGGCCGCGGTGGCCGTATTTGCGCGCGCCAAGGAACCCAAGATGGTCTAAACTAATTTGGAGTCCTCCACTACGACGTCCTTGACAGCCCGTATGTTGCTTGCAGACGTCATAATAAAGTTCACAATTCACAATTTACAATTGGACCGTTTTATTTTTCTCTCGTTTCATTTCTCGTTTCACTTTGGGGCTTCGCGCTGGTCTGCGGCGACTCCTGCCTGCACTCGGAGCGCCGACGCTCTCCCCTTCAGCAACCTCGCTGCTGTCCACTTCTTCTTCGAGGCCGAGTTCCGCCGCCGTCTCTGCTGCTGCGCGGAGAAGCGTGCTTGCGGAGCCGTGGCAAGGGGCCTCCACTGTGCGCCGCGAGTAGGCCCGGCCGAAACGTGCTCGCCCCGAGCCGAGTGACCGCCTGGCCTTAGCCCCATCCCTCCGGGGCGGCCCTATTTATAACCCAGGGAAAGCGAGACCAGTCCGAAAGCGGAATCCGGCCGGCCACTTGGAGTGTGTTTACGGCTTCTCGGCTGCGGCTCAGAGAAGGGCCGACATGATGTACAACGTTTACGCTGAAGGCCGGATGTTAACTGTTGGCCGGGGGAAAGGCCGGAGCGAGCGTAAACTCTGCGCGCGGCGGCGGAGGCGTGCGAAAGGCGCGCCACACATCGGTGAATGAGGAGAGAGGGGGAGGAGGTGAGACTTAACTTTTCTTCTGATATTGTGCCAATCACTGCCTCGGATAATTGGGTCTCTAGACTGAGCAGGGCGGAGAATATTCTGCGATAGCATAGAAGTCTGGACAACCTGATGTTTCATTGGACGACGCCTCTCGCATCGATCATGCACCCTGAGGGCTCCCGAGCTGAGCGGCGATCAGTGTCCCAATCAGTACCTGTGAAGCATTTAGAGGACACTGGCCATGTGGAACAGTCGTAGAGTCACAATCATTTAAATCAATGACTCAAGCGGAGCAACTGCTGGCGAGCCATTGTAAGCCTAGTTAATCCCGCCTGTACACCCACCACCACCTCATCGGGGCAATAAGCCGACGCCTGACTGTTTGCCGGGCAGTGACGTCATTAGTGGCAACACTAAAGAGGAGAAATTCCATCAGCTGGTAGGGCGTGACGTCGCTAGAGCGGAAGTGACGTCAGCAGAAGGGACAATGCCCATAAGCTGGAGGCAAGCTCCGCCACGGTACCGGATTCATCAGTGTGAAGCCTCCACCTGCCAACCGTAACAACCCGGCAAAATTCGGCCTGAAATTCGACGGCGCGAGGTCCGGACAGTCAAGGGCGGTGCGCCGTTGGTGCCGTCAATAGCCGCCCCCGCCCTTCTCGAAAACGTATGCCGAGATTGCTAGTGCTTCGCAATGGTGGATACTAAACTGATAAGTAAGTCGCCATCATCGGCCGTTTTCGAAAAGTAAATTGCGCATGTCGACACTGAATTTTCTTTTTTCCCGCCTCTGACTTCAAAACGGTGCCAACAGGCTTCTCAGTGTGTGCGCCACAAGTTTTGAAGTTCAACTTTCCCAGAAATAAATGCTTTTGTCTCTGCTGCCGAACGAACATATGGACACACCGAGATAGATTGGTTTTGGTTTTTGGGGAAAGGAAATGGCGCAATATCTGTCTCACATATCGGCGGACACCTGAACTGCGCCGTAAGGGAAGGGATAAAGGAGGGACTGAGAGAAGAAAGGAAGGAAGAGGTGCCGTATGGTGGAGGGCTCCGGAATAATTTCTACCACCTGGGGATCTTTAACGTGCGCTGACATCGTACAGCACACGGGCGCCTTTTTGCGTTTCGCCTTCATCGAAACGCGGCTCCTGCGATCGGGTTCGGACCCGGCTAATCCGGATCAGTAGCCGAGCGCCCTAACCACTGAGCTACCGCGGCTGGTCCCTGGGAGAGCCAGATAATTCATTTCTGCTGATAACAACACCTGGGTGGAGCAGTCCTATAGTTGCCCCTTTAGCATCCCAGACTACCGCGATTCCACTTCAAGACATCCGACCCTGGGTTTATCTTGACGTTAGAAAGCGAAGCTGATCAAGAACAATTCCCACTACACCGACGCAAAGTTAATAGCTTTGCACTCTCACATTAAACACGATGCGCACACAGAGGTGGAAAGCAGACATCGAATGCAGCGTCCCAACAGCTCCATTTCCGCATGGTAGCAGTTCTTATATATATATATATATATATATATATATATATATATATATATATATATATTGTAGTGTGGTAATCTTCATCGATATAACCACTGACATGCGTCGCGTGCTGCCGCTCTCAAGGACGAAGAAGTTGTTCGCTGCCTTGCTTTTTCGCCACGCCTGACGCTTCGCTGCGAGTCTCCCCTGAGCGGCTGGAATCATCTGGGTTCATCGAATAAACACACCCCTACAATTGGTGCAGGTGCTGCTGGGTACGTTCCCGTCCACCCTGGAACTAAGAAGCCGCACGTTACCCTCTGCTTCCAGCATGCCGGATGACACTGCCACGACATCGTCGCCCCTCCCAACCACCGTGCTGTGTTCTGGAGCTCTACGGCAGCGTGATCCGTGCTTCTTCAGTGGCACAGCCGACCAGGACGTCGACGATTGGTTGGCGGCATATGAGCGCGTCAGTAGCTACAACAGATGGGACGACGCTATCAAGCTAAGCAATGTAATCTTTTATCTGACTGACGTGGCGAACCTCTGGTTTCGCAACCATGAGGCAGACCTGCCATCTTGGTCTGCATTTAAAAAGAATTTTGCAGAAGTGTTCGGCCGCCCTGCAGTTCGCAAGCTCCGGGCAGAACAACGCTTGCGTGAGCGCACTCAGCAAGTCGATGAGTCGTTCACTAGTTATATAGAGGACATCGTGGACCTATGCAAGCGTGTCGATCCGCTAATGACTGAAGCGGATAAGATCGAGAACATCATGAAAGGCATCTCTGACGACGCGTGCCAAATGCTCTGGGTAAAAAATCCTGCCACGGTGAGTGACGTGATCAAGCTTTGCCAGAGCTACGACGTGCTTCGTAAGAAGCGCGCTTCTACCCGGCGGTCCGGTGTTAGAGACGACGCCATCTCTACACTTGCGCTGGGCGGTTCTACCCCATCAGAGGACAGCCCTTTACTTCAGCAAATCAAAGCCTTCGTTCGAGAAGAGGTCGCCCGCCAGCTATCGCTGGTCCCTCAGTTACAGGATAGTGGCCGCCTTGTTCCTGACATGGCTCCGTCTTTGGCCCCTACCATACGGCGTGCCGTTCAAGATCACATCGCTGACGTTCTTCCTCCCAGCTCCATGCTCCCGCCCAGCCCTGTGCTGCCGCCCAGCCCCGTGCCAGCGCAAGTAACGGCACCACTGACTTACGCCCAAGTTGCGGCCAGGCCGCTCATGCCATCAGCATCTCTTTCCTACCAGGCCGCTCCTTCCAACCTTCCTTCGCCTTTGCCTGGGTCTGCATTCCATGTCCCTATTCCAAGGGTACGCCAACGCCCTACGAACCCTTGGCGTACCGCGGACAACCGACCAATCTGCTACTCTTGCGGGCTGCCGGGCCATGTCGCACGCCTTTGCCGCCAACGCCTTCCACCTTCTCGACCTGAACTATGGAACTACTCCTACAATACAGACCAGCCCTCGCCGAGAAATCCGCCCAGTTCCGAATTTGTATCTCGTGACAATCAAACGTACACAGCTCGCCGATCACCTTCCCCTCGTCGCCGTTCCCCGTCCCCACTCCGACGTTCTACCGGCACCGTTGAGGGAAACTAACAGTCGCAGTTCCCGGGGCAAGAACTGCGCTTGGTTCGAACTCTTCAAGTCCTCGGTGTTCTCCCACTAACGTAATTCAAGTGTTTGTCGACGGCGTCGCAGTACTCGCTCTAGTCGACACGGGCGCTGCCGTATCAGTCATCAGTGAAGCTCTTTGCCGTCGTCTTCGTAAGGTGACCACCGCACTTTCCGACTTTTCGCTTCGCACCGCCTCATCACAGCGCATTCATCCCTCAGCGGCGTGCACGGCCCGTGTTCTCATCGAAGACGTCTTATACACCATCGAGTTTATTGTACTGTCTCGCTGCTCACACGACATCATCCTGGGCTACGATTTCCTTTCCACTCATCATGCCGTTATTGACTGCGCCCGCGCGGAAGTTTCCTTTTTACCTCTTTGTGATACCGTCTTGTGTGACGTCCCTACCCGACCTGCAAAACTCCTCGTCGCCAGTGACACAGACATTCCTCCATTTTCTGCTGCCCTCGTTCCACTCTCCTGTGAAAGCGTTATTAGTTCGACTGTCTTCTTCACACCTTCCGACGCCGCTTCACGCCATCCCTGCCTCCTGCTTCCATTTGCGGTCCTCAAGATCGAAGATGGCCTTAGTGCAATGTACGTCTCAAATCCATTTTCGTGCCCGTCCGTCCTGCTACGCGGCGAGTGTCTCGGTCGTATTGAAGAACTTGATCCCGCGCTTGTAAATACTCTTCCTGCAACGCCTACTTCATTAGACGTTAATGTGCTCAGCTCTTGCGATACAGCGACCGCTTCGACACCACCCGATGTTCTTCAACAAGCTATTGACGCAGATCTCCCACCCGCACAACGCGATCAACTCGCTGCTCTTCTACAGAACTTCACTTCTGCCTTCGACCTTCCTCACACTGCTCTGGGTCGCACGTCTGTCGTTACGCACGCAATCGACACTGGTACAAACGCACCTTTACGACAGCGTCCTTATCGCGTGTCGGCCTCTGAGCGCCAAGTCATTGCTGACAACGTGGACGACATGCTTCGCCGGGGCGTCATACAGCCATCTAACAGTCCATGGGCTTCTCCGGTTGTTTTGGTCACCAAGAAAGATGGTTCCATCCGGTTTTGCGTCGATTACCGTAGGCTTAACAAAATCACGCGCAAAGATGTCTATCCTTTGCCGCGAATCGACGACGCCTTGGACTGTTTACAGGGAGCCGAGTATTTCTCCTCTTTGGATTTGCGCTCCGGCTACTGGCAGGTACCGATGGCTGATAATGACCGCTCGAAAACTGCCTTTATAACACCGGATGGATTATACGAGTTCAACGTTATGCCCTTTGGCCTCTGCAATGCCCCGGCTACTTTCGAGCGCCTGATGGACACTGTTCTTCGTGGACTCAAGTGGCAGACCTGTCTTTGTTATCTGGACGACATCGTAGTTTTTTCTGCCGACTTTTCTTCTCACCTTCTCCGCCTAAAGGATGTCCTCACGTGTCTCGCCGGCGCTGGGCTTCAGTTGAATTTGAAGAAGTGCCACTTTGCCGCTCGAAAACTCACAATTTTAGGCCACGTAGTTTCTAAGGACGGCATTCTTCCCGACCCCACCAAACTTCGCGCAGTTGCAGAGTTCCCGAAGCCAACCTCCCTGAAGCAGCTTCGGAGCTTTATCGGCCTCTGCTCCTACTTTCGACGTTTCATCTTGAACTTCGCCTCTATCATCGCTCCTCTGACCCAGCTCCTTGCCGGCAGCTCCGACCTTTCCGCCTGGACTCCAGCCTGCGATAAAGCCTTTGACACTTTACGCCGCCTTTTGGTTTCGCCGCCCATTCTACGCCACTTTGATCCGGCTGCGCCTACGGAGATCCACACTGATGCCAGCGGTATTGGGCTTGGTGCCGTCCTTACCCAACGTAAGCCTGGTTACAGCGAGTATGTTGTGGCATACGCCAGCCGAACATTGACAAAGGCAGAATCTAATTATTCAGTCACAGAAAGGGAATGTTTGGCCATTATTTGGGCTATCGGAAAATTTCGTCCTTATGTGTATGGTCGACCGTTTTACGTTGTGACCGATCACCACGCTTTGTGCTGGCTTGCCTCTCTGAAAGACCCATCCGGTCGCCTTGCTCGCTGGGCTCTTCGTCTCCAGGAGTTTGACATTCATGTCATTTATCGATCAGGGCTGAAGCATACGGACGCGGATGCTCTTTCCCGCTCGCCATTGCCTAGAGATAATTCGTCTGACCACGTCTGTGCCTACGATATGTCGACTCTTACAACTATCGACATGGCTACCGAGCAGCGGAATGACCCCTGGATCAATGCACTTTTGAATTTTCTCTCAAGTCCTACTCCCGGTCATTCCTCCAAAGCGCTCGTCCGCCAAGCACACCACTTCTCCATTCGTGACGGTCTTCTCTATCGCCGCAATTATTTGCTTGATGGACGGAAGTGGCTTCTAGTCATCCCGCGTCATCTCCGCGCCGACATTTGTGCTGCGTACCATGGTGACCCACAATGTGCTCACGGTGGCGTATTGAAAACCTACACACGCCTACGTCTGCGATTTTACTGGCGTGGAATGTACCGCTTCGTAAGACATTTCGTGCGCGCTTGCGAATCTTGTCAACGCCGAAAAACTCCTCAGAAGTCCTCTGTTTCGTTGCAGCCGTTACCCTGCCCTGCTCGTCCGTTTGACCGCGTTGGCATAGATCTCTATGGCCCTCTTCCGACTACTCCTGCTGGAAACCGGTGGATTATTGTGGCAGTAGACCATCTGACTCGCTACACTGAAACATCACCGTTACCCTCTGCCTCTGCAAGAGACGTTGCTTTGTTCATTCTCAACAACTTGATTCTTCGCCACGGGACTCCGAAGGAACTGCTCAGTGACCGCGGACGCGTTTTCTTGTGCGACGCTCTCGAGGCCCTACTGAAAGAATGTCGCATCATTCATCGCACCGCTACTTCTTACCACCCTCAGACGAATGGCCTGACAGAACGCTTCAACCGTACTCTGAGTGACATGCTGGCCATGTACGTCAACGACGCTCATTCCAACTGGGACCACGTTCTTCCCTTCGTAACCTACGCGTACAACACTGCGATACAGACCACCACTGGATTCTCTCCTTTTTTTCTTCTTTACGGGCGCGAGCCAACCTGCACAATGGACGCGCTTTTTCCCTACCGCCCTGATGTTTCTGAATCGACGCCACTCTCGGACGCCGCCCAGTATGCAGAAGAATGCCGTCAGCTCGCTCGTTCGCTCACAAAGGAAAATCAATGGCAACAAAAACACCATCGTGACACTGGTGAGGCGCCTTCATATGCGCCCAACTCCCTGGTGTGGCTCTGGGTTCCTGCCACAACCGCCGGCCTGTCAAAGAAGCTTCTTGCTCGGTATCACGGTCCATACCGAGTGCTTCAACAAACATCTCCTGTGAACTACGTAGTTGAGCCCGTTACGCCATCTGCGGACTTGCGTCGCCGTGGACGCGAAATAGTTCATGTGGACCGAATCAAGCCCTACTACGATCCGTCTGTCCTTTCGGCACCATGAGTCGCCAGGATGGCTCCTTCTCTGCCCGGGGGGGAAACTGTAGTGTGGTAATCTTCATCGATATAACCACTGACATGCGTCGCGTGCTGCCGCTCTCAAGGACGAAGAAGTTGTTCGCTGCCTTGCTTTTTCGCCACGCCTGACGCTTCGCTGCGAGTCTCCCCTGAGCGGCTGGAATCATCTGGGTTCATCGAATAAACACACCCCTACAATATATATATATATATATATATATATATATATATATATATTTATATATATATATATATATATATATATATATATATATATATATATATATATATATATATATATATATATATACCAAAAGTGATTTATGGCAGCTGATTTGGTCAATATAATATAAAATCACTAAACATTGAAGAGGAAAAACGCTAAGGCGCCCGTGTGCTGTGCGATGTCAGTGCACGTTAAAGATCCCCAGGTGGTCGAAATTATTCCGGAGCCCTCAACTACGGCACCTCTCTCTTCCTTTCTTCTTTCACTCCCTCCTTTATCCCTTCCCTTACGGCGCGGTTCAGGTGTCCAACGATATATGAGACAGATACTGCGCCATTTCCTTTCCCCCAAAAAAACCAATTATAATTATATAAACTGAAGAAGCATAACAGTATTTAATTCACGACGTTTCGGCTGGAGGACCAGCCTTCACGTCCTCCAGCCGAAACGTCGTGAATTAAATCCTGTTATGTTACTTCAATTTATGTTTGGTGATCTTTATATATATATATATATATATATATATATATATATATATATATATATATATATATATATATATATATATATATATATATATATATATATAAGAGTACTGCTTCTCATGCCCTCGTGGGGTCGCCTGCGCAGTGTTTGCACTCTCAACCTTTGTCCTCCTGGATGGAGGAAAAGCAAACCGCTTACGAACGTGTATCCCAAGGTGCCACAACCGGTCTGGATACCCGGCGGCTGCTGTGCATTGCGCTCTGGAAGCGTATATCGGCCGTTATCTTTTCATCGAATGACGTAATGTTGCGTTAAATGACATCCGCGCGCACACACGCACACACAGCCACCTTAAGCTGTCGTGCACAGATATATGCAATTCGTGAGAGTGAGAGAGCGGGGAAGAAATAATAATAATAATTAAATAAAAACAGGCGAGAAAGGAAAGACGGCCGCGAATGAGCGGGGGGAGGGCGCACTCTTTGGCAGAGAGGATCGGCCTCACTCCCTGCCTCTTCCCCCGAGACGCGCAAATTGGCCAAGGGCGCCGCTGCTTAGGCCGCGTATGCAAACAGGTCCCGTCTGTCCCGCAGCCTTTTCTTATCGTTCGCTGATTGCGCCAAGGCTTCAATGGGGCGCGCAGCGGGGGCTCTCTGATCCGGCCGCCTTGATTCGTGGCTATGCCCGGGTAAAGCGCCCTTAGCTGGACCCCCGAAGCATTACGCCGCATATCGAGGCTGCTGTTCGACTCTAACGTAAGAGGCCAAGGAACAGCAGCAGCAGCAATACTAATAAATGAACACGCTGAATTCACAGCGCTATACTTTGCATTGCCGAGTTCACTGAGCGCAGCATCGGAGAGGAGGGACTAATTGTGTTGAGAGAGAGAGAGAGAGACAGGGCAGGATGAAAAGGAAGAGGTCGGCTAAAAGAAAATATGAAAATAACACCGTGCTTAACGTCGCTAAAATGGATAGCTGGACTGGGGGCATGGCGTTGCAGTCTTGGTCACCCGATTAGGTGAGCTGAACAGAAACTTTGACGATGAATATCGCAAGCTTTGCGTCATTTCGGCTCTTGAAGAAATATGGGCAAGGTTTCTTCGGAGATTGTGCACAGAAGAACTTAGTGAGGGAAAGTTAACCGCTTCATTCTAATAAGTTCGTTACGGCGAATGCGTTTTCCTCTAGGTATAACCTCCGCCTGCTCGGGGGTACGGCTCGGTACTCGGGAATTTTTTTTTTCCTTTATTTGTTCCTCAGGCAGTGTCTAAGAGCGGGCCAAGGCTAAAGGCTAAGAGCCTGACGAGGCCTTGGCCCCTCGTACAAATTTTTGCAGCAACAAACAGAACTCACACATAATACTTCGATCGGTAGTAGGGATACAATGTAAACAACTCTTTAAGAGGCAAAATCGCACCGCCCTGCACATCAGTCTCAAATGATCGAAAGTTGTAAGAAAACGCGGCTTCTGTTAACACATCCCAGTTTGTAAACAGTGGGCACAGGCAACAGGAAACATCAAGTGCGAAACCGGAACCACAAACAACAAAACAATACACGTGAAAAGCAATGCCGAGCGAGTTGGATTACGTTCATGATGAACAAAATAGCGCAAAAGGAACACGCGTCGTTCCCTTTCCGTCCCTCGTGTTCCCCCTGCGCCATCTACTCATCGTGAACAAGAAGAGCAAAAATACAACACCAGAACAATTTTGTATCCAATGGCAAGCATTACATGCCATATTCCATGTGCAAACCGCGGAACACGCATGGGCGATTCAACCGATTTGGTAAAGGTCTAGTAATAACACATATCATTGAGTTGTGTATGATATTGCTAAATTAACCAAGAAGTGTCTGCATTCACATTTAAAAACAGTAAAGGATTTGTTGAAATCCATGTGCATTCCAGAGCTGTTCAGCAGTTTAGTAGACTGAAAAGTTAGCGTTTGGCGACCATAATTTGCACAGCTTCCACTGGCTTCATTGGTAGAAAATAATGTGAAGGAAATGTTTTCAAAAACATTTGTTAGCAGTGTTAGAAGTATTCAAAGCTAATGTATATGGTTTGCAGTTCACCGCTAAGGTTCCGGGGGAGAAAAAAAAAACAGCGCTTGTCCTGTGTTCCTCTACACTTCGTCCCCGTTTTTCGCGCTGTTATTTTTGAAAATGCGTCACCAAGTCGTCCACCTAGCTGGCGTTTTGAAGGAAATGTCCTGAACGCCGATAGCGGCGGCTAATGCGCCGAAAGCGAAATTAAACCGACTGAGCCACCAAATGTACGCTGTGGAGGAAAAGGCCAAAGAATTCACTAAGTAACGGGTAACCAAGTCGCTGAAATCACTACCTTCTTAGTAAGGGGAGGTAGTAAAAAATAATGTAATTTGCTACCTCAAGCTATTCGAGAGCACTATGCACTCGTGAACAGTGAGGTACTTATTTACTAAAACAGGAAGTAAATTCTTGTTGCATGCGTAGCTAGGTTCTTAGTATGGTGTGTTGGCGTGACTTGTTATATTTACGTTATAGTTGCAAAAATAATAAGAAAAAGATATCTGTTGAATGTGCGAGCTACCCAGCAGTGTGCCGGCCACAAATCACGCACTTAGGCTTAGAGCTGCATACATAATTACCACTACAAATCATGCGAGGCAATGGCATCAAGCAAACCTACCGGAGACGCATGAGGTTCCATAGCGCTAAATGCACGGGGCACGACAGAACACAAACGCTTGCGTTCTGTCGTTTACCTGCGTTTTGCACTATGGAGCCTAACGTGAATTACCCATGCACTATCACCCTTCTGCCGGAGACGCACAGAGCTGCAGGAAAGCCACAGATGAGAAAGGAAGCGCGACACGCTCGCTCCGCGTGGGCGAAAAATTCTTCCTTCCTCTTTGTACTCCGACCCTCAGTGTGGGCTCTGTCTTAAACGTTGTGCTAAGGTGCCAGCCTTAATTATGAACTTTTGGTTGCAGAAACAGCTTAATCTATCCTGAACGCAGAACGCTGCAAAAATATTTCATTACAAAACCATTTTGTTCACACGACTGAGTCTGTGCCATTCATCTCCTGCAGGGTAGTAAAGAGCAACAATACGAAATAAGTGGGTAGTTAGATCCCACCTTTACGCACTACTTTTAATAGTCTAGAACATATTTACTAAAAAGGGAATAACAAGCAGTCAGAGTTGGCAAATGCTGCACTTACTGTACTTTTCTACAGTCTTTTTTCGAAAAATTATTAGAAAAGAAACTTTCCCAATTTATTGCGCCATAAAGAAAACTGACGTTGCCGACCCCGTCTTCATTCCCGCGATTGTTTTCATCGTGTGCGCGTGCTTTTTTTGTTTTTTTTTGTAATCAGTCGACCAATCGTTTCCCCTACCCGCCAATTTTACAGTCACAACGATCAGTCGACAGGTGGTGCATTCAGTGCATCGGACAACCGATCCGCCAATTGCAGTGAGGACTGGTACCGTGGGGTCAGTGCATGCTCAGATGCGTAGATAATGAAGTGGCGCAGAATACAACACAGGTGACGTTTGCTTGAAATCAACGAGGCAAGCAGCTACGCTGCGTTTCCCTCCGCTTCGTGCCTTGTCTGAGCCCCGCATTTTGCAGCGGGGTCAAGTGCGTTAAAATTTCTAGCTGAAGTTCGTGGTTCCAAAACCAGCCCACCGTCATGGTAGCCGTCATCACAACCAGCTGCAGGTTAAGTAGACCGCGGGGCCTCCTCATGGGTCTCCCATCAACCCTGTCATGAGTTAGCCCCTGTCCAAGCACGTTCTATTATCATCTTCCCACCTTCCCACCGGTGTGGCTTAATGTGTTTTCGGCTGCCCAGCTCAAGGTTGCGGGGCCAATGCCGTCCACGGCGGCCGCATTTCGATCGAACCGAAACACGGAAAGGTGCCCGCTTTTTGTGCGATGTCGGTGTATAGTGCACTATAGTAAGCGCACGTTAAGATCCCCAGGCGGTCGAAGTTATTTCCGAGCCGTCCACAACGGCGTCCCTCGGAGGCAATTTGCAGCTTTGCGACGCTAAACTCATCGCACCGTACTTTATACCATACCATACCATACCATACCATACCATACCATACCCTACCATACCATACCATACCATACCATAGTCTGCATCTCCCATCCCCGACTAGGCCTCCCTCCCCGCACTCTCTGTCACGGGGCATTGCATGGTTGCCTGTTCTGCGCAAGACCTGCCGAAGTCGCTTTCATCTTCTTGGATTTCACTGCACGATTCCACTAACTCGAGTGTGCGCTCTGAAACCACGCTGAATCTCTTCATGACAATGTGGTCCATAGGTGCTGTCTGGCAGTCTGCCAAGCATGCATCTGGAGCCAACGACATGGTGACAAGGTCTTTGTAGCGACCAACCGCTGACGTCAGTCGTTTGTCGGCTACTCGGAATTCACCCCTCGTCTGCTGTCATGTGAAAGAAACTTGTCGCAGTTCGGTAATGCGCATACGACAGCTACGCAGCAAGACTGCGGAAGAGTGCACAAGGCCAACTGTTTAAAACAGTACGACGCCAGCGTCAGAGAAACGGCCGTACACAGTGCCCGACCGAGCCAGGCGCCGAGACAGGCAGGTCTGCGCACAAAGTGCTCGCCGCTTGCACTCTACTCGCCGTTGCTCACTGAGCGATGTACGTACTACTGGGACCACACCGTGGGAAAAGGCGCGCAAGCAAGCATTTCCCTACCCAACAGTAACGAATGTTTTTTGCCTCGATTGTATACCGTATGCAACGCGTCACTATCTTGTCCTGACTAGGCTTTGGAGCATATTTGTGCTAGGGCGAAAATGTACTTTTTTAGTTATTTATGAGTTGCAATGTACGCGCACTTAACGAAAGTGCGCGTTGTCGTTTTTTTTTTTCTTCGGCAGTTTCATATTTTTCTTTTGGAGAAATTTACGAAAAATCACGTATTTTTTCCAGACTTTCAAAATTTCCTGGAATTCTGCATCTCCCGTGCCAGCAGATGTCGACCGGGGCAGCTTCCGCGAAGGAAGAGTACAGGTGCAAGGCAGACTGTTTCCATGCGCGGACACTGATCGGGGACTGGCGCCTCTGGCGCGCAGCTGCAGGAAGCGTCGGCAAGGAAAACGTCGCCACGAGTGGGAAACGGCTTCGCATCGACAACTCGGCCTCCTCCCTGGACGTTCCGCGGCGACGCCCCCGAAAAAGAAAAACACATTTGGCCGCGTTCTTTTCCGTTCTGCGGTCGAGAGAGAAGCAAACACCGCAGGAGGGAGTTCCGCTTTCCACATCCACGGGCGCGGCCTTCCCAAAACTGCCATTTGCGGAGAAAGCTTTCTCGTGGATTACTCGAACGTCGCCTCTTGACGCTCACCGAGGCTATGGCGCTTTCCTGTCGTGTGCGCTGTAGTACGTCCCTCCAGCACCGCTTCTATGCGGAACTGCTGCGGGCAGATGGAAGCGCGGGAACAGGAGCTGTCTGCTTGCTGAGCGCTGGGAAGCGCCATGGTTTACGAGGGGAGGCTAGGGCACCGGCACGCTCTGACCCACCCGATACAAAGGATAAATCATCATCGTCATCATCGTGTGAACGGCAACCTCGAGACTCTCCCGCCGTGGAACCCATGTTACCGTCGTCTATTGCGTACGGACATTTCGCTCGCCATAAATGCGGGAATATCTTTTTGGGTGGAGCGAAATAGGTTATTTCGCGAAATATGGCGTGAGGGGTAGTCTGCTGCTCCCGCCGCGGTGGCTCAGTGGTTAGGGCGCTCGACTACTGATCCGGAGTTCCCGGGTTCGAACCCGACCGCGGCGGCTGCGTTTTTATGGAGGAAAAACGCTAGGGCGCCCGTGTGCTGTGCGATGTCAGTGCACGTTAAAGATCCCCAGGTGGTCGAAATTATTCCTGAGCCCTCCACTACGGCACCTCTTTCTTCCTTTCTTCTTTCACTCCCACCTTTATCCCTTCCCTTACGGCGCAGTTCAGGTGTCCAACGATATATGAGACAGATACTGCGCCATTTACTTTCCCCATAAATCCAATTAAAAAAAAAATATGGCGTTCTTTTAGCCACGCAGTATTGTTTAACACTCGGCTGACAAGCATTGTGAAAGCTGGCCAGCTCAAGGGCGTACTACCTAGCCGCAATTACCGTCACGCCGTATTAATCTGGCCACCTATGCGGTAATCATTTTTAGTACACGAAGTGAGAGCAGCCATTCGCCGATGCAATCGGTCCCTCAGCTACGCAGTGATCAGACCCCCGATCTCTGAGCTGAAAGTCCGGTCGCTTGACCACGCTTTACCGTTATGGGCGAGAAAAAAAAAAAAACAGCAGCAGCACAAATAACGGCATCATAATTCAGTAGGGAAGCAGCGGGCTGACTTTTTCGCGTTAAGCCGATCTTGATTTGAGCGCTCTGGCGAATACGATCTTAAACCAGTTAGTTCGAAGAGAAAGTGCGGGTGCATTTGTGTAAATATGTATGAGCTGTACACGTGCGTATGTATTTGCAGATGTATGCGTCCTATATGCCGACGCATTTCTGTGTATTTAATTACGTAGGAGCGGTCCAGCATTTAACGACTCGTGCGAATAATAATAATGTCTTAGATATCAGAGGCGAACCTGCCAGCAGCTCAAAAGAATATCTTAGCTTTGGCGTGACGCTTTCTCAGCAAAAATACTGCTCACTTTCTCCACGCCCTCGGCCCAGGCAGTGGCGCAGTCATTGGCGAAGGCGTGCTCCCCGAGACGCGCCCGTTAATTTGCGCGAAGCCTCGTCCGAGTGACCTTGGCCGGAAGAGGTCGCCACGAACGCATCGAGGAGCGAGAAAGATTGTTTGCAGCTTTTAAGCGCATCCTGTGCGTGGAACGCTTCTGGGAATCCCGGCGTCATCCGCCTCGGCGGCTTGGCTGCCAGTGCGCTCCGACGCCCGGGTGGCTCCGTGACCGGCGAAACAAGCGCGCTTATCGGCGCTGCGTTTTGATTGGAGCTGCCGTGTCCAGCTATGGGACTGGAATCTCGCTTTCCATCTGATCAATGTGGTCGGAAATTGGTTGTTCGCATCATGAAACGATACAACAGATTTGTTTCACGACATCAGATTGCAGTGAAGAAGGTGCTGTTTCTTTTCCGGTTTATAGCCACGAGAATTGATCGGGAGCCTGCACCAGTCAGAACCCATATGTTGCTGCGAGATGGCTGGGTTGGGCGCCCGTTGAATAGCAGAGGCACTTTATCTATCGCTCGAGATCCATAAAGAACGACAGAGAGGGCTTCAAACTACGAGGGCGCACCAACGACAATAACGGCGTTTCAGAAACATAGGCCGCAGTCGGGAAACATGCGGACTGCCGCCCGTAGGAAGAAACAAGTATAACTCGGCGCGGGCGGTAATCGAGGGAGGGAGATATTTGGATGTTTGTTTCTTGCTCTGAAGTGCGCCTGCAGACTTCATTGACTCCGCTGTAGCGGCATTATGTCACGCGACTACTGTGGAGTCTACAACAAGGTCAAGTTATTACGGTTTGTATCGGTACAGCGTCGTCAGAGCACGGCCTCCGGTAGAGTTATGCTCGGTCTCTCGATCGAACATGATCGGCACTCGATTACTGCTCTGGCAGTTACGTCAGAAAGGAACGAATAATATCACGGCTGGGACTCCTGCTCACCTCTCGGTGCCATGTACACTCGTAAGCATTATGAGAGCGAACAGAGTTTGAGCATTAATTTGTTGATTACTTTAAAGTTACGCTTGACAAGCACAGTTTTTTTTTTCTGCTTTCTAACTTCAGTTTTCCTCTGGCATTTAATATCCAAGAGACGAAGGATGTTCTGGCGGGCTAGTTGGTTCATAATGAAGCGAACAAACTGCTCGAACAAGACGGGAAGTGAGGCGCACAAATGGGCAAAGCGCATTTGTGTGCCTTACGTCCCGCCTTGATCGCGCAGTTTGTATACTCGTTCGCTTCAATATCCAAAAGCCGTTCTCGAAATCGCTGGAGAAATAATCGGAAAATTCGCACTTTCGTGCGACAGGTTTGTTCCCTCTGACCGTGCTCGCGACTGTACTTGCTCTCCGCTGACGTGTTTGGGCATTCTCGGAATTCCGAGCCTCGTGTCGTGTTTTCGCGCTGTGCTGGGGAATGCGTGGTGTCGACGCGGTGTAACGCGAGCTGCTTTGCCCTTTCAGCGGAGGCCGGTTGAGTAGAAGCAAAAAAGTGAAGCGAGAGCGTCGGTGCAAAGCGGCGCTGTCTGACGTCTAATGTGCGCTGCTTCCAGCGATGGCTGCGAAACAACTTTCTTTCTGCTTTGCTTCACGAGAAGGAGCGCGCAGCGTATAGGCACTGTGCTGATTTTATCTTCGTTTTTTTTTTCTTCCACCTCTTCCACGCTGCTCTCCTTCTGTCTTTATCTCCCAAATTCCCCTCCCTACGCAGAGTAGCATGCCAGCGATATTGAAACGCCGGCTAAATTCTCTGTTTCTTCATTAAAGAGTCTCTCTCTCTCTCTGAAGATGTCGCACTCTCTTTCCCGCCCAGCTTTAGGGCAAGAATGTCGCGGCCAAGTGAAGCCTGCCCTCCTCCCGTGTCCAGGCAGCCAACGTCGCTGAGCCATCGCGAACATTCAGGCCTGTGCGGAGAAAGAGGGGCGCTTGGTATACCAATCGATGGCGTCTATGCGTTCAAACAGCCCATTGACCGGTTTAATGTAAGGGATTACCACGAAAATACTTATGCGTGTGTTTTAACATACGTGCGAGATGCAGCATTAAGAAAAAGAAACAAGAAATGTTACTGCTGTCATCTCGCGAAGAAATAGCAAACAATGCTTGAGCGTTATTGTTTTACTCTCGTTATTTGTTCCCAGCCGCCAGAGCCCCGAGCTGCTGACGTCGGGGCGTCTATGTCCGACGCAGCCACTGCGCGCTGTGTCGACGCCCGTGTGATGCAGCGCCTGGACAGACGCTGGGCTGAGGGTCGACGCTGCGTGCGTTCGTTTTCTCGGTCCTTTGCGCAGTTCAGTGCTCTAATATTGCGGCCACACACCGTCGTGGCTCCTCCGCTGTTGCGAACCATATTTCCTGCTCCGCCATTGTCGCGTGCCATGCGAAATTTCAGATAATTCTCACCCTTTCAGGAAAGGCCTAGACGGGGTATGAAACAAAAAAAATTACGACTAAATGTCGCGACTGCGAGAAATTTTAGTGCCGAAAATCCAGCGGTTTAGCCCGGAGCATCTTTCTTCGATTTTTGCTGAACGACGCAACGGTCGTGATTTTACGCGGACTGTAAAGACAAGGGTGGCCCAAGTCAACGCTAATTGGCTCTCACTTGGACTGTCATGCAGGTCCAGCTCTGCAGAGCGCACGCAAAAGCGTCGTCGCGAGAATCTGGCCTGTGAGTCGTACGTGTAGCACTCTTTCCTGCGTCAAAAACAATTCGCTTTCCCGAGCCACTCTCGCCAGCGCCTTGCTAACAGGTGTACGCGGCCGCTGGCAATAATAATAATAATAATTGGTTTTTTGGGGAAAGGAAACGGCGCAGTATCTGTCTCATATATCGTTGGACACCTGAACCGCGCCGTAAGGGAAGGGATAAAGGAGGAAGTGAAAGAAGAAAGGAAGAAAGAGGTGCCATAATGGAGGGCTCCGGAATAATTCCGTCTGTCGTTCCAGCCCCCGCCACACAGACGCGGAACGTGCAATGTCGTAGGCAGACGACCAACGAACGCGTAGCGGAGGTACGGAAATGCGCTGTAAGTATGCGCACATTTTAATTCCGTGCGCCTCTCATGTGTTTAGATGACATCGTTGCTTCTGTGAGGTTTATTGACCGTGCAACCCGTTTCATCCGGCATTTTTACTTGACGATGGACAAACTGTGTCGTGTAAACAAACTTTCAGTTTTCTAAAGGGCAGTGGCGTCCTTTAATTACAGCCTAGACAAATGATCATATTGTAGCCAATATGTCCTGAACTCTTGTCAATAAGCATAGAAGCTCGTACCACAGTGTATTAATGAAGCCAACAGCCACGAAACCAAGGAAATCTCTTCGGGTATGTTTTTTTGTAAGTATATTTTGTGGATCAATGGGAAATTAGTACACTAGTCATTTTATGGCTAGAAGGTAATTGACTAGTAAGTAGAAGAAAAAAACCACATGCCCAAAGTCGGATTCAAATAATGGCGCATTATGCCTTGGGTTGCCTCAGCGCAAAGTTTCGAGTGTGCTATGCAATGTCATCGCACGTTAAGAAACCCCAGGTGGTAAAAAAATTATTCCGGAGCCCTCCAATGCGGCGCCCCTCAGTCGAGGGCTCCAGATTAATTTTTTGACCACCTGGTGTTCCTTAACGTGCGATGACATCGCATAGCACACGGGCGACTTTTAAGTTCTGCCTCCATCGAAACTTTGCTCTGAGGGAACCCACGCCATAATGCGTCATTATTTGGATCTCACTCGCGGCATGTTTTTTTTTTTTGTTCTACTTAGTAATCACCCTCCACTGCGGCGTCCCTCATAACCCGCCGCGGTGGCTCAGTGGTCAAGACGCTCATCTACTGAGCCGGAATACCCGGGTTCGAACGGCGCGGTTCGGGTGTCCGCCGAGATATGCGGCACAGTTACTGCGCCATTTTTTTCCCCTCATACCCAATTTTTTTTTTTCCCCTCATAGGTCAGCGCTCGTCCTTGTCTGCTCTCCATCCGTTGTCCCATTTTGCGCACTGCTGTAATATTTCCAAGCATGTGCCAATTCACTACATTAATCACTCATATGCCGTGCGTCGCCTCGGGACGTTTACCATTCACTACTGCTTCCAGTACGGGCGTGTTTGCCCGTTGGGAGGCGCCACCGCATGTACACAGACGACGGCGAGGAGGCGATGGAGGCGTCGTTGCGGCGGCTGCCAAGGCGCAGCCCAGCGCGCTTCGTATGGAAATGCGCGGTCTTTGGCACGCTTGCTCTTCGCCACGAGCGCGCCCAAGCGTGGGACTCAACCAGTCATGACGTCACTCCGCGCCTCTTCGGAGGAGTCCTTTTAGCCACGCGCCTGCCTCAAGACTATATTTTTTTTTTTTTTCAAAACACCGCCGTCTACCCGCGGGCGTATGTCGCGTAGCGAGATAACGCGCACGCCTCTTGTGTACTAGCGACAGCGAGCGCCGCCGCTCTCGTGTCGCCTCGTCGCAGTTCACTCTGTGGCGCAGTTTACATAGCTGCGACAGAGAGTCGCAGCCAGAAGGGCCTTTCTTGCGTCGACGCCATGTAAGAGGGCCCACTTCAATGGCTTACTGCAGTCAATGGCTTACCACAGTGGCCGCTGCGCCAACTCTCTCTCGCAGCCAAGTAACCGCGGCGTGTGACTGCTTTCAGCTGAGGACGCACGCATAGAAACATGTTTTCACACTCAACGCGCGCTTTACGGGAGTCTATCTGCGACGCACTGTTTACATAAATGCCTCTGGCCTTCGAGGAAGCCACAAATAGGCGTTCTTTTTTTGTAGGGGAGATGATAGCACTGCGGCCTCAGGTGAGTGCACTCACTCTTTGCAGCGCAGCCCTTGGTGTTCTGCCGGTGGATGGCTTATGCCGCTGAAAGTACGCTGAAGAAGACTGCATCCAGTAATTGCTCTCAGTGAAAATTGGCTCTCTCTGGCTACGTTCGTCCGGCAGCGAAAGAGCGATTTATTCCTGACAAAATAAAGTAAAAAAATTTCCCCGTCAGACGACTCAAACCCGTGGCGTCCTTACCGAAAAGGAAGAAGCTTCCTCTGGGATCGGCTCCCGGAAGTCGATGCCGACGCAGAGATCTGCCGTTGGTGGCGACACCTGCGTCTTTCCACCTTATAAAGGCTCCGTTTGAGGCGAGAGTGGAGTCTCTTCGAGGCAGGCCGACTTCTGTCTGTGCTCGGTGTCCCTTTATAAGACGGATATGGAAGGCTTCTAAGATTTCACACGTTAACTGATCCCAGTGTGTGAAGGTGCTGGTCACCTGCGGTCATATTTATAGAAAGCAACAGCTCAATAAGGCGATGAATCAGTGACACGGGGCCAGTCTTGCTTTTCCGCCGGAACATCAGCGCGTCGTGCCACACACGCACACGCTCAGTGCAATCGTTTTATCGGGAGCTGTAATCGCGACGCTCTTCAGAAGCGGTTCGATCAAGGTTTCCGAGCGGCCAGTCCGGTTCCGACCGACCGACGCCGCTCCTTTTCACAGGCGGCACTGACGGGACCGCAGAGCAGCCACGTGAAGATAGCACGAAGGAAGGATGAAAACAGCTAGAAGAAAAGACGGCGTTCTTGTGTAGCGGAGGCCCACTTAAACAACTGAGATTCCTCTGGAGATCAGCACGACTCAGATCCGTCGCCGTGCCCTGCTCACACTGCCTTCGATGAGGGCTTCGCAAGACTTGGTCGCGCAGGCGCCTTTGTTTCTTTACAGTAACCCGCCGCAGTGAATCAGTGGCTCCAAGGTGGTGGGCTCGATCGCGGCCGCGGCGAAGGCGAAATACAAAAACGCGTGGTGTGGTGTGCGATGTCAGCGCATGTTAAAGGTGGTCGAAAATAATCTGGCGCCCTGCACTAAGGCGTTTCTTGCAGCCCGTGCTGTCGCTTCGGGACTCTAAAACGGCCACACGGACAAAAAAAGAAAACAGCCCTAATAACATTCTTGCGGAGCTGTTACAGGGAGAGGTGTGGGAATACAAATACACTAAGAAGGGAGCAATCATTCATCACATTTAAAACCCCTTTTTAAAAATAAAGAAAAAAAAACTTGGAACTAATTCCTGATAATTAACTTTTCAACTACCGCAGCTAAGCAACTGGTTGCAATTAGAAATTTGTAGCCGGCCGTTAGTAGCAGTCATATAAGTTTTTAGAATTTCGAAAACGTGATTATCCTCGGCGCTGTATGTCGACAAGATTTGGCTACATCGTGCCAAAATCATGCGCTTTCGAAAAACACGCAGGCAAAGCAACATTTCCAGTGCTGTAGGTCCTTGGACCCAAGATAAACTTATTTTTCTAATATGGCGGAGTGCTCGGCTTGAACCATTCTGGCACGGGTCGGCCCGGTATTGCACTGCCTCCGGGATCGGTCCGGGACATAATAGCGCGCGCCCTTTCTTTCTATCCTTTAACTCTCCTACTTTCAGCACGCGGCAGCGAGCATGGCTCGGCTTGAGCCAGTAGGCAGGCCTTTCCTTTCCTTTCTTCCTATCAGCAACAGCAAGAGCTGTTGCGCGCAACTAGTCAAAAACAACAGTGCGCGCAAAAAAGCCGAAATTTCTCCTCCATAGCTTGGCTGCAGTTACAGAGGGAGCCCCGGGAGTACGTGTGATCGGAGTCCGCATACGCGATCGACGACGACAAAAGCAGGCTGACGAGCTCGCGTGTAGAACAGCGTGCAATGGCGGCTGTTTCGTCCCCTCCCCCCGGCGGCCTTGACTTTGTTGCCTCTTCTGTATTTTTCTTGCAAGAGCCCGGCGGCGATTGCATCGTTTCCGTCTTTCGAAAGAGTTGTGCGCGGACGGGCGTTCAGATTCCCAGATTAAGGCGCTATATACAAGCTAATTTGCATACGAGGCCTGCCTCGCCATTCTCTCTGAACGGTGCCGTGTCGCCGCTCTTCAGCCATTAATCGCGGGAGGCGCGACTGGCGGTTGTTTCGTCTTCTGCCCACCGTCGCGAACAGAAAGGTTGTCGCGCATTAAGGGCGGAGCAGAAGACGACGCCAAACTGGCCCTCGTCTTCGTGGAGGACGGAGCGTGCATCATATGTGCATTTGCACCAAGAGCTCTGTGAATGCGCAGCAAGACAACCGTTCGATAGCGTTGTAACGAAGGGGAGCTTTGCTTAATTGCTCACGCGTTGCTGCTTCCTGTCGCTTATACTCTCGTCGTCCAGTTATTAATGCGATCGCTTTAGAAGCCCCATCGTGCCGTCGTTGGTCACAAAATTTGCCTATGGATGGCAAGAAGGGACGTCATCAGACCGGAGCGTTCCCATTGCCTCAAGGGAAGGAATAATTATCCAGGTATTGGCCTTTCTACGTGGATTCGTATTTTTTATCAAGTACACTGGGCGCCTATTTCAGATACATGATCAGTGAAGGCACACCTAATTCGGTAGAACAATAATGGCATACAGAGTTGTCTCTTAGCGGACGCGGCGCAATCTGGGATTAAGAGGCCGAATTAGGGTGCCACCATACATCGAGGCACCCAATGCCGAATAATGCGGCAGCGCCATCTGTGGTTGTGTTAAGCTAAGTTGACCAGGGTTAATCGAGGTAGGTAGGTAGGTAGGTAAAAACTTTATTGGCGAACCAAGTAAGGGTAGCCGTTAATGGAGGTTTGACTGGCTTGGTTCTTAATCCCGGTTGGCGGCCATCAGTCCATGACTTCTGGCGACCTTCTCCGCCCATTCCACCAGCCTCTTCTGTGAGGCTGGCTCTGAGCTAGAGACCGCGATCTCCCAACCTTCTAGGCCTGAGGTTCCAGCGAGATATGGCAGGTGGAGTTCTCGGCATATGAATAGTGTGTGTTCGAAGTTTGCTCTCGGAGCCCCACAAAGAGAGCATTCGGGCTTGTATTGACCAGGGTGTATTAGTGCCAGATATATGCCGGTGAAGGAAACGTTCTGGACTGGAGTTGCCTCCATACAGTCTGTTGTTCCTTCGTGAGGGTGTGGTGTGGTGGCGGATATGCAAGCTTTTCATCTCTGTAGTGTAGCGTGATTTCATTGTAGGTATTCGAAGAGAGATGGTAGAGGCGTTTGGCCCGCAGCGTGCGTAGTCAAGTAGATGCCGATGAAGTCAGCGCCATCTCGGGGTAAGCAGAGTAAGCAGGATAGAGCGATTCTGCTCCAGTGGCAAAATGACCTAGAAACAGCGCTCGGTTTAAAATTGCAATACGCTTATCACCTTCACTGGCTGTTTTCGGAAGGAAACTGCAGTGATAACGCCGAGATGCAGCCCGGATCACTGAGGCTATACGCCACTCCGCCATTGACGTCCACATGGTGACAACGCAGCCCCAAGCACGTAATAAACCTAAAGGATGCCGCACACACTTCAACGTGCGCAGTTACGCTCCCAAAATGTAAATGCTTGAAATAATGCATAAAAAGTGAAGACCGTGGAGGTATGGGGGAAGGTAAATCACTAAGCGCCTCGGAATCGAACAAAGCGCCCGAAAGCCGTTACTTAGCTCCACCTACTTTTTTGTATTTGTTACCTGAATTAGCCCGTTAGAAAAAGAATTGTTTTGATATCTTTAGATATCACTAAAGCTATGACGCCATACCTTTAAGGCGGAGCTTAAGTTTTGTTGGTTTATGGGGGTTTTGACGTCCCAAAGCGATTCAGGCTATGAGGGACGCCGTAGTGAAGGACTCCGGAAATTTTGACCACCTGGGGTTCTTTAACGTGCACTGACATCGCACAGTACACGGGCCTCTAGAATTTCGCCTCCATCGAAATTCGACTGCCGCGGCCGGGATCGATCCCGCACCTTTCGGGCCAGCAGCCGAGCGCCATAAACACTCAGCCACCGCGGCGGCGCAGAGCTTAAGTGTCCCTCCAATTGAAAAATGAACACCTGCTTTCGCACGTCTACTCGGTTTAACCATGTTAAACCCCAACCAGTTTTTCCTTCCCTCCTCAGCCACCGTTCAAGAAAGCGATTGATTGCACCCTTGGAGCTGACGTCGCTTTGGCCCGTCAGGCCCTTGACTGCAGCCCCGCGTAGCAGCGGCACGCGGCCGCGGTCTGACGTCATCGGCCGCCGAGCATTGTCGCGGGTTGGGGTGCGCTGCTCAAGGAGTCTGTTTTCAATTTACGCTTGAGAAAAACGTCACCGCACGTACACTCGTTCGCTCTGCACTTCAGAGACGCAACTGTCCTCTTCACGCACATCGTATAAATACAACACGAAGAACGCACGCTTGTTCCTTGCTCGCTGCCGTGTATACCCACTGGGAATGCGCACAGGCCCGGTACGTGTTCCCTCCTAGCAGAGTGCACTGCCAACGGTGGTCACTCACCGGGCGACCACTTCTTTCTGAGCAGACCTTCCCACGTCATGCACTGGGCGTCTCCCCAGAGGTATTTGTACAAGCTGCGCCGTGGCTGCTTCGCGGAGGTGCGCGAGAAGAGCCGGTGGATCTGTCGACACGCGGCGCAGCCCAGTGGGGGCCTCTCGATGGCGTACTCTTTCCTCCAGTCAAAGTAACGCCTGTACGCCTCGGGTCTCCGCTGCAGCTCCAGCAGGTGGGCGGCCAAGTCCCGCGCCGTTCTGAAAGACGCGAAGTCGATGTAGGACCCCGGGGGTGCCACCAGGGAGTAGTTGACGCCTCCCATCACAACGGGGACCATGTCGTTCAGGAGCGGATGGAAGAGCTTCTCCGTGCTGTAGTCCCTGCATATGGAATTCTCGAAGGCCAGGTAGAACGAGTAGTTGCTCGCTATCTCCCTGTAGCAGCCGAAGTGCTTCTCGCGGCAGCGACGGCGACCGCAGCGCCCGAAGATGTCCACCGGAACGAACTTCTGCATCTCCCTCACGTATTGCTCCCGGTGACTGAAACTTTTGCAGTTCGACACGATCCACGCTGCTAGCTTGGGCTTGGGGTCGGGCGCCGGGAGGAGCCGCTCACTTCTCCTGCGCACTGTTCTGAAGCTGTGCCTGTGAACCACGTCCGCGTCGAATCGGTAGGACAAGGTCCAGTTTATGCCCAGCTTGTCCAGTCTCGACGGGTTCGCCGGAAGTCTGTGCGGCGGCTCCATGGCGTACAGCAGCCAAGCCTGTCCCGGCTTCCGGCGAGGAGGCAGACTTTTCCAAAACGGGCGGAAGAAGGTTTGCAAGACGACGACGTCGCTTCGGTCCAGCTGCCTGCGGTCTTGCGTGAACTTGCACCGGAAAGAGCATTCTTTGAGGGCGTTGTCGCTGAATATGCGATGGAAGAAGTCCCTTCCGAAGCTCTGCCAGATGAGGATGCGGACGACGCGGTCTTCGCCGGTGGATGCCCCGCTGCGGTATGCTCGCACTGCCAGGTAGGCCACACCGCAGAGCACAGCGCACGGAAACGCAGCCTTGAGGAGCAATCGTTCGCATCTCTTCACGCGTCTCACGCCTCGCTCTGCTCCCCGCCCGCAGCGCATCCTGCGGCGTCGAGCTGACAGGGGAGAAGAAAGGAGAGTCGGGTCGTTCATGACGAACAAGCTCGCAGCTGGCAACGAGAATGAAAAGGGGAAAAAAAAAAAGGAACAGGCCAAGGGTGCGCTCAGTAGAGCAATCTCATGAAGCAGATTGCCTACGCTCCACGCAGTGCCTTCGGCGCGCACTCGACGCTCGTTTCAGTGGGCATGAGAACAAAAGTTGATCGTTGCGAGCCTGGCAGAAGCGTCAATGGATGACGTTCACGGGAGCCCGCGTGATCATATTTATATTAGAGCCGCCATGCAGCTGGGCGAGTTGGTTTGCACTAAAAGGCACGGTGCAAGCGCAAGCGGACCGTGAAGAAGACGAACGGTGACACTGAACGCTAACTATGGAGTTTATTTGTCATTCAGCCATTCGCCGTAAATATACCAGACAGTGATCCCAGAAAAAAAAGAAACAACAGGCGAAATTAATGCCGCATGGTGGCCGCGCGTGAAAGAGGCAACAACACCTCGTTACATTCATGACTGAGGCAGCGGTGCCAGTGTATTACAAGGAGGATCGAGGAGAGTGGCGAATAGTCAAGGCGAGACAACCTAATCACCTTCTCGAACTCGCGATAAAAAGTTGCATAAAAGTTTAGGGATCGCACTTTTCGGTTTTTAATTTTCGAAAATTCGGCTGTCTTTTTTCGCTTTTTATTTCAGAACACGAGTTGTTTTTTTGCGAACATTATTGCTTTCTACGAATTAAGTACTCTTTTTTTCGGTGATTTAAGGGAGGAATCCTGTATTGCCGAAATTCACTTAAAGTCTGTCTCAGAATTTTTGACCGCGCAAGCAATTTATTTATAGTAATTAACATGCAGATGGTAGTACTTGGAGCTTTGCCTGTCGAAGAAATTTCTGTCGTCATTAAGAGAGTAACTCAAGTTAAACGAGATAGCCGGCAGACAAAAACGCAAGTGGAAGTTTATTTGTAGGAACTATAGGTCAACATGTTATCGTTGGGTTGTTACGCTCGGTTGAGCACCAGGGCAGGGCGGGGCCGCATATCATCTGTGTGTTGATGGCAGCGAAAATTTAATTCGGCATGCTTTTATGTTGTTGTTTTTTATTTAAACAGAAAAGTACAACCCCGACACGTAATATCGGAGACAAAGCGAGGAATGCATGCATGCTCTAAGTGCCAATAAGGAGACGCATGCTCGGAGAGCCAAGGAAAAAAAAATATGAAAAGCCTGAGTAAAAATAGGTAAACAAGCATCGAACCATAACCGTTTCAAAGTAACAAAAGCAACAGCGCATAAAATAATAGTGACATAAACGCTGAAAGTAAAGATAAAAGCCAAAGAAAATCCAACAAAAATATGGCTAAAAATAAGTTATGAAATCATAGAAAGCAGGCCAAAATACAAACAAAAACTTGGCTAGGAACGAAGCTAAAAAAAAAGAAGGCAAGGAAAGGTTGAGACCAATAATAACACAAAAATATTAGCAGCAATAAAAGAAGATAACCCCTAAGCGCAAATTCGTTAACTGAACAAGGATAATTAAGAAGAACCATTAAGATATAAAGAGTTTGTAGTACTTAAGAACCAAGTGAGCGCGAATTACAAATGTGCAGGTGGCACGGCATTGTTTCAGATAATATATCTCTTTCTCCGGTGTCCTAACAGACGGAGAGCTAACGAAAGTATACCTTAATAAAGACCTACGCAGAAGCCTTCATAAATTTCTTTTTCTTGTTTTTTAGCCGGCGGTACATTGTGAGCTATATGCTCTGCGGGCGAGACTCGAGAAGTGCGCGATGAATGCGATTCTTCGTAATGGCTCTATTCGCAATCATTGGTTGCGCAGTCACATCACATATGGAGTGCCCTCCTTACTGCGCGTTCGACGCTACTGGCAGTCAGAATTTCGGAGTCAGGTGAAGACCCCAAAAGCTGGGTCGGCTGTTCGGCTAGCGCACGCTGTTTATCCAGCTTCAGGTTGTGGGTGGAGGATAAGTAAAGCAAGGTGTGGACCGTCAATAGAATGGTTAACTATAGAGCCAATAGGCGTTCAGGAAATTCGTTAAAGAAATTTTAATCATAGAAGTAGAACCTTGTAAGGGCTAAGAGCCGCTGTGGGTAGACGCAGAACAATTTGCGATAGGTGAGGCATACAGACCTCAATAAAATCATTTCAGGTGCTTGTGAATATGCTTGGGGAGGGAAGAACAGATGTAAATCTACACTCATAGGCCACACACGATGCCCTATAACGCCTTGGCGATGCCAGGAGAGGACTGAACTTGTGATTCTATGTTGACAGATGGCCGAATTATTTTTGTGCTGCTTATGTAATTAAACAAAGCTCTTCTATTTCCTGATTGTGAAAGAAATTCATGTATTATACTCCTCCTCTGCGCGAAGGACAATGGGCTTAAATTTTGCTGCAACGTACTTATAATCTAACCAATTTTGGGGGGCATTGATTCACGAGGAGTTTCTTCCAGGCTGCTTTCCGTCGTCTGTAGGCACGCATACGCACTCGGCATTCCAGCAATTATTGGCGGCTGGACCCTCGTTTACCTGAACAAATGATTCAGACAAAATTCAGGACAGCTATATGCGCCACCTGGCAATGCTAGGTGGCATTATTCCCCCCATCTGAAAAAGAAGAGCACTGCCGTGATGCCGACAGCATCGCAGTCAAGCCAAGGTGGAAACGGAAATAAGCGAGAGGGGACAAATCGGCAGAGTGACAACTGAAGAGCACGACGACTCGCCCGTTACCGCGCACAATGTCAGAGCTGGGCTGTCGACGCCGCAGCTAGCACCATCCGAAGGCACTTCATAGTTAACGTCAAGGACGCGCCGTAGCACTTTGTAAGCACCTCCACCAGTTTGTCACTTGTCGAAGAGGGATGCTTTTTATGCCCACAGCCAGGCAGGAGTATGAGGCACTGGCGGTCGGTACACGATAGCGCGAGCAGTACACGTCGTCGTCTTCCATGCTGTGCTCCACCTGGCAGTACTGGGTATGATTTCTTAGCCATAATGGAGCCTGGCGTGAGGATTGAGGCTGTTGCAGATTTTACTAACGTCTTTGTGGTATTCTCGAAAGATTGAAATTCAAACATGGAATTTCTTAATGTGTGCTTGCTCACTGGCGGTGACCAAGTAGCGTAGACCGCGCAATAAGAGTGGCATCCCAAGTTATATGTCGGTGCCCTGAAAATTCCTGAAAAAGAGGCACTGCGAAGAACCGCATTCCTAGCACATTTCTGAAGTCTCGCCCACCCCGTACACGCATGTGTATGCCTCTGATTCAAGATTCAAAAAGTGATAGAAATTTTTGAATCCTTCGGCATAGGTCCTGAAAAAGGTGCCTTCGTCAGATTTCCCTCTGTTATGAGCCTGGAAGAAAGAGATTTCGTGTCGGAAACTGGCCATGGCAGCTGCACATACGTCATTCACAATTGCTCGAGTAGGTGTGCGAATTAGGGTTTTCTGCCTCTTGATGGGTTTTCTTGATCATCCTAGTTGGCTTAAAGGTTTTCAATATGGAGACCATCTTCCTTGATTAGCTCTAATCTTTTTGCCTTGTTTTTGTTGGTGTCCTTTTTATTATTTCTTTTAGCTCATATCTAGCCTTCTTAGTTGGCCTTATTTATGTTTTTATTTTTAGCTTTTAGGCCACTGCATTGTTTTTGTCGGTTGTTACTTTGACATGACTTTGCTTCGATGCTTGTTTCATATTTTGTTTCCAGGTATTTTTGCCATTTTTTCTTGGCCGTGCGAGCATTAGCCTCCGTATCGGTACAAGAGAGCATGCATCCCTCGTTCTGTCTCCGATGTTCTATGCAACGTTTTGTGGGTATTTCGAGATTGTGATTAGGTTCTCTCGCCTTTGTTCTCTGCTGGTTTCATCTTGGTCCCTTGTTGCATTTACATCCCTGTCCGAGTCATGCGAGACGACATGTCTTTGCTCCTCTTTATCACGCGCGACCTCCATGTGTCGTTTGTTGTTTATTTGTATTTCTGTAGCCACTGTTTGTTATATATTTTATGCGAATATTGATTGACTGACGATCGAAGTTTAATGTATAGCGTTCGATACCGTATAGTTCGCCTTCTTCACTGTCCGCGTTCGCCTGCGTTAGTGCAATTCGTTAAGATCATTTCTATCACCACATTATTTTCGGTACGGTTCTGGGAATTGTGTAGCTCGCAGCTAGGCCTCGTGAGAGCAATACATTCAGCATACCCTGTAATGAACTTAATGCAACCGTACTGAAAGCTTCAGTGGAACCCGCGTTTCTAACACTTCGTTTAAACGAAAACGACATACGTACTGCTGCAGTGCATAAGAAACTCTCCTTCTACCACAGCTATATAGTATAGGTCGTATCGCGCTGCTCGTTTGTTTTGAGGCTCCTCAGCAACTGCAGGGTTCAACAGGCACTCGTCTCAAACGCACTCAGTTCCTTACACCCTGCAGGGGTTCGCCCATCACGCCTTGGCCGTCTCGCATACCCGATCGCTCAGCGTCGATGCATGAAGTTACCGTTTTCGCCTGAGAAGATTACGCTAAACTGGCATTGCGAATCTGGTAGAATCTGTTCAGTACATAGTTCTCGAGGCTGCGCTCAAGCTTCGCTTAAAGACGCGATTTCGACGAAAAATAAACCAGGCGCTGTTTGCGCCATCCTTCGCTGCATCCGGCCTTGTTGGCATCCGGCAACGCGCTTGTGCCGCGCGCACCCTCTTCGGTTCGCTGAATCCCCGGGGGTTTCATATACGGGAACAGAAACGCGCAGAAAGTGCGAATACATAGCAGCGGCGTGTGCGAAAACCATGCTCAGTTTTTTTTTACACTTGTATTGCGCATTTTGTAATAGGACGTCCCTCTGATAGCTTGGCTTAAGGCCTCCATCTGTACAATTCACGCAACACTAATTCTGTACCAAAAGTTTCTCTGAATAAAGACCTTAAGCCTGAAACTGCATTTTTTTTTCTTCAGAAGAAGCACAAGAAATGCGTGGCTCAAATGAGACCGCTCACTCCAAGAGTGGCCCATCGTAGAGTTTCTCAGTGTTTGTTACCCCACATAGGGAAAGCAGGCGACGCCGCACTTCATCCACCATGGAGCAGCGCAGGAATGCCGGGAAGACGAGCTTTCTTACTTGGACTGGCTGTCGTTGGGCATGAAGCGTGGATTCGGCCATTGCAACACGCATTTTCTCGCGGCAAACCTCGAAGAAATGCTGTGCAAGTTTCCACGCCAGCCTAGCACTTGCGTTAAATTTATGAGGGTGGGAAAAGCACGCTGTCAAATAATTTCATCCGCGCGCAGACGAGGGCCTCGCGGCGAAGCTGCCGATTCCGAGGTGGGACCGACGTTTTCGGCCCAGCACTAGCCAAGACTAATGAGAAATCTCGTCTTTCCGGGGTGGACGGACGTGGCCCATTAATCCCCCCCTGACGGGAATGCCACTGCCACGGAAATTATAACCGCGACGTATAGTCCCAAAGCAGCCTGATAATTGCTGCACGGGCGGGCGCAGGATCGAGAGGTCGGCGCACGCGCTGTGAAATCCGAGATAGGAAAGAGCAGCTACTCACAGCCCTGCGCGCGCGAATGACGCCTGTATCACCGGATTACGAGTGGATTTCGCCGCAGGGCCTCTACCGGAAGCGAACGACTATGCGTCACTTCCTTCGGAGGCATGCACGAGAGGAAGCGGTGCTCGGTGAGGAAACAATTCGCAACCGCTTCTATACCGCCGCTCTGCCGCCGCGTGCGGAGCGCCGCACACGGCGAGTGCCAAACACTGTGCGTCCTTCGTGAGCAGGGAAGTACGCGAGCCTTCTTTTTTTTTTTTTAGAAGTTGTAAATTAGACTCATCGTAACACCGAAAGCTCGTCGATTCCTGCTGCCGCGAAATTCGCTGATTGGTCGAAAGAGATCGGCATGACGCCACCACAGCCTGCCCGTCAGGTTGCTACTCGTGAGCAACCTATAGATATATAGAGAAACGAAACAAAAAAAATCTATAATAAAGTGTGGTATGTATATGCAAATGTGGGCACCGTCACAGTGTAGCGGATACCTGCTACTGCCGCGCGACGTTGGCATCAGCAGCCGAACGGCAAAGGCAGTGCAGCCACCGTGGCGGGTTTTGTGGAAAAGATCTCGCGTGATTAGAAATTCCAAGGACGGCTACGACTGTGCAACGTGACCCCTCTTTGTCTGCAGTGCCCGTGACACGGGTCAAGATCGTGAAAGCGCTCAAAAAGAGGAGGAGGCAGAAAGAGACGGACACACGTGCGCTGTCTCGCTCTGCCTCCTTGTCTTTGTGAGCGCTTTCACGATCCAAACATAGTTAACCGACTAGCCCAAGCGCTGCCGCTCTTGAGCAAGATAGGTTGTTCCTTATTGATTTGTCCTCTTCTGTGTAAAATGTGCGTGACGTTGCTCTCTCTAGCGACGTCACTCTGGTCGGGAGTACATGGTCACTGGCCAAGGTCATCAAAGATAAACTAAAAATAAATAAAGACAAAAATATAATTAAAATAATAAAGGAGCAAAGATAGAAAGACGTTTCTGGAGCACTACGGCGCCCTTGTTCACTAACCGTCACTCTTCGGAGCACTGAGCGTGGCGCGTTGCACTGACGTCATGCGTGCATACTGCCCAGTAAGCGACAGGCTAAGTTACACCGACGCTGCAGAAGAGGGAAACGCGCCCTTAGCAGCTGTTGCTGTAGAAAAAGAAAAAGGTTTACCCGCTGCAGCGCAACAGTTAAGGGCGGTTGAGATCCCTCTCTGAGAGCCTGAGGGCTCGCTAGTCCTACAACTGTATAGGGCAGTGAAAATAGTTTCGAGTTCCAATGTTGGAACATTTTCTAGTGAACTTAACAATTATTCCTAGAAATCATATCCACATGAGAGCGTGTGTGCATTTGAAGCTTCACATTATTTTCGTTGGAAGGTAGCTTCATAGTGATATGTGAGTTGTCTTATATATGCTATAATGAGGGAGTAATTACTCACTGGCATCCACCCAAGCGCAGTCATACGGCTACAAACGAAAGATACAGACTTCCTCAGAAACTCCGTACTTAAAGAAAATACGTCATCTTGTATAGGGTATAGAAAATATATAGTACATATCGTACATACACGTATATGCTTCGTTGTGCTATGCTTCTTTGTTTTTGTGCATACATTTCTTTCTTTATAATTTCCTATCTGTAAGGACCTCTAAATGAAGGTAAACAGTATCGGCAACGTTGTCCGCTCAGATTGTCCGAGTTTCGAGGTGTTGCACCTCTGCCTCGGGGAAGCCCTGCGTGCGCAGAATGGCTGTCGCAGCTTCGAAAGTCAACTCCGGCGCGCGTGTGGAGGTTGCACCACGCACATTGCGCCCGGGCGGTGCCGCTAAGCCTAGCGCCCTATCACGCTCTGTTCTGCAGCCACTCGGTGATTCTCTTTCTTTCTTACGTCACGTAGTGATGCCAACACGCTACTTTAGAGTGTTAATCAACCAGTTGTTATACCAGTGTCACTTTGTGATCCTTTGTTTTCCGCGGCTCAACCCCCTTAAATTTTTGCCCCCCTCTGTTATCCTCATTCGAACATCTCCTGGGCTCCTTCTTGTCAAGATATATCGACGATCAGCTATTAGGACTTGATTAAATATTTTCTTTCCAACCGTCACCAACATGTCGACTAAGTTCGAAATTATGACTTTTCGCAGCGGATTGTGTTTTATATCATTTAATTACTGATCCCTGTGATGAACCATGTTTACAATCTGACTTACACGCAGTTCCTTCATGGTGCAGTGACTGGCTCATGATGACTAGCACAACTAAGTGAAAATACTTGTGCATTTCTAGCCGCCTTCATGATGGCACGCGTTTCGGTATCTTCTTAATAACACTCCGTTATCTTCTATTTCCTCGTATAAATCTGTCTGTCCACACAACACACAATCTATATCGTCGAAAATGCGCGTGAGCCACGTATTTAACCAGCCTAGCCGCACTATCGGGTTCTTGCGCCGTCATTTCGTCTATAGCTGCAAATAGCGGCGCTGAGTTTGTACACAGAACATTAAAAGACCGAAACTATGATATGCGTGCCCTATTTGGGATCCTAATCAGGTAACTTCAGTTAGCAGCTTAGAGTCCATTCAGAACCCTGCCGCCCGTTTTGTTGTTTCAAATTACTCTCGAACAGCAAGCGTATCTGTAATAAAAGCAACCCTTGGTCTTCCAGTTTTTCTGAGCGCCGTAAATATTTTCGCTTAAGCCTTTTTCGCGGGATTTATTACACTAACCCTATTCTCAAAGTCCAGTCATTCGCTCCTCCACCTTGTGCGTACCTTCACGCATTGACTACAGCCGCAAGACAGGGATCCCGCACTGCCGAACCAGCCTTTGTGTTAATCCACTTATTCCGCGCAGTACGCACTGCAAATGACTGGAACCACCTCCCTGCCTCCGTCGGTATATATCCACCAAGAAAATTGTTGCCGGTTTTATGTACCTCTCCTCTTAGTAATGCCTCCAGGCCCTGAGAGTACTGGAAATAAATAAATAAATAAATAAATAAATAAATAAATAAATAAATAAATAAATAAATAAATAAATAAATAAATAAATAAGAGGACCAGCTCGAACTGGTGTTGTAGGCGAAGCACGTTGTGGACACCTAGCGGTTAACTTGCGTTCTGAAATAGAATGACCATGCGACATATAGTTAGGCACAGCGCGGGGATGTTTCGTGATGGGTGAAAATGTATTGAAGGGCGGTGGCAACACTGACCTGAATATCGTCATCTGTGACAGTTTGCGATGCTTCGTAATGTTGTCTGTGATCTTTGGCTCCTGTTGTGCGAAACTTTTATTCGCAAAACAACCAAACCGAGGCAGCTTTCAGTCAGCCAGTCGCTCGGTCAGTCGGTCCGTCAGTCGGTCAGTCAGTCAACCAGTAAATTAATTAATTAATACGTCGCAATCGGCCACTAAATAAATAAATAAGTTGACCAATCAATCAATTAATCGATCGATTCGCTCAATCAATCATGTTTATTTGACACCACGTACAGATGTGTAGCTGGATGGCGAAAAACATATAGTGGGCTTAACATGAACCTGCGCCCGTGCACATGCACAGTATTGTGATGACCCCCATAATGCGCAGGTCCACACGGGACGGAGAGGCAAAGAGACACCGTATGGCTCAGTTTAAACAAACAGGTATATTCAATAATTACACATGATTAAGGTTATACATCAGAGGCTGGGGCGTCCGAGCTTACGTGCCGACGACTTCATGGGGGCGATGGAGTGGCTCCGGAGTTGGGCTCGAGCGGTTGCTGGCAGAAGCTGCACGCCGACGGGCTTCGGCGCTGAAGGCCCTCTTGGCGAACGATGTCGTCCTGAGCGTGCTTGCAGTAGAATTTCAATAGTCGTCCGTTTCTTCGAGGATGGTTCACAAACCCTTCCTCTAGTGTCGTTCGGCTTGGAAGATGAACAGGAGGCGAGCTTGTAGATGATGACAGCAGAGCATAATTTTACAACATACATATACAGAGAGTTAAACTGGAAAAAGCAGAACTGAATTTACAAAAGAACAAACTTTGCACTACTTTACTCATCGACCGGGCAGGTTAGTGCCTAAGTAGCATCACATTACATGCTAAGCATGGAGCCCCAGCTCAGACTGGACTGCATCCGTTTACATGTGCTTTTAAGCACTTGATTAACAAAGGACTAAGGGCGGTCATTTCCAGTGGCCCGCCCAAAGCATCAATTCTCCAATCCAAAATAACATGCGAGATGGGGACCACCCCTTGGGTTGGGCTTAGCCTCGAACCCAGAGTCTGTTAACAATACAAACTAAATAAACAACAAAAACGCCACCACTCTCTCTCAAGTGAGAGTATACACAGGCTCTCTCTTCGGAGCTAATTCACTAGCGCCTGTCTTTCCACATTCTTGGCGAGTACTGCCTGTCCGCCATGACAGGTGTCCGTCACGGCCCTTCTGGGAATGCGCTTTTGTTCACGAGGCACGGCGGGAAGCTGTGGGTGCCTTCCCGGCGATAGCCCACGTCGAAAGGGGAAGGAGGGAAAGAATGTTGTCTTCGCGGTAGCGCATAGCGTCGGCTGTGGTACGGCGCGCTCTGGCCCGCTGACAGCTCCCTTGTCCTGGAATGTGCCCGGAAATTGGGGAGGATAAAGCCTGTTCCCCCGGGGCGGCGGCGGGTCCGGTTGTTCTGGTCGTCACTCAAAGAGCATGGCTGGGGTAATTGATGATGCCTGTCATCTGGGTCTCCGTCTACGCCGCGCCGTCGAACGTGGATCCTCGTAGCACACAAGGAATGTCACAGTATACCAAAAAAGGAAACATGTAAATAAATAATTGTGGCAGGCTGACGGCAGATGGCATCAAACACAAAGGACATAGTTTTCTTTTTGCGCGAGAACTGTAGACGTGCACAATGTATGCAACGATATAGATCTAAGTATGCTACAGCTATAGACTCCAGAACCTATGAGTGCTATTCGGTCCTCTTCCATCTCTGCACAATCCGAGCTATCCGCTGCTCGGTTCCTGTGTGCTGTCTAATCCTCGCGGTTCCTATCCTCTCTTATATTCATGAGTATGTGCTGTCCTGTTTCACCCGATTGCTCCAACCCTATCTATACTCTACCTTCCACGCCGCTTGTTTTCCCCTGCATTTCCGTAGCGCGTGTCGCCGTCTCCGGGCAGCGCCGTTTATGTGTTCGCACTCTTGCGCCTTACAGAGTGGAAGGCGCATCGGAGGTTGCGTGAGGCCAGTCGGCTTGGTGCAGCCACTGCTTCGATTCGCGAGCTGCTTCACACGTACTTCGCCGCCTGCCCTGCAGCGAGAGACCAGAGAGGGTGCACTTAGGAATCCGTACGGGAGACCTGGGCGCCTTGATTGCTGCGCCAACCTCCTGAGCCGATGCCGGATGAGGGTCAAGATGCACTGGACGGGCCGGGGAAGGGAATAGATGGGAAAAAAAAAGAAAACAGGCGCAAATGAGTATCCTAAGATGGCCCTGAAACAAACAAAAAGAAAAAGAAAAAGCGCGTGAGGGCTATTCCAGAAACATTCTCGCGATAACGGAGCAGGTAACGGAGCTATAGCCATTAAATAACACAGAGAAATAAATGAACCGCTTTGTTGTTTAGAAACCGAGAGTCCCAACTGAACTGAACTGGCAGCTGAACTCCGGAACTAAACTGACAACAATGAACGGGACTAAATTTATAACTTATAATTTAAGTTTACCTCATTGATTCATTAGAAGCCGTGCAAAACAGAGCCGCCCGTTTCATTCACCGCTCATACTCATCCTATATTAGTGTTTCATCTCTCAAGCTACAGTCCCAGTCATACATATGTCTTTCCCTCCGTCGCCGTATTTCTAGCCTGTGCCTACTTCACAAATGTTATTATTCCCAGCTCAAACAGCAGCCACACATCTGCGCACCGCCATCACGCAAGTCTCACCGCATTGGTCATCCGCTGAAAGTTTTACGCCAACGTGCCCGTACGACTACATTTTCCAAGTCATTTTTCCTCCGAACAGCAAGCGACTGGAACGACCTTCCCCATGAAATTGCAGCCATCACCTGTCCATCAACCTGCCTAGAAAAAGTTACATCCCACCTGTCATCATGAAAGAATGTTTTGCTTCCTCATGTTAACCCCACCCCTTAAGGAAATAAAAATGAAGTGAAATGAAACAAAACTACTGGAGCCGTTTGTAAAACTCGAGTCTTAGATTTAAGAGAACACAGCTGGCTCTTCCACTTGCTGCCTTCGGCTCGCTCGCGTGAACGTCGCACATTCATTGCAGGTGCAGACGAGCGGCGCGCCAGCAAAACAAAGCTCCGGGAAATGGCGTTCGCTGGTGGATAAGCGTCCTTCAGCATGCTGAAGACACACAGTCGCAAAAAAACTCGGCCATCGGGAGTTTGGACGGGGCTGTCATCGGCGTCCCTTTGAAACCGCGGCAACCCTTCGGCGGTGCACGTGCTGGCGTGCGCTGTCGGCATCGCGTCACGCGAAGCGGTTCCGGTCGCTCTTGCACAAGGACGCTTCCGGCTGCACGCTAACGACTTCCGGTCGATTATGCGGCCCACGTCCGGCGCTATCTGGGCCGCGCTGGGGACGCGCGGAGTTGGTCTTGGGAAGCCGAATATGACCGAACGCTGCAGCCACCTCGGGCACTTCACAAACGCCACTAAAGGCTCACGTTAACACCCGATATTTGGCCTAATTCCCACCGTTCAAACAATGTCGCTCGTGGAAATCTCAGGGAAAAAAGTAAATATATAAAATAGCCCACGCCTCGTCAGCGCCTCGCCGCAGACGCAGTTGAATCTCGGAACCGGGGCTTAGGTCATCAGAAGCCCTCTTAGAAAAGATTGCCTTCTTGCTAGCGGCTGAAGCGCTGCAAAGGAGGCGCCTCTTCTACTTGGGCGTAATCACAAGCTGCACAGCGCGAACGAGGAGAGATGCTTGGTTGTCTAGCTTCTAAACGGGATGGCCGCTTTCCCTGAACGAGAATTTTTCTGTGGAAGAAAACACCAAAATCCCCATTTTGTCGACGCAGAACAAGCCCGGGAAATCTGGAGAAACGGTTCTATAGCTCACGTGGCTGCCACCACATGCCGCGTGGTGCTGAACACTGAAAATCACAGCTGGAATTTCAACCTTTGGGTAGAACTTATTGATTTTCTATATGTCCGTATAGGAAATAGTTGATGTCAGCATAGGAAGCACTTTATAGGCCTGATTTTACAGCGAGGAGGTCTGAGAGTCGGCCGTGATAACCAATATGTTCGCGCAGAATCTCTCGGGACTGTCCAGTTTTCTGATGTTTAAAATATCCACATTGAATCACATGGTGTTCGCTACTAGCGGCCAACAGATGGTGCTGTAGTCGAGTCGGATACTAGTCAAGAAGGCAGCGGCTAAGCAACTCAAATAAAGGCCCTCCAGCCAATTGTGCCGTCCTCATGACGTCGGGTTTAACCCCCTGGTGCGAAATCGCAAGCGAATGGCGAGCCAGCCATGAAATGGGAATAGCCGCAACGTCATGAGACTCGGTGTTTGCTGTTGCCCTCTTTATCTGTATCCTACTATAGTTTCTGACGTCCAGGAAAGCTGGACACGAGTCTTAAAAATGCATGGGACAAGTAGAACCGCACTCTTGCCGCACACCCCTCCCCCTTCCAGCGGCCGCCTCCAGGGGTCACCGACAAAATTTTTGCGGTGCGGTGGCAAGTGATGAAATACTGATCGGCCGTGTGCTTTTCTTAACCTCAGTGAATACCACTTCATGGCCCCTTCAACGGTGCGTTTTCGTTTCTATAACTGGCACCCTAGTGGAAGGCTGGGCGAGTGGGCTTTCCTTGTAAAACACAGCGCAGAAAAGCGGGAACGACACAAAGGTGGACGTAGCGCCTGTTTTGTCTACATTTGTGTCGTCGCCTCATTTTTATGCGCTGTTTTACTCCTACCAGCGAAAATGGGTGCCAAGTGCGCATGGTTGTCGCACCGGTAGTATGGGGTGTGATGGCAGTTACAGTTGCACCGTTTTCCGACCGACTGGTTTGCAGCTTCACAGGTCGTGATTATTTTTACAATTTCACAAATACCGTCAGCTTTAAAAGGGGACGGAAGCTGAACAGTCCCTACGAAAAGCTGCCGACGATCTGTCTATGATTATTATACAGATATATACGTATTTCACTGCGTATCTGCATATGCAAATGTTTAGAGTAGAGTTGTATTTATAATGTTCGCATGTTGCAGGTTTTTGTTTTAATGCGTTATTATTAAAAGCCTCATTGGGAAAAATATGACGTCGATGTTAAAGTTCACTCTTTGGACATGGAGGGAAGTGACGTCACCAGGCCGGATAATTCCCATTGACTGGAGGGAAGTGACGTCACTTCCGGTAAAGGAATCAATTCCTTCTAATGCTATCGCACTGCCAAAGCATAAGCTAATTACTAGGCATCTGTGATTTTTTTTTAACATATTCGAAAAGCCAAAAACTGATCCTAGGCCGTTCGCGCAGCAACACGATGCTATAGCGTACGCCACGTATTCATTCCACGGGAACACAACGGGGCTGATGCATCAGTGAAGTGAGGGATACCGAGGCGACAGAGCAACTTAAAAGAAAATCACGGCCGTGCGCCCTATGCTTGCCCTTGGAGCGCATACTTATTCCTTCGCGCTTTTACTGATTCCCAGGCGGCTTGTAAATTATATGCGTGACGGAAGCACGCCGCTGGCCTGCAAAATTATAAGTCAATGCAATGCTCCACCTGCTCGGAAGGAGCTGGCGCGGGTCACTATAGGGAATGGAAGGAAACTAGCATGCACACGCTTCAGCCCGGACTTTTCTTCCCCGGAATCCTTCTGGGTCCTCCCGTTAACAACATACTCAGAGATGCTGCAGCATTTGCGCCTTGATAGACAGACACTCCAGAGGTCCGCTAAAGGACTTAATAAATCATAAGAGTGTCACCTCCGACGGCTACAAACTATGCCGTTTAGAAATCTAGTTATGCTTCACGCCATTGAGCACGATTCCTTTCCGGCGCAGTGCAAATTTTATGGTCAGAAAACAGACTTATACCGTACGGTATGGGCTTGTCAGGAGAATAATAGTATTGGCATAATAAATCAGCCAACGTGGCAGTGCCGGCAGGCGACCCTGCCCAGCTCGGACCTCGAGGAACAACGAGGCCTCGTCGAAAGGTCACGGGCAACGGCTTTTACCAACGGTGTCCCGGACTATAGGACCCGATCATTCTTCCCGTAACACAATTAAGCCTTTTTGATATTCAATAAACTTTTTCATCATCATCATCATCTTCTTCTTCTTGGCGCTTTTATACTCCATTTGAGCGAGCCCCCATTTGGAGTCAGTAACGCTTATCAGGCTAATTCTCGAATTATGGTGGCGGAAATCACATGCAATCGTAGCTGCACATCGCATTAAACCCGAAGTTGTCCTTTAATGGAAAGCTGGAAAGCTCGCGTATTAAAACCACGCTTAATTTACAAACGATCTCAAAGTTGAACAAGGTTTTACAGCATCTGTACACCCTTAGCATCGGCGTGCTCAGCACGCCCTTTTCCGAAGAACAAGAAAAGTTAAGGGTGTGGAAAGGGTGTCTTCTTTAGTGTTACACCTTTAAGGGCGCATTTTTTACTATGCAAAAGGCTTGGAAGAGCGCCGCTCTTCGCAAATCATCTGCAGAAGTTTTCTCGGTGTTCTGGCAACAATGGGCTGCAGCGACGCGGGGGAAACGAATGCGGTGCACCGAAACCTTTCCAGTGACTCAACTCGACGCCACGCTTATTCCGTCAAAATAAATTTTAATCTGCCATGTGAGTTGCAGGCCACTGTCGGGGCCCGGAAGGTTAACAGGGTGCACGATGCATGCAGCCGTAATGGCACATTATTGACTCCAAGTTCTGAAGTATCGTCCTTTGCACACGTTTAGCGAGTCTCCATTCAAAGGACGGGTGCTTACAGCGCCTCTGATTATCAGCGCATTGAGCACTGCCACGTGCGGGTTGTTGCGGCTTCCTTTTTTTTTTCGCTCCCTTCCGGGAGCGTTTGTCCAGGCCATATTGAGGGCGGTTATTTCCCACGTTTTTCGCCATGTGCTGTGCACAAAGTGCGGCGAAAAATAAACTCGGCGGCCGAACGGTCGCCATCGCCGCCCGACCCTCCCGCTGGGCCGACGCCTGCGGGAACACCCCTAACGGCAGAGGGCACCCGATCGTCGGTGACGTCATCGGAAGCGCCGTTAATCCCGATGCTCCCACACCAGCGCTGGTTATGGCGCGCTGTCAATCAGCGAGTATCGCCGTTGGACGCCGCACGCTTCGGTTCGCCGGAGGGCCACAGCGAGGCTGCAGCCAGAGTGACTCACCCCTGGCGCATCAAGGTGGCCCACCGTTCATTGAGGGTGGCCACCTTTCACCCCACTCAGGGCGCGCGCGTCTCCCCGGTGGAACTCCCACGCTGGCCCACCGCTGTGGCCCGGATCGGGGGCCAAGCCCCGACCCCCGCTGCTTCCGACCGGAGCCCGCTTCGTCGCACAGCGGCCGGAAAGCCAATTGCAAAGGCCAATTGGCACACGACACGTGCAGCGTGCGCCGGTGGGTGTGGGCTGCCAGCACGCGCCAATTACTCGGCCACGCCGTGGCCGCACTCCTGCGCGCGTGCAGCCGGCCGAAGCGAAACAAAGGGCGGGAAGGTGGGGGAGCCGGACCGCTTCTGAGCGCAGAGCGGCGGCTCGTCTTCAGGCCGCTGTGTACCAAGCTGGTGGCAGCGACGATTAATGGAGCGAGTAGCACCGCTTTCACCTTCTTTCCTGCGCGGGCTGCGATGGAAACAGGCGACGGCCCGAGGCAGCAAGCAGGCTGCAGCTTTGGCCTCCATTCATGCGCTTGTACAAGCGCTCCCCTGGAAAGCATGAGGCCATCCCTGAATCAAATGCTGCCTTAGTGCTGGAAAATAGCCGGGGCTCCTGTGGCTCGTCGTTGCTCCAGGATCCTAGACGAGCAGTGGCGTAGCCAGAAATTTTGTTCGGGGGGGGGGGGGGGGGGGGGGGGGGCGGAGGGTCATGTTGCAGCGCGGCCTCCCATAGAATTTGTGGAAGGATCAAACGCAACAATAATAACTGTACTGCCATTGTGTATTAGATCACGCTACGCACTGTCTAGACAAGTGAAATATGTATTTTTTTTAATAAAAGAATGTACTCGTATGTCTTAAAAATCGTGGCTGCAATGATAACAAAACATAAAACTGAGCAGAGGACAAGACACATGAGAGAAGGAAACAGGACGAGCTCGTCCTGTTTGCTTCTCTTCTGTGTCTTGTCCCCTGCTCAGTTTTATGTCTTGTAATCATGTCATACCAACTATCCCCTTATCGTTCACTCGTGGCAGGCATAACTGATACCAATGCTTCCATGCCTTTGCGTACTTAATAAGAAAATATCACACGAAGTCTAGAACTATATCGGTCCGGAACCAGCAAAGCAGTGCATGCGGCTGATATGAAAAAAAAAAAAACGTAAAGGCCATGAAATTTGCCAGTAGAGGACAAATATTCTAATGAATGTTTGTCGTTCAAGAACCTTTATATTTTTGCACATATGCAACGGCCAGGGAAAAAACCTCAATGACGCTGTCCTTCGTTCCAGCGTACTGCGCAGCAGCAGCTGTCACCGGTCATGTACTGCGAGTAATTGTACCGAAATTTTAGTCGCAACAGCGAGCCATCGATAGGCCCTTGAAAGTTTGTGCTAGGATGGGGCCCGTTGAATTACAAGACTCCAGGTGCATGGGCGTTGCCACGAAATCCAACACGAGTTAGCAATGTTCGCGCCACAATGTCTTTTCTAGTCCGAAAAAGACACTGTAGGTGACAAAATACATAATTACTTCTGGCGCCGGTGGTTGTTTTAGTCAGCGGTGCGTGACAGTTCGAAAAAAATTCGGGGAGGGAAATGAAGCCCCCCCCCCCCCCCCCCCCCCCCCCCGGCTGCGCCCCTGAAGACGAGCGAACTGAAGAAGCACGTGTCATGTTTTCTGTTTTCTTTTTCATTTTGGGAATTTTAAAGCGAAAAGGGGTTAGTTTCGCACAGTTTCCCGCCGATTGGCGTCGCAGAGTCACGGCGTGCGTGGAGTGCGACTTCATGACTGAGCTTGGCCTTGACGACTGCATGCGCAGCGTCACTGATTGATTTCTCCGCACACGGTTTTAGGCGGTTTTCCAAGATACAGTACACACAATTTTAGGTGCGCGAGAAACGTTTCGAGGGCTCCTTTTGGATTCCTCGGATATTCGTTGCCTCGCCTTGGAATCGACTCAACTCACGCAGCATTCGCCAGGAGCCTCGTACTCGCTAATGAAGGCTGACAGATGCGGTTTGATGATTGCAGTGTTCCGAAAGATGTCCTCCGAGCCTGTTTTTTACTATGAGGAAGTGCTCCACCTATGTACGCTTTGCCACAGGTTAGTGGTATGCTAGCCTGGTTCGGCAGTTTGTGTACCGGTTCGCATGTCTCGTTGTGCGAGCTGGCTGTCTTTGTCTATATTTTTGCCAGCTTGCACGGAGCGGAGAACACGACCCCAACACTGTACCTTCCTGCCGCCATCCCCTACCTCCGCAAGATCTCGCACAGCATGAAAAAAGACAGCAGGAAGGTACAGTGTTGGGGTCGTGTTCTCCGCTCCGCGCAAGCTGGCAAAAATATGTGCGATCGTTAACAGGCAAAGACAGCCAGCTCGCACAACGAGGCATGCAACCGCTACATAAACTGCCGAACCGGGGTAGCATATGAGATACCACTAACCTGTGGCAAAGTGTACATAGGCGGAGCACTTCCTCATAGTAAAAAACAGGTTCGGAGGACATCTTCCGAAACACTGCAATCATCGTTAACCGCATCTGTCAGCCTTTATTAGCGAGTACGTGGTTCCTGGCGACGACAAACAAAATTCAAAGTGATTGAGGCGTATCACATTGAGAAGGTAGGTGACTCGCGTGTCAGCACACCGTCAGTTTCATTGTACGAAAAAGAAGTGCATTTCCCGGATCGTGCCTGAAGTTTGTTTCCTCTATGTTGCACATGCTTACGTCAACGCATATCTGCATCCTTTCTTATGCTTCATCTTCAAAGCACATAAACTTATTGCTTGTTTGACTCTGCCTTTGCTGTGATGCGTTTAGTGAATTTTAGCGTGTTTTGGTTTGCCTCCTGATTACGCTTTTTTTGTGTTTAGCCGCGTTATCTGTATGTGACATGGCTTTTACTTTTGCTTCGGTTGTTTTTAGTGGTTCTTGGGTGATCGCCCGCCGTTACTTTTGTTTTGGACGTCGCCCTTTGGCCGTGTGGATGAAAGAACTGTACTTTTCTTCTCCCCTTTGCTTCGTGCTTCATTGGCTCCCTGGCTGTCACGTGGTTTATTATGGCTTTATAACGTGCGGGGTGGCTCCGCAATAAACAGTTGGTATCCAGTGCCTGTCCTGTGTTTATGCTGTGTTCTGTGCCGTTTCTCTGCGCTGCCTTCTAGTGTTTGAAGTATGAACCAACTAGCCCATTGTCAACCGCTAGAGACTATAGCCACAACAGCCGGACACTAGCTGCTTGTATTATTTTGAGTAGTCTATGCACATGCAGGTTCGCTAGAAAATATACGCATCTAGAAAACCAACATCAACTCGGCCAGTTTAATGCGTTCACGTTGTTTCCGCCCTTCGGTTGGCCAGTGTAATCGCGCTGTCAACAGCCGGCCCGAATTCGCCCTCAATTTTGCAGGGGTCCACCAGAGGATTCGAAGACGCACACAGAGCCTTCTTTTCCCGCACCGCGGTAGAAATGCGCTCCCTCGAAGCGCGAGCCAGCGGCGGAAAACTGGGAACAGGTTCTTCCACCGCGTGGAACAAGGGTAAGGTCCGGGCGCACTCACCGCGGCTGGCGACTGCCGCGATCTCGTCCAGCCCGTAGCGAGCTCGAGGCCTGCTTTGACCAGCGGCGGGCAGCGTGAAATTACGCGTGTCGCGGCGGGCACCAAATCACGACACCGCGACGAGCTGCTTCTCTGCGCCAAGAGCAGAGGCGGCCTCGCAATCTTCGAGTGTAAACACGAGTGCTATTTGCATCTGCCACAGCGGCCCACGCTTCTTCCCTCTCCCTTCGTTCGCAGCTAGGTCGAAAGAAGAGAAACGACTACCCCGACAGCAGCGACCTCTACGAAGCGGGCAAGCCGTAGACAGAGCTGCTGTAGCAAAAGCAGCCCGTGCAGCAGCAGCAGCAGCGCGGTAAATTGTAACGAGGCGAGGCTGGAGGCGGCCAAGAGAAGACGCTGGCCTTGAATTCTGCTCGCGCGCTGCCGGCAGGGTCGAAGCACCTCGAAGTCCTTGGCTGACGACGACTCGGCCGCCGATATCTGCGGGGATTTTCTCTCTCGCCTCCCGGAGCACGCACGCGGGAAGATCTTCTTGGAGAGAGGGCGTAGCCGGCGCGTGGTTTGGGATTGATCGTATTCCGAGCGCGCGGCTGGACGGCAGATAGCGCGGTCGTCTTCGTACTGCCCGCGCGCATCCAGAAAAACAGCATCGCGGGGGGCGGCCCACTCCACAAAACCGGCCGCCCTCTCTCGAGCCGAAGATACTTCTTCCAGCCGCACGCATGGCTTCAGCGTCCTGCGCTCTTCTTCGCGCAGTCTTACGAGATTCAATCGCGGGGGTGAAAGTATAGATATATACACCGGTGGCTGGATTAGTGAGTAGTGCACCTTAGCGATCTCGCATGCGTGGGACGGCCGGAGACCTTAATCTTTCGACCGGCCGAGGGCGCCTCCGTTTTTTTTTGTGCAGAAACTCCGCGACTGATCTGCCCCTTCCATCTGTTTCGCCCGAGGCGCCCTCCGACTGCCTGCCCCAAAAACTGCTGCCTGTCGGTCCTGGTTTCAAGGTTTCCCTCAAAGGAGGTCCACAACACAGTATCGATCGTGGCTAAGCAGCCAGGAAAAGCAGGAAAAGGGAAAAAAAATGCGCCACGGAGAGGTCGCCGACGAAATAATGTTGCGGTAAAATCATCCACGTTATGACATCGACTGTACGAACAACTCGCTGGTTTAGTGCTGGTCCTGACACAAGGCAGGTGCTTACATCGTAAAGAGGCATTCTTCAAGGTGCACAACGCAGTACAGTTCTTAACTCGGCTAGCGGTGGTGATCTTCACTGCGTATTCCATTCACCTCTCAGTTTGCACTTAACAATGGTGAGCTTAGGATCGAAGCAAGAACAGCCTGCGATGTGGACTCTCAGAGACTGCGCCTAGCACAGAGATGTTCAGTGGCGGAAGCCAACAAGAGCTGTGAGGCACGCGAGCAGGTGGCACCCGTGGAAAGGTCACGCTTACCTGGATCATCTTCGCTATATATGGAAAGGTGCTGGTGCATTAAGATGCATGCGCGGCGGTGCGACTTTTTCTCTACAGGCACTGGAGCTGTCCACCCGAAGCCTCGGAAGTGTGCCTCCGGAGCAGAGAAGAAATCGTGCGAGTTGCTGGTGGCTAGACACAATTAACGGCGCGTATACGACGAGGACACAGCACCCGTTTCGTTCCCGCAAGCTGTGTCCTCCGCGCTGCTCACTGTGTCAAGCATCCGCACTTATCTGCGGCGTAGAGTCATCGAGCTGCCCTCAAATGATATGCCATAATGTGGTGCTGTGGGCACCGTTACTGCAGCTTCCTATTTCCGTGCCACATTTTTGGCCATTTATCGAGCACGAAGGTCGAGGCCATCGTCGTGTCCAGGAGACGATGGGCTTAATTGTATTGCTCCAGCTCAACCATGCCCGTCGGTCTTTGTTTCATCCTGCCGCCGCCCTCTGCGTCGGAGCTGACGGGGTGCTCAGCTTCTCGGGATGGACTGTTGGGCTGAGTCGGCTTCGGCTCCAGTGTCGGTGGCTGGAAGATCGGCAGTGGTTAATGCGTTTCGACACCCGTTCTCCATCTAGTGTGCAAGCTAGGACTGATTTTGTCCAGCCTTGCGTCGCGCGCTGCGGGAACCGACTTAGCGGTTTGGCTGGTAGGGGTTCTTTGCGTAACAAGATAAACGGCGCATTGTGAGTGTGTCGTCCCGAGAGGAGGGAGCAGATTTCATTTCTAAAGGGTGGTGGAGATGCCTCTGCAACACGCCATGCGACGGGCTGCAGAGCTCGAGACCGTGTCACTTAACATCTGGTAGCAACAACCAATCGCTTGCTTTTTTTTTCTTGTGCGTGTGTGTTCGCGTGTTTATTGCGCCTCACGAGGTGCTTACGACAAGAATAACTTCAGCTTGTAGGCCTTGCACAGCACCTAACACAGGAACAACATAGAAAGCACGTATGTGCTTGCATGCATCAATAATGACCATTGGCACCCGCCACACCAGTGCGAGACGGCACGTGCATGCGTTCTCTCTTTGTCACTTATGTTTTTCGCTATCAAAATGAATTGTTTAGCCATAATTCTCATCACGCTGCATTTATCGACATGAAGTATGGCGTCGCCATTGGCTGTCAAGACGCCAGGCTAGTAATGTCATTGACGTCATGACGCTGGAATTAGCATCATGTTTTTCTTTCCTGCTGTGCATATACATGCAGAATTGCGCGCATAATATAAATCTTGTCCATTTTGATAATGGCATTGCCTTCCTTATCTCTTGATGGGTATACATCTGATTTTTGCCCATGCATAACTTTCTCTTGCTCGATCCTCGTTTACCTTACGTTTAATGATTAGCTTTGATAGCTATGTACGGTACTTTCATGTTCGAGCATTTCTCGTTCAGACCTTTTCTCTCCTGAGAAACTAGGAATATGTCGAATATGCGCTTTGTGAGTTGCGGCAGTGCTGCTGAATATCGTCACGTGAAGATGACACCAGGCACGGACGTCGGCGCAGACATGCTGGCTAAGCACTCGAATTAGCGGGGTAATTCTTTTGCCTGCAAAGAATAAAATAACTTGGCGGCGGCGACAGCGCACTCGGCGATCGTCAGAATCAGAATGGCCATCGCTACAGCGACGCTGTTTTAAAATGGCTGGAAACATTCAAGATAAGGAGCCCGAAGCACAGATAAAAAATCCCGAACATCGTAGAGGCTGTCACGCATGATCATAATCGTTCCAGCGCGATCTGGTCGTTTCTCGCGTAGCAAACAAAGTGATAAGGCCGCGTGCCGGCAGTGATAAAAAGAGAACGTGGAAAAACAAACACAAAAAGCTTCGCAGCAGCTCAGCCGCAGAGGAGGCGCAGAACTACAGACCGAAGCGGGCGCTCGTCACAGCACAACCCAGCGCTTTCGGTGAGCAGCGCGCTGTAAACGAATAAATGGAAAATGCGGTCAGGCAGCCAAGCGTGGCGGTCGCCGTCTCGCGTTCGCGCCGTTATTTTGGCGGGAAAAACAGAGCGCGCGCGAGTACGCCACACAATGCCGGAAAGCTTCCACGCCAGCGCCGCGGCTCCCCCAAGCGGGGAAAGCGGCGACTCGGGCGGGAAGAAAGGGCGCCAAAACAACGGAGAAGGAAAGGAAAGAAGTACGCAAAACGAAGCGGAGAATTCGTTGGGAGAGGGTGCGCGTGACGGTGGCTGGTAAAGACAATAAGCGAAAAAGTGAGGCAGCAGTCTCGGAGAGGGCGGGAAAAGACAAAAAGACCAGGCCAAACACGGCCTCAGTTGAGCACCCCAGCGAACTTTTTTCCTTTCTTTTCGCAAAACTAGTGAGAGAGAGGCAGCCGAAGGCAGAGGGGTTTCCGCCGTACCTCCTGCGTTTTGCTGCACTCCTGCATACTTTGTTCCCTGATTCTCTCGCTGCTTGGCGCTAGCTTTCTCGGAGCGACAAGCTTCGGAAGCGTGTCCGCCCCATTTCTTTGCGCCTCCGGCGCATCGGTGGCGCCATCTTTCGCTACGCGCGTACAACTGGGTACAAGGCGTGGCGTGCACAGCGCCGCTAGCGTCTCTTCCCTCGAAGGGTGGCGTACTACCAGCCCTGAAGTGTTGACGCTCTGCTTTTCTGCTGGCATTCTGGTGCTGCAGAAGACGCGCGCTCTCGTTGCGTTTGTTTTCTCCTCCATGGTTTTCTCGATGGGCGGAGAGAGCATTAAGGGAGGAGGGAGAGACACACCGACGCGAGCTTCAAGGTCAGGCTCTTGAAATGCGGAACACTTGGCGCGCATCAGCGAGACGGGCAGTTCGCGTTCGCCCTGCTTTTACATCGGGTGCATGAGAGACTTGCTACAGTTGGCGTAGCCGAAAACATGCGCTTTCGCATGCTGGACAACGGGTTCATGTTCCGGGGGTGCTGGAGAGTCGGCGCGAAAGTAGCCTGCTTTTAAAGGGACACTGAGGAGAACCCTACCAAATTTTTTTTTTGTTAGCAAAATCTGAGAGTTCGGCATTTCATGGCTTTGTTGCCGCTTGTCCGGTAGCGAAAGATGCATTTATTACAAAAAAATTTTGATTCGAAGTTGAAAAAGTTTTTCCCGCCGCTCCGATTCAAACTCGAGAACTCTTATGACGACACGAACTCTTATGACGTCACAGGACGGAGTGACGTAAACGGAGACTCCGTGATTTCTGGTGGCTAGCGGTGCCGTCTAGCAGCTGCCGGAATGAAAGCTACCGCCGCCGCACGTTGAAGGAATCTATCGGGGATCGCTACCGTTGCTCTGTTTACGTTTGCACCGGCGTCTTGCCAGCGTTGCGATGGATCCCGTTCCCGAACCCGACGACGTAGTTCTCGCAAAATCTCCGGCCTGCATTTCAGCGACCTCAGCCCCACAGAGCGTGCGATGCTTTTGAGGGAGGACGGTTAGGTTAGGCGCCGGCGGGTCGTTTTCCCCTTCCTCAGTGAGCAGCCGTTGCAAACTAAATATCATAACCCCAGTGCGGGGAGTCGCGAGGCGCCAGGCACGGGGCAGCAGGCGGCGTCGAGGTCTCCCACGGTTGCAAGGGTTAAGTTATTTATTTATTTTATTGCCACAAAATACGGATAGGTGCTCAAGGGCGGTCGCGTTTAAAGTGGGCGCCTTGAAACTAAAGCCGACGCACGACGCTTCAACGGCTTCCGCTAGATCCAACGGGTCCACTGGATCGGGCTCTTTCGCCCACTTGCATGTACCTTCAGATGTGTACCGTGAATGGATCAAATTAGCCGAGAGCTCGAAAAGAACAACTCCGCCCAACTGCCGAAGTTATTGAATTATGTCACAACGCACACCTCGCCGCGGAGTCGGATCAGTCTGAACGGGCCGGCGGCGGCTGGCGCACTCGGCGCGAAATAGAGACATGCCCCAAGTCTCCCCGCCAGTGCGGTCAGAGTGCTCCGAAGCCGCCGAACGCGTCGGCGGTCAAGCGCAGTTGGAGTATAGAGGGTCTCGCTTTGGCTGACGTGACGTCGCCGTGCAGCGCGCGCGCGCGCGTGTTACGCCGCAGCGTAAACGCGCCTTAACAGAGCCTGCGCTTAACCGCTAACCAACGTATTCGGTGGCGGCATCTATTATTATTATTATTATTATTATTATTATTATTATTATTATTATTATTATTATTATTATGCCTGCCCCCCATCCCCGCGAGGCGCCTATTCAAAGGCGCGGCGCCCTCGCCTGCATCCCGTGACCAAAGTGGGAATGCATCTTCGACAGCGCCCACCCAACAATCCCCGGTGACACTAGCAGTGCTCTTAGAAGGTAACCGCGGTAGTCTCCAGTTGCGACTCACACCAACGCCGTTTCCCCTGGAACACGTCCGCCGAATTAATTCAATCTGTTCAATTATTTTTATTCATTATTAGGTCGAAAGCATCTACTCCCCGGGTATAGTGAACTAGATATCCTCGGGGTACAACTTCCGATGTGGGTGTGAATGAGACAGTGACCTTCAATGCAAGGTCAAACCGAACTTAACTGCATGGTGGTACGGCCCAAGCTATGGTAGTATGACAACGTAATCATACGACCATACTTCCCTCTTTTATAATTCAGTGGGTGCATGCCTATCTTACAGATAGGCAGCAATTTGTAGCAATCCAGGACTTTTGTTCTGACATGCTGCATGTGACTTCAGGGGTTCCTCAAGGCAGTGTCTTGGGACCCCTGTTATTTTTAATCTATGTAAATGACCTAGTGGATATTGTTGAAAAGGATGTAGAGGTGAGGCTGTTTGCCGATGATTGTATAGTTTTTAAAGAGGTAGTAGGTGATTCTGACCACTTGTCACTTCAAAAAACTGTATTAGCAATTGCGGACTGGTGTGAGCGCTGGGGCATGGATATTAACCCAAACAAAACCGTACTATTAAGAATCACAAGGAAAAAAGTGCCCAGATTTCACAGTTATATACTTCACAATCATCCCATTTTAGAAGTAGAAAGCTATAAGTATACCTCGGAGTAACCCTCACGAACAAACTTACTTGGTCCACTCATATCGCTGACATCTGCTCATCAGCAGTAAAGAAATTATGGTTTATTAAAAGAAAACTCAGAAACTCTCCCGTGAGCACCAGAATCACTGCATACAAGGCTTGTGTTAGGTCCCGACTTGAATATGCGGCAGCAGTGTGGGACCCGCATAACAAGAAAGACATTGCTCAACTGGAGCGTGTTCAGCGAAAAGCAGTTCGTTTTATTTATGGGAAATATAGAAGGATAGACTCTCCAACTGCATTAATTCGAAAGAGTAATTTACAGTTCTTGGCAATAAGAAGAAAAGTTACCCGTCTAGTACTGCTTCATAATTACATGTCTGGAAATCTGAAGGCAGATCTTCCTGATTGTGTGAAGCTGGCGAGCACTAGGAGAACACGTCATGTACATGAGCAGTCATTAGCACCAATTTTCGCGCGAACTAGTGGGTTTAAGAACAGTTTTTTTCCGAACACTGCCGCGGAGTGGAATGGCCTTCCTTCGGGTCTATGTAAGTCTAGGAATTTTGAGAAGGAGCTCAAGAACTTATTGTATGGCTCCCAGTATCTTGTTTGATGACTCTGGTTTTGTGTCCTGTTTACAGACTCGCGGTTTTGTAGCTGGTGCTCTTTTAGAAATTTTTTTAGTTGTATGCCCCTCCTGCTTGGGCCAACTCTGGCTTGCAGTATACTGAAATAAAAAAATAAAATAAAATTGGGTACCTTGACCTTGACATTTGGTTTGAGACAGTGAGTCCTTGCTTAACGGAGCTTTAGCTCGTGTAACTAGATTGAAGCCACGATGAACCCCAGCCATATTTTTCAACATGAGATTGAGGGTCCCCGAGCGAATATCTGCTTCATGACATCTTCAAAAGCGCCAGGTGCCCCTGAAAGGCTACAGCGAACACAATACGTCACAATGACGTAGGTTCACATCATGTGAATGTAAAATTGATGCCGTTTGCCAAAAGGAACTAGCCGTGATCACTTACGGCCCGTAGTTTTTTCCGTCTTCTTGAAAACTTGGAGAACTTGTGCAACCTGGAAGTTTTTCAGGCTACTATAGAAACCTGGATGAGTGCCCAGGATTAGCAGTTCACGTCTTTTTTTTGAAAAAGTCACTTTTTCCGGGGCCTAATGTCGGGTCGTTTGGATAAACTATTGCTTCTCCGAGGTCGCAGTGTGTGGTGACAGTTTTCCCCGCTATTCATAGGGCTCTAAAATAACCAACGCCAGACAAGTCCCAATTACAACTGCTCGCCGGCCTCAACGAAGGCCGCTTGTTGGGACACGGTACAAAACGGTACGTGACCATGGCAGTGGCGCAGCTATTCACGCGTGTGCCTGCTGTCGCGGCCTCGCATTCACTGCGGCCGAATCCGGACAAAGAGCAAAGTACGCGGAGAGGGGCGAAAACAGCTAACCAGTCCCGAGTGGGAGACAAAGCGCCGGGGGTGCGCAGCACGCTTTTGGTAGGCAGGCGAGCGATGTGATGGGGGTGTGCTGAGCCAATCTTCTCGTTCAAGGCCTTTGGACAGTCATCGACATCATCTTTGGTGCGGCTCCGCCTTCTCCCCGAACAAGTCACGCTGCCGAGTGTTTTTGCACTCTGGCTATATGGCGCGTCTGCGGGGTGCCCGGACGGCCAGCTGAATCATCGCTAAGCGTAGACGTTTCTTTTTGAATACGTGCCGCATGTGAGGTCCGTCAGTCAGCGCAGATTGCATTGCATCTGTCGCTGACATGTTGCCGTGTCGTTAACACTCCGGTATTAGAGAGTTACCGTGTTCACGTTGCCGTTTACCGTGCTGGGCGTTTACAGGGCTGCCTGCCTAGCCCTGCCCGCCCAGCTATACAACTCTCTTTTGACGTCTCACCCATTAACTTAACGAGTAGCTTTGCTGAAAAATTTCAAGCCAAATTCTTGTTCTGTAATCTGAACACAGTAAGAAAAGGCCCGCAAGAGGGGCACTGCTGTTTTTTCCTTGGAAAGGTCGCCAGACGTCAACTGCATGCACTTTCAAGGACCCGCTGAAAATCCGCAACGTTTCCTGATTGTCCTTGGCACTGTTGTTCCCAGTGCTCGCTACAACGACGAATTATTTTATACTGGCACTACATTCAGCAGCGTCAGAACGTTGCCTGTGCACTCATCGCAGCATTGGTAGTGCGGCGAGGAACTACCGGGATGAAGTATATGCAGCTCCCCGCTTTGTCGGGCCGGCAGGGGGCTCTGTCGTGAATGCGGCTCGTGTGCACCGCTGAAAGGAGGTCTTAGCTCGAGGATAGGGAAGAAGAAGAAAAGGCGGGAACACAGCGTAAGAGGGGCCGCATTCAAAGAAGCGTCCATTGTCCGCGGGACAGTGTTCCTTCCAGAGCGTGTGCACGGGTCAGTTCAGTGCTCACGCATTCAAGGACGCAGGAGGCAGCCCTCTGTTGATCGCGTACGCGAAGAGGAGAGCCGGGACTGCCGCCGATGGGTCAGCATCAATAATTCTTTGAACGGTGTCAGACTGAGGAGCACACCGGACACCTGCAGCCGTCGGTCAGGGAGCGCCTCTCGTGCGCCCTACACGCGGACAGTGGTTTCATCTCCCGTCCTTGGCAGTCGAAGGAACAAAATGGAAGGACCTGCCCATTTCGTTCCTTCGGCCGTCCGTGTTTTTATAGCGAGTAGCTGTTACACGGTTGGCCCATCGAATGAACGTCACGCGGCCTTTCGCTTGTGGGGCTGTCCGGTTGTTGCGCGGCACGGGCTGCGGACTCAGTGGAGGTTAGGAATTGGGCCTATATTTAGAGAATATTACCCAAAAGAAGAGCGCCCCAGGCCCTTGGAAGGTACAGACTATAGCTCAACGAGCAGCTGCTCTCTTCCGGCCGCTGCCGGAGAAAGACTCCCGTTGTCCGTTGGCGTTCGCGTTTTCGAACGGCGTGGTCACGTGACCAAGCTGCGGGTTCTATGAAGGAAGCGTGCCTGGTGGCCAACCCTATGGCACCGATGCGAGAGGAGGGAAGACAGCCGCACTTCGCCACCCTCCTAAACATGTCAAGTCCGAGAGGGGTGCGTTTTCGGTTGAACATGAGCCCCGCGTCCCCGACGAGTCCGGCACCCTGCAGCGCCGAGGATGGGCCTCAGCTGTCTCGGGCCAGCAGTGTAACACACTGTTGACTCTACAAGCAGCTCGCTTCCGGATGGCTGCCTCGTACAGAACATGTTTCGCACTTGTGCTACACAGCCACGACGCCATCGTTGCAGAGACACCGCGGTGCCTCGCTCAGCGGCGACGCTAGCCAGCCGTGGCTGCGCACCAGGAAAATCCCTCGGCAGCAGCCACCGTGCGTGCGGGCCTCGCCCTGCGGCTTCTGCCTCCGGCGCAGTGCACGCGTACGCCCGGGCCTTCTCGGCGGGGCGCGGCGGCGATGATTCGGCGGCGGATTTCTCTTCTGGGCGTAACGCTGTCACGCCCGCACATTTGGGCCAGCTGAGTCTTTTCCCCAATGCTCGCTGTGACGGAATGTCGCGCCCTCTTCTCGCCGATGTGTCGCCGCGCTGTTGCATGCGCGGCTGCGGTGTGATGCGTTGCGTCGACGCGGAACGGCTGCCGCTCCGGAGGTGCACACACTTTGCGTGGCATAAAAGGCGCTCTCAGCAGCAGAGAATAGTTGCGTCCTCTTACCTGTCGGCATATAGCCGAGTGGCATATAGCCGAACACAAGAAAAGAGCAGGTGCACTCCAGTGAGCAACGGAAGAGCACTTTCCTCTCGCAACGGGGCAATGAAAAAGTTATTACGGCGCATACCTTGAGGCCCACTGTAAACGCAAAGACGCGTCCAGAGATGAGTGGATTTCCTTCTCGCGTATTGGGGCTCTGAAGTCACAACGCTATTACGCTACCACGTGGTAGTTTTTGGATTCGGTGGGGAAGATCTACTCACAAGTGCTGTAAACATCTAATACTTACCATTTCCATCACCATCGAAAACTTCCTTATTGACATTCCCCCCGGAGCCAATATTTAAGAAGGTATATCTAACTGTTTTTGACAAATTAACTAGCTTTGCGGGACGAAAAAAATAGCGCGGACTAGGCTACACGACCCTTAGCAGCACCCAGTTGCTTTCACTCGCCTATTCCGGATACAATCAGCAGGAATGCCTGCCGTATAGAAAATCATCACTCACATGAGACAAAAAGTCCACTAGTGCGCAGGACAAGACATACTGCCGCACTTGGTTCGTGTAAGACCGAGTTTGAAAGTGGTGCGCAGGCGTGCAGATGCCCTTCCAGGTGTCACGCGTAACACTAATTTAAAACATTAGATGCCTCCAAAAAGTCGACTAAGGCACGCGCTGAAAGTCTCTACGAACGCTTACTGTCTAACGCCTCGGAGTTCTTGCCACGAATAGCTAACTGATGCCCACAGTCCCTTATTCGACAAACAGCCGCGAGTAGCTTTTATTTAATTTCACTAATTATTCCACGTTGTAGTGTTATCCAGAAAGATATTGCAGAACAAATCAACTTTGTACAATTGCAAGTTTCGTAGCATCCCCAGTGCGAATGGTGGTGATGAGTTTTAGTGGCGCAAGGGCAGGTTTAGTTAGCCAAGCGCAATGGCACACGGCATGTTTCGTCTAAACAATGTCAGGTCAAATACCCATTTTCCAAGCATCTAACGCCCAGAGAAGCTGAACGCTAGGCTAGGGAAAATCCTGTACCAACTGTATCACCGGTGAGCGCACGGTGGGACTGGTTACACCGCCCGCATGGCCCCGATCGCATATTTCGCAGCTCTGGAGCAGGATGCGGGCATTCTATTGGTGCACGGATCACCGCTGTTGCTCGAGTGTCGCTCGCGTCCAGTAATTGACGGCGAGCAAAAATGGGTCGCGGCCACTTCAGTGGCTGAGTCAGTGTCCAGCAGCGAACTCAGTTCTCACCTGAAAACGGTGACACTGATTCCAGCTGGAGTAGCAGGAGTTGGAAATTTTCCAGGTATTAGACGCATGATTTCCAGTTTAATAACCCAGCTAAAATGGGAACTTTTTTTTCATCTGGACTGGGATAATATAAGTACAGATGAAAAAAAAAAGCCCTTTCTATAGTTTTCCCTTTTTATTTGCTGACCTCTGTGAACTTATCTTTGCGGTCCCTTGTCATATTCTGTGGTTCTTTTTCTTTATTTTTAATTGCGCAGCTATGAACGGTTGCTTCTAGTGAGTACTTTATTCCAGTTCGTTTTTCTTTTATTTGATTTTTTTGCTCATTACGGCTGCCTGGTGGATTTCATTTTGCACTAGACCTTTTTACTAGCCACACGGCTATCTGCTCAAATATTTTGTTATTTAATATCTTGTACGTCTGAAAAACTGAAAAATGCTTTGACTTTCTACCGGCCGGGCAAGAGCGGCGGCAAAAGCCAATGGGTTCCCTGAGTGAAGATCCGCCCAACTAACCTGGCTTTATTCAGTTCATTAAATGCGTCTCTCTCTCTTTCTCTCTCACACACGCACCTGGAGAAGACGGAGAATGAAGGACCCAAGCACCGGGAACATGGGCGTCAAAGCGATCCTCTCACACAAAAAGGGAAGGAGGCAAAGAGCGAATTTAGGACAGAGTCGCCTGTTTTGGTTTTGTCCTTCGTCTGTGGACAACGCTTGCTCTCTCGTCCGATGAGCGTCGCGAGCAAGATGGAACCGGGCGAAGAAGGGGGCTGCCATGCAATGAACTTTTGCTTGTTCCGTGCACGCAAGCGTTGCTGCTTGATGGCGCTGCAAGCACTGTAGATGGGGCTTCGTTCTCCTAGGATGCATTCTTCCTGCATAAATTTCTGCCCATGTAGCACCGAACAGGGAAGTAATATGACGAAATTGTGTAAGCCCCTCTAACGTCACATGATACGCTGGAACGTTCTTTTAAGGTTAAAAAATGACCAATAACGTGTCATGTTGCATCATAAATGTTAGTTAACATTCAGAGTTAACACTGTGCTAATGGTGTGCTCAAAGTGCTATTATAATGCTAAAATTAATAAATTATGCTTTGCTGCATTGTAAACATTAGTGTGACGTTCAAGTTCATCATTGTTCTAATATTGTGCTCTAAATGTTGTCATAATGTTTAAGACAAAACACTTAACAGCATTACAGATATATTTGAAATATTGTGTCCCATAATTTGTCCTACTGTTCTTACAGTTAAGATGCTCTTCAACTAGCAGTGCTTTACTATAAAGCTCTCAGATTGTACCTGCCATAGATCGCATGCACAGACCCATTATTTTGGCAGTAAACATCAGTTATTACCAATTCACTACATCATTCATGGGACGCATATATAAGCTGACAATTGAGTCTCCACAGCATCTGTTCGGAGGTGAGTAAGTTGCATATGTTGGTTGTTTCGGGTCTATATGGTTCACGGAGCTTAACGCCCCAAAGCGACTCAGGCTATGATTAGCACCATAGTGTTTAAGACAAAACACTCAACAGCATTACAGATATATTTGAAATATTGTGTCCCATAATTTGTCCTACTGTTCTTACAGTTAAGATGCTCTTCAACTAGCAGTGCTTTACTATAAAGCTCTCAGATTGTACCTGCCATAGATCGCATGCACAGACCCATTATTTTGGCAGTAAACATCAGTTATTACCAATTCACTACATCATTCATGGGACGCATATATAAGCTGACAATTGAGTCTCCACAGCATCTGTTCGGAGGTGAGTAAGTTGCATATGTTGGTTGTTTCGGGTCTATATGGTTCACGGAGCTTAACGCCCCAAAGCGACTCAGGCTATGATTAGCACCATAGTGTTTAAGACAAAACACTCAACAGCATTACAGATATATTTGAAATATTGTGTCCCATAATTTGTCCTACTGTTCTTACAGTTAAGATGCTCTTCAACTAGCAGTGCTTTACTATAAAGCTCTCAGATTGTACCTGCCATAGATCGCATGCACAGACCCATTATTTTGGCAGTAAACATCAGTTATTACCAATTCACCACATCATTCATGGGACGCATATATAAGCTGACAATTGAGTCTCCACAGCATCTGTTCGGAGGTGAGTAAGTTGCATATGTTGGTTGTTTCGGGTCTATATGGTTCACGGAGCTTAACGCCCCAAAGCGACTCAGGCTATGATTAGCACCATAGTGGAGCGCTGCGAATAATTTCGCCACTTGGGGTTCTTGCACGTGCACAAAGGCCTCTATAGCATTTCGCCTCCATCGAAATGCGACCCCCGCGACCAGGATCGAACCCGCGTCTTCGGGTCAGCAGCCGAGCACCATATCCACTGAGCCACCGCGGCGGCGCATGTATTAATTGGTTGCGGTCTACTGTAGAACTCAGGTGTCGCCCTCGTTATTGGTCGTTCCGAAGCATTACGTTGGCTGCCTTGACTACTGCCGGGCCTCTATTCTCTTGCACGGCGATCGATGACTGTAACGGGATACCTGCCGTCATCGTTGAATGCTCCACTGAAGATCGGTTCCGAGTTTTCATATTAGGTGTGTGATGTGAAGCATTGCGTGCGTGTTTTTTTTTCTAATTACTTTTTTCGTTGTACTTCTTTTTTTCCTGTTTTCCTTGCCTGTATAAGGAATGTTTGTCACTTCCCCCTTGATATATATAACGCTTTCTGTTGCCGATGGGGTGCGCCATAAATAAAAGCTACTTTACTATTGCAGAGAAAGTTGCATTTTTGTTGTTGAAATAAGGTTAGGGCAAGGTTATTCCAACATTTATTTGTTAAATGACACTAAGAACGATGCATTGTATAGTTTGACCAAAACAAAAACCTAACGTTGCTGTAACGCGTGTCGATGCCACTTGGGTGCTCGCGCGTATCCGAGCCGCATCCTGCTGTGACGAAGGTGCCCCCATTGCAGCCGTGCTGACACCATCGGACGGACTGCGACCAACGTGACCCTGGGGCTTCGCCGAGGCATCCCTTGGCTGCACCCCGGTGGCGTCGAGTTGTGCGCACACCTTACTGGAAAGGGAAAGTTTATGCCCGGACTGCATAATTCAAGACCGGGGGCAGGGCTCGAGGCGCGAAACAAGCACGAGAGAGAGAGAGCCGACCGGATTAGCATGAGGCGCGCGCTGAGGCGTGAAAGTTCGCATCCACTCTGCAGCTCCCGACGAACGCGCGCTGCCGCCTATGCAAAGAGTGTCGCCATCGCGGTGCACGCCAGGGCTTTCCGAGGAAAATTCGCCAGCGACGGGGACGCCGCCACCAGACGGCGTAAACCCGCAGGCGCCTCAACCTTCGCGTCACTTTTCGTTCGTTGCTTGTGCGTCTCTTCCCTGCGCTCACGGTAGGTTTCGCCGGAAACCTATGCGTTCGTTCCGACTGCTGCATGGTTTTCAAAACCTCCTCGCAGAAGGCGCCCCTACAGTAGCGCAGTTTGTTGCCGTCACTGCGTTGCTTTTAATGCGTTCGAATTAGAAGAGTCTGTGGCTGTGTAAGTGGAAGTGGCGACAACCGCCCCGCGTGGCATGCGAACCTTAGTGCGCCATATAACGAACTTCGGTGTGTTAACCTGGGATATAAAGAACCTGTTAACCTAGCATAACGCACATATAGTAGCATCGCTTTAAAGTTGCATAATTGCTGCTGCAGCCCTTTAGTGATTTTCAGGCGGCTTCTAACATAGCAACGTCCCGGCCACATTAATGACAACTAGTTCTTCATTCGCATCATGCTTGCAGATATACAAAATTACCTATACTGCAGTATGGGTTTACCATCAATGGCACCTGCATGCCAAGCCACGGTGGTTGCGGCGCTAAAATGAGCCGATGAACATTACTCCCATGAATACAGCATCACGAAACTGCAGTAGCGTACTTTAAAATAGTGCTGAAAAAATATGGCCAGGGAAGAACAAATCCTTCTGTTATCTTCTTTAATGTGAAAGCATTATATCTCCCATTAGCACAATAGCCATCGTCCGTCGCCGTCCATGGCACCAAATTCCTCAGTGACATCACCATTATCTCGCATGACGTCACCAGTAGACCATAAGATAGTGGAGTCTACAGCAAATAAAAGTAAATAAAATTTCTTTCCAAGGTGCGGGCAATTAAACCAAGGACCTTCAGATTAGGAGGCAAGCATACAACGGATAAGCCACAAACCTGCTTTTTTTTCTTTATTGCCTGCTTCGACAGTTTCCAGTAGGTCAAAGCTTAATTTGTTTTGCACTCCACGATATGCCACAAAACTGCGTTACCTTTTGGCGAATAAAGGTGAAATTAGTGTACGCGTTTCCTTACGACTGTGTGCTGATGAGTGGGTGTGTCATTAGAAATAAGGAATCCGTAATGAACCTCGGAACTCAGCTCTCGATGAGAAAATGTTATCGCATTCAAAGCCACGGAATGCAGTCTTAAGCGTCCCCCGTAATTTTTTTCCGGACTCCTTTATCCCGCATCAGTTCTTTAGTGCTTCTGTGAAACTCACGTTTATCGGTTGTAACGGAATGGCCTCGCCTGCACATTTTTAGCGTCTAGCCTTGTACATTTCTTACCCTTGAAATGAACCAACAAGCCCAAGCCCTTGTACGTGGTCCTGTCTATAGTGAGGTCAGTTATTCGAGTCATATGCAGGCATTTTATGAATAGCTGTCATTCTTCGGTTGCCCACGTTCGCCTGAGTGACGTCATAGACCGAGAGCGCCGTCGTTGCTGCAAAACTGCCGCGCGCACGGTCTGTGCGGAGCAGAGCGCGGGGCCTACCTGAGTGCGGCCGAGGCATTGTGGTGAAGTCGTCGAGACAGAAAAGGGAAGGACACATGCCTTTTAGTTGCCCTTAAACTTTTCCCCTTCACCCCACCGCACCCCAAGCCAGAACAATGAATAACTCGTCCGTGAGCCGTGGGCCGGCTCACAAAATCACTGCCACCCCAGTAGTGTCCATGTACTCCACGATGAGTCGAAGGGCTGGGATATGACTATAGCTGGGGAGCGGGAAGCGTTGTCGGTGTTGTCCTGAGTCTGTAGGTAGGTAGGCCCAGTTCTGATAGCCTTAGACGAGGGGTCTCCGGTGGAGGTCGTGACACGGCTGGCTTGCTGGCTTCAGGCTCTTCTGCTTTAAACAGTCGTGACCGGTAGTGACTCGTGGGACCCATTTTTCTGCGCACAGCAAAACCAATATGTAGAATCACCGCTGCATTCAAATCACGCGCGCTCTCTGTCAAGTCACATGGCAAGCGAAAGCTCCGCCCCTCGTGGGATTTCCGCGTGAATACAAGTAGCCCGCAGTTTCGCGCTATGCTACCTCCGCCTGTGCTTGAACGTCGCGGCTTGCGCAGCTAGAGCGAACTTTTGTGTATGTGATCACGCGAGCGCCATACGTTGCTTGTCACTCTGTGCCGGCTGTTTATGTGGTATCGTATGTTGCAGACAGTTATAAAGAGTGCGAATATTAGTTTTTGACGTAAACATGAGTGCATTTGGCGCGCTCGCAAGAACCCGCAACGTAGGGCGACTTCTTCGATATCAAGCATGCTTTCCCAGTTTGTTGACTCGTAGTGCGTCCACATCACTCGATGGTAAGCGCGCCTGATAGCGGTCATGATGTCGCCGTGCGATTTTCCTTGGTACACTGTTCAGATTTGCACGCGCGAAGTTGATGGACTGTGTAATGTACGGAGGCGAGTCGTACAATATACTAGGCAGTCTTGGAATTCCGCTTCGTTCGCATTGTATCTGCCTGCCCGAAGTAAATCCACACAGCTGGTGTAGACATTTGTTTCTGAATTTTCCCTTTGTGAACGGTTGAATCTGTTGCCGCATGCGTGCGGCAAATAGTTGACCTAATTCTCAAGCAAATTTCGCGGGCAGGCTACAAAAGTATTAGAATTTTTCTACCCCCCCCCCCCCCCCCGTTTTTTTTTGGCTATAGCGACAATAATATAGTTTATATTTGTTGCATATTAGTCAGCAAGCAGTGCACTTGAAAGTATCACAGGTATACATGTCACTGGGAGCATTCCTTCCTGCTCAGGTTTTAAGTGTATTTCTTTCCTTGCCTTTGCCCCAGCCACCATTGGACTCTCAGAGGAACAGATTCAGATGCAGCGAACAGCAGCAGAATTTGCTGAGAAAGAGATGCTTCCAAACATGATGGAGTGGGATGAAAAGGTAACACCTAACTCATAACATGCCCTCCTGTCGACAGCAATGCACTTACAGATACTTAAATTGATTATATTTGCATTCTTGACATTTTCTTAGTTCAGCACCTGAACTGATGTGTTATGTTTTAATTGCTTCTACTTTATTTTATTGTCAATGCCATTCCAAAATTTACATTATGCCTTTCATATAAAGGGAGTATGTACCAAGAATTCTATATTGAAGTTGTTTAATGTGCCTTCCCTCCCCGTTAAGTCGTTTATTTGCAAACTGTGCAGCATATGCACAGCGGCTATTATAGCTTTCACTTGAAGTCACAGGTGCCATTATGGGTGCATACAAGACTAGGCAGGAAATAGTCCTTTGTCCTCTTGCCATGGAGAGTGGCCTCCTCAGCACAACCCTGCACCCTCTCTCCAACTTTCCCCATTCACTGCTGTTCACCCCTCCGCACCCCTAGCCTGAACAACAAACAACCCACTTCCCATAATACCGGTGCAAAGGACTGCCTGCTGTTAATGAGACAGCATACAGTTGAGGCCAGAATATTACATATCACACTTCAGCATTCTGATTCTGCCCTCACTTTGCATATAGGAAATAAGAAGGTTTTATGCACGAGCACACAAATAGCACTCGCATGAGTATCATATATACCTCTTCTTGCTAGACAGCTAAGCAGCTCTGCTAGCTGCTGTGGTGGTTCAGTGGTACGGCGCTGAGCTGCTCACCCAAAAGACACGGGTTCAATCCTGTCCGCTGTGGTCGAATTTCGATGCAGGCGAAATTCTAGAGGCCCGCATACTGTGCGATGTCAGTGCACATTAAAGAGCCTCAGGTGGTCGAAATTTCCGGATCCCTATACTGCAGCGTTCCTCATAGCCCGAGTTGCTTTGGGATGTTAAACTCGCATAAACTACTCTTGCAGCTCTACTGTATTGAGACCTTCAGCCCTCCTGGGTTAAGGACTCGCTCTTAGCAAGACCTGAACATAACACCAGAGGATTTCTTAGCAGTCGTTACATCATGGGTCCTTGAACTATGTTAGTGTGGCCTGGGGAACGACGGGTGCATCACGGAATCGCGACGAGTGATGTGTGTGATGGATGCGGTGCAGTGGAAACACTGGAGCACCTGCTCCTTCGCTGTGCCGTGTTCACCGACGCTCGTCGTGATATGCTTGCAACCTACAGGGCGCTGGGCATACTTCCAGACTCGCTCAAGACGCTATTGTGGCCGCATGGCAGTGCGCGCACCCATGAGCGAACCTTGGTGAGCCTCTGTGCATTTCTCGAACAGATGGGCTTGACCGTCCCGTCTGTTTTGCGCCAGGTAGTGTCGCGCAATGATTGAACACTCCATGTGTACTACGTCGGACGATTACAGCTGGGCACCCCACCCCTGCTGTTGTGTGCAAAGTGTTGTGCGCATGTGTTTTTATTTTCTTTATTGACTCTGCACGTGCGCAACTTGTACAAATGTATTGTTATGTAAATAGTATATTTATCACCTCTCCCTCTATCCTTTCTTACTGTCCCCTCACCTCTTTCATTTTACTTCTTCAACCTGCCTGCTATCCTTTATTTCCGCTGCCCCAGCTCAGGTGCCGCCGTAGTGATGACAGATGCCTGGGTTAGCAAAAATCTTTTGCCTTCCTTTTTGTTTTTATTTTACATTAAACACTACTACTACTACTACTACTACTACTACTACTACTACTGCTACTACTGCTTAGTTAGTAGTCAGCCCTGAAGAGCGAAATTTCTTCAAAATGTGAAGATGCTGGTATCTGTGCTTGAGAACACTCTGCTACTCCATGTTGTATCTCCAACGTGTGGCACAAACTTCAAGCAAGTTTTTCTTTATCTATTTATCTATAAATATTGCAATCGCAGCCGGAATTTTAGCATTTGATTGGGATTTTAGTCTAACTAGCAAACAAAATTCAGCACAAAGCAGGAGGTGCAACAAAATGCACTAGTGCAAATAAATCTGAGGCAGTCACACTAAAAAACCGCACATCAAGATGTGAGGGGAAAAGGTTTAGAGGAGGCAGTAAGACTATATCGTTGTCGAGCCGCCGCGGTGGCTCAGTGGTTAAGGCGATCGGCTGCAAGCCCAAAAGGCGCAGGTTTGATCCTGGCTTTGGTGGTTGAGTTTCAATGGAGGTGAAATGCTGGAGGCCCATGTACTGTGAGATGTCAGTGTGTGTTGAGAGCCCCAGGCCGTTGAAATTATCCGGAGCACTCCACTACGGCACCCCTCATAGCCTGAGTCGCTTTGGGATGTTAAACCACATAAAACCATACATTGTTGTCAAGCTTATTTCATTCATTAACAGCCCTAGGAAAGAAAAGGCACTCGAAGCAGTTATTGTAAGTGGAATTGGGAGTTACTACTAGGGTGTGCACATCCTGTAGAAAAGGAAGCTATGAATGTGTTGTTTTCTTTTCTATAGGAGCACTTTCCTGTGGATGCCATGAGGAAAGCGGCTGGGCTTGGCTTTGGAGCCATCTACATTTCAGACGAGTATGGAGGATCTGGGCTGAGTCGTCTCGATGCTTCAGTAATATTTGAAGCACTGGCCAAGGGCTGTGTCAGTACCACTGCCTACATCAGCATCCACAAGTACGCTCTTTTGCTAATCAGTTTACACATATAATTTTTATTAATCATCATCCATCAGGAATCGCCCTGCCTGGTACCCTCAGTGTAATGTGCCTAGCCTACTGTACCTCAAGTACTCAGTCTCCTTCACATTGTTTATTTGTGACAGATTTTACGGTTACAGGATGTTGCTGGACACTTTTCTTTTCAGATGTTGTTCATGTTTTAATTCACAAGCCTTTAGAGCTGAAAACTGCGTTTTTGCTGCTGTTGCTGTGCCACTTGCATAGTGTGTGATGCTCTTGACCTGCTACCCTCCATAGTGCTGAGAATGCCAAGAGGTGGAGGAATGTGGAGACATAAGCAGAGTGCTATGGGCAAGCAACTAACACCCCTGTCACATGGACACATTTAGTGTCACTTTCAACGAGTGACATTCGCCTTTAGTGTCACTCACATAGTGTCACCTGCTGAACATCAGTGACACTCGTAGAACACACTCGCCTTGTAGGGAGTTTGGCGATCTCACTGCACTTGGTCCAGCGAAACAAGTATGTAGTCTCAACAGCAGTGCTCTCACACAAATAAAGTTTTCGAGAATTAAAGGTCTCAAAATCTTCATCTTATTTTCTTGTATGTGTCTTTCAATGGGCACTTGTTATAAGTCACCAGCAACTGAAAATAATGTGCACACTTGAACACCTACTCTCGATCTTAGTTCTAGGGTGGTCAAGTTGTTCTGTTGTTTCACTCGATGGCTTGCGACTCACTTGTTTGCAACTCAGTCTCAAGCTGCACCAATGCAGTGCGAGCGTGGGCTCACATGCAACATGCTACTGCTGCAGCATGCTTGCATTCTTTCGTTTGCAACGAAGTCGCCCTGCCTGCGTGTTCCGCCACGTTTACCTTGTAGGCGTACTCTGAATTAACCTCTTACGTGTCTTGGATCGTGATGCTTCTTGTAGTTAACAATATGTTATCAGATGCTCAAATAAACTCTGAAAAGTGGCTTGGAGTATTATATTCTTGATAAAATTGCATTCTCAAACTATTTGTGCAAAAGCAAATTAATTTCCACAGAGTACTACAACATCCATTGTCACTTGCAACATTTAAAAAAGTCGCTTCCTTTTGCCATGTGACAGCGTGCACTGTAAGTGTCATTCGTTCTAGGGAAGTGCACTTCAAGAATGGAAGTGTCACAAAACTTGCTCGTATGACAAGGGTATAAAGCGATTGTTGAAAGTTTAGCTCCCTCTTAGGCAAGATTATTGGTATTGTGCTGTACAATCTTGTTTTCCAATTTTGTGCTGCCTCAAGATTTTCATATACCCAGCTATCCCTGCTCAACTTTTAAATTTCCCATCCACCGCTCATCCTTTCATTACCATTCTTTTTTTCTTCTGACTTTCTCATTAAGGTTTTGCTGCTTTCTCTTTACATTTCACCTGCTCACATTTGCAGACATATTGGCCTGTCACTTGCACATGTAATGTTCTCATGTGATGGTGTATTTTTAACAGTGATGGCTTACGGGGGCCTTTTCTGTGGCGAGCAGCACTGCCTTGGCATTTTGTAACTGAAAACTACCACATTCACCTGCTGTCCACTGTGACATTAGAGAGATGTAGCTTAGCGCTATCCGATTCTGTGCACCGCCACTGCGCACGCACTGATTGGCCCCAATGCAGCTGGCTTAGGCGCAGCTCACCGACACCTTGCACTATAAAGCGCCCTCACGATGACCTGTGCAAGTGCAGTGGCTCTCCGCAGAAGCAGATAGTGGTACTGACTGTGGATCGCACTGTGCTAAATCTCTCTATTGTTACCACTTTATTTTGTAGCAAGCACTTGTCCTATCTGTGCGTTTTCCTCTGGGCGGTTGTGTCTAGCTTTCCTTTGAGCCATGCACGACAAATGACCTGCAAGTTTCCATTCCTTACTCAGACGTTTCATTTGCAGCATGGCCCTGTGGATGATTGATGCCTTTGGGAATCATGAACAAAAGTTGAAGTGGCTGCCTGAATTGTGCACAATGGAAAAGTTTGCATCATACTGCCTGACTGAGCCAGGTAACTTTTTGAGGACAAATGTGTTAACAGGTTGAACTCGCTAACTCATCTTGCTACTCTTTGCTTAGTGATACGGAAGAAAAGATGTGCTTTTACCTCGTACCAGTAATCACCATCACTGTGAAAACTTTTAAACGGGAAGGGGATTGAATCCTAGCTGCAAAGGCCATGTTTCCATGGAGGGGAAATGCGAAAGGTAGCCATATGCTGCGTGTTGTCAGTGCACTTTAAGAACCCCAGGCATTCGAATATATTCTGGAGTCTTCCACTTACTTACATGTAAATTGCTAATATCACATTGTCCTTAGCAGTGTAATTAAATGCTTCAGAAGTGGCATTTTCATGAAAATGGGGTCTAACCTGTTGATGGCCAAAACAAGCCTGTTAAATTTCTGCAGGAAAAGAAAAAGTAACTGCGATGTAGTGAGCTGTAAATGAATAACAAAACGCTACCAAGCTGAGAAGAAAAAAAAAATCGCCTGCTTTTTCAAACCTTGAAGTGCATCAGTGGCAAAAACAGTGAAGAAGAGAAAGTGAATTAAGGGGTTTTTGATGAAAAAGCCGTTTACTTGAAAAATGATTGAGCAAAAATGCTGCCTGGGGTTTTCAGGAATGAGATGAAACCGAGAATAGTAAGCCTGGCGCAGAAATAATGGTTTGTCAGCGAGATAAAGTAGCTAATGCCTGAAGTTTAGTGGAAAAACCTAAGTAGCAAGTACAAACCAGCCTGACTGAAGTGTGCCTTTCTGGAAGAATGTCTCGTTTTCATCACCGCTCTCATTACTAGCTGTAGTTGTCTAGGCTATGTTATTGGTCATGGATAAATTATTTTTGTGGTCAGCAGCTATCTGATCTTCATTGCACTGTTTCATTTTGAAGCTTACATGAAACACTGTTATCTTAATGGTATGTGTTGCCTAGTGAGCTGTGTGCAGCGTATACAATCGTGCCTCGTTAATAGGGACACTTAGTTTGCTGAGCATAAGTGTCCATCAAGCGAATCGTCCATAAAAACAAATAGTGAAGAAACGCAAACAAAAATAACTTTTTGAGCAATAAGCATTTTAGCATAATACCTACTTCTGTGTATAGTGGTGTGCAGTGAAGGGGAATTAAGCAAAATCTTGGAATTTCCTATTGTGTTATCCAGATCGCCACTCTACGTAAAATAATGTGACACAGTGTCAAGCATCTAGTGGTCTATGAAACATATGATTGTCTCTTATGGCGTGATCACGTGTCTCTTACTATGACTGCACATACTACGAACTGAACTGCTAGTACCTATATGGACTTAGTCAGCTGACAACTGCCAAATACAGCTTTTGACATAGCGCAAGGTGCAGAGAGAATTTATTTTCAATCATTGATGTAATATGCAAAAAGGTAAGGTGTGTCGAGTGGGCACCTGGGCACTGCAGAGCATAAATCTACAGAAAAAAAGGACATCATTCGGGCATCTCGCACTGCTTTTCACTGGTGTCCAACACTAAGAACACAGAAAAATAATTATCAGGTTAGGAACAATTGCCTACAGAAAAATTGCAATGCTAACCCCACCACTAGCTTACAATAACTTGAACTCTCAACTTAATCAGGTTAGGGAAGTCGAGATTTTGTTCTCATCATTGTAATGCAGCAATAATACATGGGCTTCTATGGATTGTGTGTACTTTCACCCTGTCCATGTCTGGACAGCGAGTTTCCATATTGAGGCGAATATAAATGGAAACATTGGCCATAATTAGAGAATTCCACATTAACGGGGGTCGTATTAACGGCACGATTGCATGTGTTATTCATGTATGAAAGCACTACATAAGGGGACACGGTGGCCGCAGCTGGCAAAAGACAGGGTTAACTGTACAGACTGCTCCGCAATTATATGTGCACCGTAGAATGCTCCTCACAGATAAACCAGTGAATAGTTCGAGCTCAAATTTTGCACAGAAATGGCATTTGATCCGCAGAATTGTTTTATACCGCATTTCTTTGGGGGTACTTGCTTGAATCAATAAGAAGTCGGATATTTGCATCGTCAGCAGTGACAATGAAATGAAACACGCCGCTCTATCAGCGATTGCACTGGTAGCGCCATCTCATTGGTTGACCGTGGAAATTAGGCCTCTTAAAGATTAGGAGGTGCCCCTTCTGGTGGGGCGTGTTTGTGCCGTCAGAGCCATAAAGTTTGTAAATATTACCCAGAGGGAAAGCTGGCGTCACCGTCTATGTGAGTTTCTTAAAGGGCACTTCATCCATCGTGGGAATGCCGGGAAGACAGCATAGCATACTTGGCTTGGCCCTAAAGCATGGCTACGGCTGAAAATTGAAAATTGGTGTTTGGGGAAAGGAAATGGTGCAGTGTCTGTCTCACATCTCAGTAGTGAAGGGATAAAGGAGGGAGTGAAGGAAGAAATAGTTGCCGTAGTGGAAGGTCCTGAATAATTTCGACCACCTGGAGATCTTTAGCGTGCACTGACATCACACAGCACAAGAGCACCTTTCTGTTTCGCCTCCATCGAAACGCAGCCGCCGCTGACGGGTTCGAACCCGGGTACTCCGGATCAGTAGCATAGCGCCCTAACCACTGAGCTACCGCGGCGGGGACTTACTACTGCAGAAATACAAATGCTCGCAAATTATGTGTTGCAAGGATGCTTTGTTTTGCAATCAGTATGTCTTGTAATAAAATATAGTAACTGTACATCACAGTAAATTAGCAGAGCACAAGATAGGCGTAAACGACCACCGAATTTGCCCACGGCAAGAGAGAGCTTTCTCTTCATAGCGCCAAATATAGTGAACCGTGGGAAATTTTTTTTTTGCGTTTTACAGACACATTTTTTAGACCAAGTATTCTTGCAAAAAAATTGCTAGTTGTTAAAATACTACACTTTAGAAGCTTCCGTTTTCGCATTGTGAAAAACAGAAACGTGTAATTGGTGTAGGGTGTAGTCTGCTATTGTGGGAGTGTGCCCTATGTCCGTGCATAGAATATGTTTGTGCCGTGAGAAACTTGCCCAAGCCCCTGGTTTTCTATGAGAAACTAGTTTGCGCACACTAAATGTGCCGGCGCTCGGCATGTCCTCACACTGCGTTTACAGATTTTGCCAAGAAAAACATGACTTAGGAAGCGCAAACCTCTCCACAAATAAGTGACAAGTTGCGCTTGTCGAAGTACCTTGTGCTTTTAAAATGTCTTCGAGGCTCCTACAAGAAATATGCAGAGTGGTCACAGCAGCAGACTGCCGAGTTCTCAGTTCACAAAAAAAAAAACCTGTTCCCTTTCACGTTTCAATGCACAGGTAGCACAGGTTCCCGCCGAGCAAAACCCAGCTTGCTGCCCAAATGGCGCCCAGTGAGGGGGCAAACGGAATTTAGGTCTAGAGGGCGGCGTCAGACACTGCGCTCACCTCACTTCGAGTCAAGCGCCTTCGGATGCTTCGGATTTCAAATGAACTGCGTGCGTAGCTGCACTACAGTGGTGAAAACGAAACGGAACAACCCAAAATATCTAATCTGTAGCACAGGCAACAAGCCACTAGATGCCAATCCGATGTGCTGTCTTCCCGGCATGCCTCGGGTGCCCAGGAAAAAAAAAAATTCCTTCATGGATAAGTGAAAACTGAAGAGCCGCCAGTGAACAACGTGGCGCCTACGTGCTCCGCTGATCGAATTTCTTTTGATCCCGCTCTTAACTGGGCGGTAAAAAAAAAAAAAAATGGCCTTAGAGTCGTCCTAGCATGCATTATGGACGATTCTATAGTAGGATACAACTTAAAAAAACAGCAGTTGCTAACACTGAGCCACGGTCCGCAGCGTACTGTATTACTCCGCTGGCCCATCTTAATAGTAAACGAAAACAACTTTTTAACGTTTGACTATATTAAAGGGACACTGAGGAGAACTCTATCATTTTTTTTTTGTTCGCAAAATCTGATAGTTTGGCATTTCATGGCTTTGTTGCCGCTTGTCCGGGCGCGAAAGATGCATTTATTTCAAAGAAATTTGGATTCGAAGATGAAAAAGTTTTTCCCGCCGCTCTGATTCTAACTCAGGGAACTCTTATGACGCCACGGCAACTCTTATGACGTCTCAGAACGGAGTGACGTGATACGCGACGTAAACGCAGACTCCGTGATTTCTGATGTCTAGCAGTGCGGTGCGCAACCTTCCTTTGCCAGCCTCAGAGATTCATGGCCTCCATGAAGTAAGGAAAATTCCTTCAAGGTGGCGCCTCTTGTCCTAGGAAGTCATCACGCTTGTACTTGCGAGATTGGCCTGTGGCGGCGACACCTGCATTTTGGTTCTTGCTATCTTCTAAATTACAAGAGCTTTGTTTTCAGTAAGAGTGGCGTTTTTGTGATCAGGAGCTGCTATTCTATCGATACAAGCCAACTTCAATTTCTCCTCAGTGTCCCTTTAAACAAGCCACGTATCAAAATTCTAGCTCCTATAATTTTTTTCTTGTGATTAATTCTTTGTGTGGGCAACAAGAAAAGTATTAACGATGGTCTACTTTTTTTTTCGTGGAGGAAATCTGTAAGGCGGTCGTGAATGTGGGAGGAGCTTCACTGCAAACTAGAGTGAACTAGAAGATAGAGTGTGTCAAACGCCTATGCCGCCTGTGTATCAAAATTGAGGCAAAAAGAGGGTAATTTCCGCTAGGATCGCTGCGAACGTTATCTTTCCCTAGGTGCCTTTTTAAGAGCGGCAGAACCCGCGCGCCGCGTGGCGTAGTTGTTAGTGAACTCGCTTTACACGCGGAAGACCAGGGTTTGATTCTCCCTGAATGAACAATTTGTTTTTCTTTTTTCTTTTATTTTAAATCGCAGTTTGTTTTAGTGCAAACAAGCCGTGGCAGCAAAAAAAGAAAGAAAACCAAAACCGAAACTGAAGTTTGTGAAGCGTCGCCTTGCTGCTGCTGTGAAAATAAACGGTGAAAACGGTGTGAAAATAAACCCCAAGGCATTGGGGTTTAGGGATAGTGAAGGGAAAGTGGATTTTAAGAGGTTAGAAGTAACCAAGTGAAGGTTATCTGATTGGTGGCTAAAAGCAAGACAGGAGTAAAATTTCACAAGACACGGCTAGGTGGCTTGAGCCACCGCCCGATGTAAAGGGTTCAGCCGTATCCATCCATCCATCCATGTCAGTGCACGTTAAAGATCCCCAGGTGGTCGAAATTATTCCGGAGCCCTCCTCTACGGCGCCCGTTTCTTCTTTCACTCCCTCCTTTATCCCTTCCCTTACGGCGCGGTTCAGGTGTCCAACGATATATGAGACAGATACTGCGCCATTTTCCTTTCCACAAAAACCAATTATTAACAGCGGAGCACCTAGGCCGCCTAGGCCGCCTAGGCGCCCCGCTCTGTTCGCGTTTCTTTCCATCGCCCCTGTACGGTAAAGAACTCTGGTCAGAGGACTTCTATTTTTGTTGTGATGTATTGTAAACCACTTGTTATTCTAGCCGAAGAAAAAGCAAATAAAAAAAGCAATACCTCGAATAGTACTCGCTAATTATTGAAGCTGCAGGCAACGTTTCTAGGCAACGAGTACCAGTAGCCACCGGTAGCCAGTCCAATCCAAGCTAAGGCGGTGTTTGCTGGCGACGCCATTTGCGGCATGTAACATGTGGTTTCTGTCAGCAACGTTATGCAACGCGGTAGTTTTCGGCGCCGCTGATCATTGAGAGAGTAGTAGTCGCGGCATAGCCGCAAAAGGCGAGCAAGATGCAAGTGTCGAGCACGAACGACGTCAAGATCTACAACTTGAGCGGCGGGAGGTCGCTGCCGGAATGGCTGTCGGACCGCAAGAAACGCATGCTGGCCAAGAAACACTCGGAGATTCGTCACCGTATCGAGCTCATCCAAGACTTCGAGATGCCCACCGTGAGCACAGGTGTAGCTATGTCGCGTGACGGCCAGTACGTGATGGCGACCGGCACGTACAAGCCGCGCATCCGCTGCTTCGAGGTGTCGCAGCTATCCATGAAGTTCGAGCGCTGTTTCGACTCCGACGTCGTCGCGTTCGACATCCTCAGCGACGACTACACCAAGATGGTGTTCCTCCACTGTGACCGGTATGTGGAGTTCCACGCCGGCTACGGGCGCTATCATCGGATCAGGATCCCGAAGTTTGGTCGCGACATGGCATACGGGTCGGCCGCCTGCGAGCTGTACTTCGGCTGCGATGGAGCCGAAGTTTACCGGCTCAACTTGGACCAGGGTCGCTTCTTGAACCCGCTGCTGACTGAGGCGACGGCGATTAATGTGTGCCGCGTGAACACCTACCACAATCTCGTCTGTCTGGGAACGGAAGAGGGCAAAGTGGAGGCCTTCGATCCCAGGTGCAGGTCGCGGGTTGGAGTCCTAGAGTGCGCATTGAACAGCGTGACTGAAGATACGGAGATTCGAGGAATGCCTTCGGTGACCGCAATGACGTTCAAGGACGCCTTGACGCTCGGTGTTGGGACGGCGACCGGTCAGATCCTGCTGTTCGACATTCGATCCGACAAGCCGCTGCTCGTGAAGGACCACCTGTATGGTATGCCCGTCAAGAAAATCGCCTTCCACTCCGACGCCGATGTCGTGATGAGCATGGATTCGAAGGTGCTCAAGCTGTGGGACCGCACTTCAGGGAAGGCATTTACGTCGGTCACACCAGGTGTCGACTTGAACGACCTGTGCCTTGTGGGTAACTCTGGGTTGTTCTTTTTGGCAAATGAAGATAAAAAGATACTGTCGTACTACATACCGAGCTTGGGCCCCGCCCCGAAGTGGTGCTCCTTCTTGGACAACCTGACTGAGGAGCTGGAGGAGACGCACCAGGACACTGTGTACGACGACTACAAGTTCGTCACGCAGAGGGAGCTAGAGGACCTTGGTCTGGGCCACCTCGTGGGCACAAACCTCCTCCGAGCCTACATGCATGGCTACTTCCTGGATGTGCGGCTCTACCACAAGGCTAAAGCACTGGTGCAGCCGTTTGCCTATGATGAGTACCGAAAAAAGAAAATCAGAGACACACTTGAGGCGACCAGGAAGAACCGTGTTGAGAGCAAATGCAAGCTGCCAACGGTTAACCGAGAGCTGGCGAGGAAGCTCCAAGAAGCAGCTGAAACTGAAAGCACAACACAGAAGGTGGCTTCAAAGAAGGCTCCAAAGACTGCTCTTTTGGGTGACTCGAGGTTCAAGGCAATATTCGAGAACCCTGATTTTGAAGTTGATCCAGCCAGCGATGAGTACAGGCTGTTAAACCCACTTGTAAAGAGCCTGGACAAACGACAGAAGAAGCAGAAGGATGAAGCTGTGAAGAAGAGGGATGACATCATGGACTTGCTCAATCCAGTTGAAGGTGGCGAGGGTCAAGGCAGTTCAAGTGAGGAAGAAAGTTCAGATGACGATAGAACATGGACGAAGGAGGTCAAGAGGCAGCATCGAATTATAAAGCAGGAGGCAAAATCTGAGACGTGCCCCAAGATGTATGAGCTGAAGAGCGGCATTGAGCTCCGTGGTGGGCTTCTCGATGGCAAAAGTGCTAGTGTGGAAGCTGTGAGAAGGCAGCAGAAGACTGCACGAAAGTTGACGCTCGCGCAAAGACTGCACAGAGAGAAGGCAGATGCCAGTGCGGTGGCAGGCGCTGGTGGGAACAGAATGATGACTTTTGAGCTGAGAAAAACAAAGGCTGAGCGGGACAGAGAACAGAGGGCAAAGGTGCATATGACTGAGCGGAAGAAAGTTAGGCGTTCGACAAAAGGGTTGAAAATGGGAAAGGCAGGACAGCTCTAATCTATCTCACAGTTTTTGTAAATAAAGTGCCTCTTATTCACGTGTCACCCTCGCTGTTGTTGGACGACGGAATTGAAGGCTGGCTTGTAGTGGGCCCATGTTTAAGCCACATTTTTGTTGAAAGTGCAACGCCAGGAACGTTTTGATGTTCACGGGAGCTGGGGAAAGTGTCGTGCACTCGGCTTTGGGGCCATGGTTACGTGTGCCTTAAAAAGTTAGTTTCTGCACACGTTGTATTACTTGACAAGTGTGTACTGACACCCTCTGGTTATGCCCTTGGATGGGTTATCTAGGGTAGTCTACCTGTACCCACGGTGTCTGCATTGGTGAGCGTGGTGAAAAATAGTACAGTTGCAAGCTTTGCTGTGAGCTTATATCGAATAGATGCACAAGGGATGGCGATGCTGCAGGGTAACTTGTGTGAATGTACCTCCGCAAGTGTTGTTGCCATAAGAGCAAAAATTCCTTCTAGCCGAACATTGACATGTGGCAGCTCTTGAATGGCATTAGTGTAGTGTGTTTAAGGGATTCTCCCTATGTGGAGTAGATTTTATATAGGGGAATAATTACTCATTAGAATCCAGCCTTGCACAGGCATACAGCTAAAGGAAAGCTATGCATTGGACAAACACTGTCCCCATCTTGAGGTCCCAGTTAGCCTAGTTGGTAGAGCAACTTGCCCTGGAGAGGCCAAGGTTCCGGATTCAATCCTCATGCCAGAAATAATTTATCTGAACTGTGAGGTCTCTGTGAATACCATATGACTCTTCTTTGTAGCCAGTGGCTGTACTTGAGTGGATGCTAATGATTCACTCCCATATTTCATGGTCATTGTGATGAATGCGTGTGCAAATGAATTTAATAATTTGTTGGCGAGTGTGTTTTCTTTGCTTTGTCTGCACCTATTGCTCTGTATGTTTTGTTGTTTTGAACCTGCGCGTGCCACAAGTTGTATGTCAGTCTTTGTTGGAGTTGGCGGAAGTCATGCCTCTCTCCGGCAAACCTGACCTTGTCTGTTACCACAGGCAGTGGGAGCGACGCTGCCTCCCTAGTCACCACGGCCAAGAGGGATGGCGACGACTACATCCTCAATGGCACCAAGGCATTTGTGAGCGGTTCTGGTGCAAGCGACGTGTACGTGGTGATGTGTCGGACTGGGGGGCCAGGCCCCAAGGGCATCTCCACAGTCGTCGTTGAGAAAGGAACGCCAGGTCTTAGCTTTGGCAAGAAAGAGAAGAAGGTTCGCAGTTTTTTTTTCCCCGTCATCAAAACTGGCTTCTGTATGAATTTTGTTTTGACGAGTAGATCATCTGACTTCAGACCAGAGTCACTGACGTAAGGACAGAATCGAGATAAGGCTCTTGGGAGAAGGAACTAACTCATTGCTGTGCCCTGTGAGTGAAGTGGACGGGCAGTTAGTAACCTGACAGGTCCCCTGTTCTCACTTGTGATGTTCTGAGGCAGGCGTTGAAGGGTACTGAACCATTGGCATGCTTACACTACTTTGCAAACACACCTTAAAGGGACGCTGACAACAAATTGAAGTTCGCCTGTATGGATAGATAACCATACTCTGATCACAAAGAGATTACTCTCTCCCAATATGGAGCAGTTATATTTTAGAAAATGTAAAAAGTTAAAAAAATGGTTGGCGGTTTAGCATTGCTGAGCACGAATATTGTGTGAAGGCACAGTTTTTTGTAGGTGGACATGACTGCCACATATGTGAAAGTGTGATTGAGGTATCCACTGACCCAGGGAGCCAGTTATGCACGTCTTCAACTTTTAGTGCGAAAGCACTATTCTAGTGGGTGAACACCGAACAAGGTCTTGGGATATTTGTATGCTTATGGTGTTTTTGGTTTTGTGCAAGTGAAAGTAAGAAATAAAAATAAATAAATATCCATGACTGGGAGTCGAACCTGCAGCTGCACGAATAGATCAGCTTCGCAGGCGCTGCGCCAGAGCACTTGGCTGTCGCTGCAGCCGAACACGCCTCGTGTTAAACTACAACCTCGTGCTGTGGGTTGCACATTGTCTTCTTCATCCGCTAATACTACTATCAAACTAATATTCGTGGTTTGAGCTATGTGGCAGTGTGGCTATGTCTAGTAACTGAGAGATGTGCGCTGCATGTGTTGGCATGGACAATGTAGTGGCAGAAACACTGCACTAAAGCAATACGCGTTGGCGTTGACAACATTGCTGCAGAAATTGGCACTAATGAAAAGGTTGAAGGCACGCGTAACTGGCTCCCTGGGTCAGTGGACACCTCAGTTATCCTTTCAGGTACATGGCATTGGTGTCAATCTCAAAAAAAGTGTGCTTTCGCATAATATTTCGTACTTAGCAATGCTAAACCGCCAGCCATTTCTTGCAAGCAAAATGCAGTATGTGAACACAATTTTTTTTTTCTTTGTGGAACTCGGAGGCTAGGCTACACCGAAATTCACTTCGATACGGTGATCACGGAGTCTTTATTGGTGTTAACATCGCGAGTTTCAATCGAGTGGTGGGGAAAGTCTTTAAATCTAGTTTTCTCAACCGAAAATGTACCTTTTGCTGCCGGTTGAGCATCAGCATGGCAAGAAGGAGCTGGTGAATTTATATTTACTAACAACAGTAATTGGATGCTGTCGTCCTCGGTGTGCCTTTATGCAGTGGTAAACTGGTGTTCTGAGCTTAATCGAATGTGTCGAGCCCGAAACACTGAAGCCTCACAAGCCGTGGCAACCTGGTACCCGCTGCACTTTTTCAAGCAAGCCGAGTGTACACGTTAGATACAGTGCCAGCGTGGTGTTTTTCTAATCGTAACCAAGTGTGCCAAACCAGCACTGCTGGCACATCAGCACAGCAAGCAGCCTGGCATCTTTGAGCACTTTGCCTGACATTCTCTATTTTAAGGGGCTTTGAGCAGCCTTTTGCCAACGGTGTTGCTGTTGCACCTTTGAAGCATTCTGGACAGGAAGAGAGCTGAGTGAATCGGGGAACAAATGCAAGTTAAGGATATCTTAGCTGAGATCAAGAAGAGGAAATGGACATGATCAGCTTGTAATACTAAGGCATGATAACCAATGGTACCGTAAGTTAACGGAGTGGATTCCAAGAGAAGGCAAGTGTAGCAACGGGGGTCAGTCAGATGGGCATATGAGATTGGGAAGCTCGCGAAGGTAAGGTGGCCTCATCTGGCACAGGACAGGGCTTGGCCGGGTGTAGCCGTTTGGCTGCACTTGGGTGGATGCCAATGAGTAATTACTCCCTTATTACAGGGTTACTTGGAGAGATATGGAAGAGGTCTTTGTCTAGCAGGGGACATCGTTAGGCTGATGATAATTAGGAAGTTAAATGTCTCTTTTCATGTCACCTCTTTTCACCACACTTTGTGCAGGCTGTTCAACAAAAGGCATGCTTTAAATGCGTGTGCTGGGGAAGGCATGGGAGAAAGTGGGACCTTTTATGTCATGCAAGTTGCTGCAGCTGGTAATTCAACGCCAGTGTGACTTGGCTGCATGGCCTTACATTTAGATTTGCCTGTTTCATTCATGCGAATACCCAGTATAAGGAACAGTGTGTCTGTGGCAGTTTGGCCTGTACTTCATCTCTCAAGGTAGAGCTCTCTCATCCAGTCAGGGCCAGAGAAGAGAACAAATAGTAGCTCGAATATTTGAGCTGTGTTGTGACTATTTTTCAAACATTTACTGCGGTAATTGAAAGAGTAGTTCACACACAGCAGTGCAAGGCCTGGTGCAAAGGGGTGCACCTTCATTCGTAAACATGGCATGCACTGAGTCAGCCTAATCTCCTGCGCGCAGCAGCTGCACACTGCTTTCGAGAGTCCAGTGTGTACCTATATTTGTAAATATCTTCTGCCAGCAGGTACACTGTTGCAGTAAAAAAAAAAGCTGAACACTCCTGCTATTTTCTTCCCTGGAATGGAACCACCAGTCGCGGGGTAAGGGTCACGGAGGAACAAGTTTTACAGTGCTTGTCTTTCTGATTGGTTCAGATTGCAGCAGCCTTCACAGCGCTGCAAACAACTTGTAAGGTGAAGTATAAGGTCCGTTCCATTCTTGGCAGGTGAGAGTGTGCAAGCTATGCAAGCAGTCACAAGCATTTTTTGGCTTTGCAAAGTTACTAAAAGACGATGGTAAAAAGGAACGAAAACACACGGACAACACAGTTGTAGTAACTTTGCAGCGCCAAAAAATGCTTGTGAATGTTAACCAACTAGCCCGAACCCAAGCTTTCCCCTATGCAAGCAGTTCACACTTTAAAACTCGTAACTCCGCATCCGACATTCGTGGATGCAATGGGAACTATTATATTCTCTGTGTACAAGGTGCAGTGTTCTCTAATGTGGGCACAATAAAATATTCCAAAGTCTGAAAAACCGCGTAGAAACATATCAAGCCAGGCATGCAAATTGAACAGAAAAAATCATTTTTAAAATGGACACCTTCGTGTTGTACGGCAACTCTGATGTGGCCCCAACGTGTGTGTTTTTGTTTGCGTGTTTTACAAGTGTGATGCATCGAATTGCCTAATCCTCTTGATCTGTACACACAATGATTTCATATGACAGCAGTCAGTCATAAGAAGTATCACCGAGACCTTAAAAGCTGTTTAGAGTCGCAACATGGTTATATGAGGTGCCGCTGCGGTGACTCAGTGGTTATGGCGCTTTAGGAGACTCAAGGAAGAAATTTACTGTTACAAAACAATTTTTTTTATGCAAGATTACGTTTATTTTGCACCTGCATAGTACAATGGTGGTTGGTGAAACCTGTGGGATTTAGCTTCAGTTTATTACGCTTAACTAAAGGACTTTAATGACAAGGCAAGGACTTTAATGACACTGCATGCCTGCTTGGCTCGGCGAAGTTGTGAGCAAACCTGACAGCAGAGAAAAGATATGAAAAATACATGCATAACAGGGGCAGCGAGTGTGTGTGCCAAACCAAATCTTATTCATGCACTGACAAAGATATGTATGCATAGGAAAAAAACATTTCCATTTCATTGTGCCATGCTGTGCTTCCATAAATGCCAATTTAGCATGTGTGGAGTGAAAAACGCACTGTGCACATCATTTCTTTTGTGGGTTCATCTATTAGGCTTCTGTGCTGTTGACCCCATCAGGGTGTTGGTTTTGGAATTGCACTTGATTGTTTTACCAGCAATGGGCTGCATGTCTGTCTCTGCTTCTGTGTTGCAGCTGGGGTGGAACACGCAGCCGACGCGGGCTGTCATCTTTGAGGACTGCCGGGTGCCTGTCTCCCAACGGCTGGGCGAGGAAGGCCAGGGCTTCTCTTTTGCCATGCAGGGCCTCAATGGGGGACGTGTCAACATTGGTGATTTATTTGTTTATTTATTTTCGTTTATTCATTCATTTACCTAATAACCACAGTGCCTTTTGGTATTACAGTGGGGATGGTTACAAACAAGACGTTCATGTTTGTCCTGTTATTATTGCTCAGGAATTTGGAACTGAAGAGGGTATGTTTTTTTCCTCTGGATTCAAGCTCGCGATGACGTTAATGGCACCAAGATAATTAGAGACTCCATGATCTCTGATAGAGTTGATGATGGTGTGATCTGTCTTCAGAGATCCATGTACAAAATGTATTGGCACCATTCCAGGCCACTTGTGAATGCTTGTATCTCACATTTTTATTCTGCTCGGTTATAAAGGTTCCTTTTCATTAAAGTAGACTTGTTTTGTCATTAGAATGCTGTATAGTCAGTTGATAATAGGTGGCTGCAATATGAGGGTACAGAGAAGCAAAGGGCACAAGACTAGGTTGGTCATTGCTTTAACAGCCTTTGAAATCATATGCTCTGACGGTCCTATGTCTGCCTGGCAAGCTTGGTTTGGAGGAAAGCATGCATAGTAAGCAACGAGTGGACGGCTGAGAGACCTGAAATTTTGTTGATGACAGGCTGAGGATAGAAGATGGTAGGGAGTTTTAAAATGGCAAAGATGTGAATGTGCACTAAGATAATTGCTTGTTATGTTTTACTTTGTTCGTGGAAATGTCCCGCACTCCCACTCCGCGGATGCAGCGTTTCCACTCGCTAACCGCAGAGGGGTTCATGCTCGAGGGAACAAAGAGAAATGACAAAGCGTGTACACTCATATGCTATTTATTACACGTGCAAATACTTTAATAATACTTTTGTTACCCCTGAAGAAGGGACCGAGTTGGTCCCGAAACGTTGGGAAAAGAAAATATTGGTTGGCGTCGGTTTTCTCTCGACTATCAACAATACACAGAGCGGGCCAGCTAGCTACAGAACATCAGCAAGGCATTCATCGGAAGTGGAAGACTACATAAGAAAGGCTTCTGACTTACCGGCAGGGGCAGGGGCGCGACTTCGGAGGTATTGGCGACGAATGTTTTTATGCGCCGACAATGGTAGCCGGGTCTTCCCATGCGCGCCGCATTCTTAGGGCAAAGCTGTCCCCGAGCATTTTCTAGGGAAGGTGCTGAGAGTGCCCGTTTGCTGCGCTCACTTCACTGCCTGGAACCAGAAGTCCAGCGGCAAGGCACGACGGATCTCTGTGTGCCTGCCACGGAAGGTGACGAGAGCGTGCGGCTGCAGCCGCTCGTTATGCTGGCCGGATACTGAAGAGACTCTCGCCGGCTCTGCGGAGTTCCGCGAAAGCTTCGTGGTGGTCAGTGGTGGCATATACCTGGGGTTGCCTCCTTTTTTTTGGTGTCATCTCACCCTTGCTGCTTGACCCTTTTTTTCTAGGTTTTTTTTCTCTGGTCATTATGACTATGTAACATACAGGGTCTTACAGATTGACTTCCAGCCTTTTTGCTTGCTGGGACAATTTTCCAGACGAGGTGGATTGCAGCCGATCACAGAGGCAACCTTGACAACTCTCTTTTCTGCCAGTAGTATTTGAGTACATGTCCTATTTCTTTTTATGCAATGAATTGTGATGCATACAGGTTGTGTTTGATTGTTATGTCATCTCAGTCAGCTGTGTAGGGAGCACTTTCTATGTTGTCCATGTGTTAAGGCAGTAGCTGAATATGAGCTCTCTTAGGGTTGTAGTATACCATAACTCAACTTTCTTTGGGCACCATCGGAGCACCTTAGAGTGTCTAAATAAACCTGCACATCTTGACGTTCTTCTCAAGATCTGCCGTAATCTTATTTTCTTTGTTTCTTTGATGGGTTTCCCCCCTTTTGTCTTGTCCTCTCTGAAAGCCCTGCGATTGTTGTGCCATGTCCATGTGCTACTGAGTCATTGAAAAGGAGTTGCTTCCGTGTAAGCTGGTGTCCTCAAGAGTTAAAATGAGTGCAGTAGCAGCGGAGAGAGAGCGCATTTTGGAGCTGTGCCCTGTTCTTGGGTTATTGCAGCATCCTGCTCCATGGGAGCCGCAGCGGCCAGTATCGATATTGTGACGGAGCACCTGAAAGTCCGCAAGCAGTTTGGCAAGCCCCTTGCTTCTTACCAGGTACTACTGCGTGTTTATTTCAGTTTGAGGAAAAATGGGGGAAACAGCTCTAAATATTAGCACATAAATGTTGATATTTATTGCTTCAGTGGCAGTATGTTGCTTATCGTCAGCAGCACCTTAGGCACTAGTCTATGGTGCAGTTTCTTTTCTTTTATTCAAGACATTCCATTGCAGAAATGTCTTGGGGGACATGGCAGAAGGCAGTAGACAGCCTGATGCAGCTGTGCCCCCCATAGCTGCTGCGGGCGCACAACCATGTAATCCAGGAGCAGTAATACAGAGTAAAAGCATGTTAATATCGCATGGTAAATTAAGACATGAATAACACATGAATACTGGTACTTGAAACGTAAAGTTGGATTAAGAGCTGCAGATTATTTGGAACAGCAGTCGTCTGAGTACACGTTTCCAACTTTCACAGTGAACGTAAAGACCCAGAGTGGAAACAAACAAATTACCTCAGCCCAGCATTGCCTTCAGTTTAGAGTTGGGAAAAAGTCCCCGAGCGTTCATCTGAGTCACTGCACAAAGGTGGTAGTAGCCAGTGTTTCAGATATTTCAGGGCATTCGTTCAGTAAATTTTGTGCCTGAAAGCTTAGTTTTTGATCGCCATGTGTTGTGCAGGAACGCGGCACAACTTAGTGGGTTAAGTGAAGTTTTTAAGCAATAAGTGTGTCTTTTGCTGCAGGACAAACATTAACGGAACCGGAAAAACCCACAGAACCAATTTTTACTCTGAAAAAAATTGGATTGTGTTGTCCTTGATGACCCTTAAAGAGGGGTTGTGGCTTTCAAATTGAATTTTAGAAAACACCAGATTTCGTGTTTGTAAGGTGTTTTTAATTATGTCCCGAAATATTTTCCCTGAAAACAGCCCAGAAATGACTTTAAAAACGTTTTTTTGTGACCGTAGGTAGCAACAAACTAGGCTGAGATATCCGTGAAAACGCCATTTTTCTCAAAAGTATTTTTTTATCTGACTGCCCTGCTTGCAGAAAGCACCACTTGTCAACTGCTTCATTGATTTTCATGCGGTTTGTTGCATTGTGTTCTTTGATAAATTCTTTATGCAGTGACGTTCCTGTATTTCTGAATTACTTTCTCATTTTTTCACTCTGCTACTAATTTGACATGACAGTAATGAGTGCATTAAGCAAACATGAATATAATGTTCTGTATAGGAAAAAAACTCAGGCTGATGAAACTATTTTCAGAATGTCACTGCATGAATCATTACCATTCCTTTGGATAAAATTTAAGAGCGACTCTAGGCTGCTGCCATGTTTTACTGTCACACCAGGCTTTCTGCAAGTTTGGTATAGCAGTGAAGCACATAAAAATTTGTTATGTCAAAACTACTGAAGATATATGAGTGAAAATTTGTGTTTATAGTGCACTTCCCAATGTGCATGCCAGATTTCATTGCTCTATGCCGAAAGATAAAAGATTTCACCTCCGAAAGCTGTGTCCCCTCTTAATGACTGCCCGCACAAAATTACTTTGTGCCTGCATATGCACACTGCATGAAGTCAACACCTTGCTCGGTTTCTGGTCATCATAATATAGCTGGTGTTTAGGTAGGGCTAACTGCAGAGCTGCATCAGGTGATCGTAGAAATATGATTGGCATTGAGCATGTGGTGTGCCAGGACTTCAAGCCACAGCGTGTTCAGGAAACTGGTAGGCTGTTCTGATTGGCTTTTCTGGTGCGGTACAAGACTCTTGTTTGGTCTGGACATAGGGAAACGTGTACCATGTCCCAGTTTCTTGGTGCTCTCTTGGAGAAGAAGGAAGCGTGCATCATTAAAATATAATCTTTGAGTAATTGGGGAGACAATTGTTAAGCTTGAAAGGATTTTAAACATGGAGGGTTTTTATTCATTCTATAAAAAGAGGCTTTAGCGTGGCAGCGCAAGACACTACAGACAAGAAGTGCAGTGCAAGGTGTCTTGCTGTCCACTTCTTCCCTGTCGTGTCCCCTGTGTTTCTGTTTCGAAGCACCTTTTTATGAAATGGAGGTTTCAGATGTGTATTGTGACCACGTGAGGTTTCTGAATTGCTGCCAGCCTATGTTAGTGCCACCTGCTGGAGGTGAGTTTGGTGGCATTCCTCCTCCTTCCTTAACAGAACAACCAGTTCAACCTGGCCAAGATGGCGACGGGCCTGCAGACGTCCCGCCTGATTGTGAGGCGTGCAGCCGAGTCAATCGATAATGACACCCCGGACAAGGCGACACTGTGCGCCATGGCCAAACTGCATGCCACGGAAGTCGGATTCAAGGTGACTCATTGCACCAACTAGGGCACAAACTGCAACTTGCATGTGGGACAGCACAGCATCGAATTTCAGTGGCTCCCAGCCCCTGATTTTCTCATGTTAATAATATGCTGGAGTAAAAGTGGGGTGGTTCGCCCGCACATATTTGATGCCCCCCTGTTCAAAGTGGCGTGGTCCGAACACTCTTTATAGCTAGATCACAATTAGCTGTGCACCCGGTGCGATGTTGTTTGTGGTACCTTGGACACTTAGTGCAAAAAGTGCTGGCACATAACTTGTGGGAGTGTAGGTGGGAGCCCCATTATGATATTACAGCATGATCCTGTATCAGGACACTTGTCACCGTACACATATCCGAATGTTGAAGAGGGCAGAAATGCAGCACAAGAAATTCAAGCTTGTGAGTTTGCTGTCAGATTATTCATTAATAAAAGAAGTGCATATCTCGAGGATGGGGCATGATGGTGCATGGCAGCTTTCTGATTGCTGGTTGATGTGTGGGGCTCTGCATTGCAGTTTGGATTCATCTTTTTTTGTTTTTCATTTCCTGTGCCTCTTGAGGATTTCTCTTCGGTGCATTGTTTTTCCACAGGGTGCATAAACATCTGGCTTACGAATAAAATTGGGATATTAGTGCTTGCAGCTGTCCATTTTATTTCCATGTATGTTATGTGTGCAATCAGCGCTGTGAGGATTGAACATATAAGCAACACAAGCCTAAATGTTTCTGGGCTAGAGTGCCTCAGTGCAGTTGTTTTGTGTACCTGTACCCTCCCTGCCCCTCCCTGCCAAACCACCTTAGCTTTGCTGTCAAATTACCCTGGGATTTTTCAGCATTCTTTTGAACCAGCAGGCTGGTTCTTGCTGCTGGACTGGTTTTTGTTAAGGTGGGTTCAAATGAGTGGACCGTATCGCAGACATGTGATCGCAGACACGTGATCGTGACACGTGACCAAGCATCCGCAAGTCAGTCCGGACGTCGAGCATTCGCACGAATGCAGCGGAAAATTCGCGCGTACTCTCCCTCAGCGTGCTTGCGCTGTTTGCACGGCTCCAAAAACTCTTCTACCGAGAGTTTCAAGGATGCCCGGCGAAAAAGTCTCGCTGCACTGGCTGTAGTCATTGAAGTGTCTGAGGATGATGAGGAAGCCTTCGCGGCTAAAAAGCGGTTTTGTTGGACAAAGCTGTGGTTGGAAAAGAGCACGAGTAAAACCGCTGCTTGCCAGCGTAAACTTCGTCGGTGCCCTGGCTGTCCTTCGTCGCTCTCAATTTTTTGCGTTCATTTCGAAACATTCCGGCACTTATTTCCAAACAGCGCCTTCAAGAATCCTACGTAGGGAATCGTTACAGAGTAAAATGCATCGCAAGGGCAAGTTTGCAAGCCCACTTAGCTCAGAAGGTTTCAGTAAAAAAATAAAAGCATTACGTACTGACTGTGTATGGGGCTGACTCGGGGTGTCGCATATCCATTTCCGTGGTGATCTTTTGCCACAGCCTATTCCTTTGCACCATGTTAAGGTGGTCAGCGTGTTCAACATTTCATATAGGTTGGCAGCGAGCTCTAAAAATGTGACGGTTGCTTCATCACAGCACCTTCTTTCCAACTTCACTCATATTAGCAGAAACAGCGAAGTAAAGCAGGCAGTCACGCACGCGAACACGCTCAAACACACAATAACGACGCAGTGCAGCAAATACGGAGTGAACAACGCAGTGAAAGAAACGTGAAAAAGAGGACACAGAATGCTGCACTCGAGCTGCAAATACAGCGAAAAGCGCGCCAAAATAAAAGGCAGTAGCATGGAGCAAAGCCGTCTTCATTGCGGATAGCTAGCTAGACAAGCGCTCGAGCCAACGTTGACTGACCTAGAAGCAAAAAAGAGCAAAAACAATCCCGGTCCACCGCCAAGCCCGCGGACTGAATAAGGCGCTCGTCTTTTTCATCCAGTCTGCGGTCCGGTCCCGGAAAAGACCGCACCGCCCGCACAAGGTCACTCAGAGCAGTGACGTTCACGTCACGTGGCACGCAGACAGCGCTGACGCACCCGGACCATCCGCAATCCGGTCCGCTTGTGTGAACCCACCTTTAGTGCTGCCTGGAATAGGGACACGAGGATTGCCAAGTTGTGATGTTGCTTCTTTCTGATTTTGCTGTGGTATTATGAAATGTGCCTCACGTTGCTGAAATTTCTGCTGCTAGCACAACTTGGGAGTATACTAGGACAAGGAATTAAAACTTGTCAGCAAGCGGTTTTTTCTCATTTTGATGTGATCACATTTTTCGTGACAAGGCAACCAGCAATGATAACTAATGGTAGCATGAATACTTCATGACTGGCAAATCTATTTGCGACTGTAGCATGGAACATGTGAGCTGCTTTAATTTCTATGATAATGATGTGGAGGCCCTTTCAGGCAGCGGAGTCAGGGTACACTTGTTCTAATGCGACTGTCATCTTTTTGATTCTCCTTTTTGTTCCTTCTTGCACTTTCCGTTTCTTGTCTGTTTTTGGCATGCATATGTGCATTTCATCGATTGCCTCCTGTCCTCACCGTTATGTGATGCCCTTCCACGGCAGCTTTGGGAATAAATAGGTGAATGTGCCCATCCTTTTCCATTTGTGCAGATCACCAACCAGGCCCTGCAGATGATGGGTGGTTATGGCTTCATCAAGGAGTACCCCATCCAGCAGTACTTGAGGGACCTGAGGGCTCACCTCATTATTGAAGGTGCGTGCTTGGCCATATACACCTACACTATTGGTACTGAACATTTCAGTAGCCTGCCACTGCAAGGTGTTAGCATGGCTCTAAACATTCAGTGTGCTGTCAGGGTCGCAAGGCAGTTTCAGGGATTCTTGTTCATCATTGTCCTCCTTATCGTCTTCATTTGCTCGCCACTTGTCAAGAGCTGTTTTTGCACAGTGCTGTGTTGTCAGAATTTTCTGCACTTTGGTCCAAAACTTGCTCTCTTATCTGGTTGGAGAGATGCATGTATGAAACTGTGCTTTCGTGAAGGGAACATCTGAGCGCGTTGTGATTTCGAGTGTAAGCGCATTCTTGTGAATGCGTGTGGTGAAGTTTACCCTATTTACTTGAATGCAATGCGACATGAATATAACACGAGGGGTGACTGTAGATGCTGCTGAGTGGGAAAAAATAAAACCACAAATGTAATGCGATACCAGCAGATTAAAAAAAAATACCATATAAACGCATGTAAGGGCCACACCCGTGTACAGTCCGCACCTTGTTTTCCCAAAGGAAATGTATAAAAAAAAAGATCTCTGTAAAAGCCGCATCCAAACTTTCCACAACCCATGCGTGAATAGCCTTCTAAATGCATGTGCTGTGGTTTCCACGGTCAGCCTCGGCTGGGAGCAATGGTGCGCTTGACCGCGGAGGCCACGCACGTGCACAGGAGCTTCCAGGTGCCACCCGTGGATGACGCTCGAGGCCGCAGGTCATCATCATCATCAAATTTTTCCTCCGCCGCAAGCTCCCGCTATCCATATTGGCATCAGTATCACCAGCGCCAGCTTTTTGTGGCTGTCAAAAGCACAGGAGTTGTGTTAGAGTGTTAGTTCATCGTGGTTGCGGCTTTCATGTGCTGCTGCCGAGCGTTGAAATTTTAGCAAGATGGGCAAACACCTTACTAGCTACACGGCTGAGAGTTTGCTCTCAAGTATGGCAAGCCTGCAGCAGGCAGGAAATTCGACGTGGCTGAGAAGTGCGTCCGATAATGGTGCAACCAAAAGGATGCATTGAGGAACAGAAATTGCAAAAAGCGCGCTTTCCAAGGCGAGCCGTACAAGTTTCCTGAACCGGAAAAAGAGCTGCTCTGCTATGTGATGGCAGTGTGGAACGGCTACGCGTTGACGACGGACATGCTGTGAGACTTCTTGTGGGCTGAGCATGCATTGGAGCACAGCACCAGCTCACAGTTGGAAGACTCTGTGAGAGTGACGACTGAACGTAGAATAAATGCCGCTCATTCCCTAATTGGTGTGTTTTTACTTAAAATGGTTTTTTTTGCACATCGCGTGTACGGGCCGCCCCCCGAAAATTGGCCCTCAAATCAGGAAAAAAATGTGCGGCCCTTACACGCGTTTATATGGTATCTGTGTATCTTTATTGGACATTGTGGCCAACAGTTGCCCTTTTTTCGAAAATGTTCACTGTTCTCTGTTTTTGAAGGCCGTGTTTTCGGAGGCCGTGTTTTCGGAAACTCGGTACTGTTTCTCACTTTCAGCCTCCTAGACGATGTCATCCTTGATGTCACATGGCAAGTCTGAGTTAAAAAAATACAAATAAATGTCTTCAGGCAGGCTGTACCAAGCAACAGGCACCCACTCGGCGATCTGCAATGTACACAGTTGCTTGATTCTTCTCAAGGGTGTCAGGGCCTGATCTTCCCTTATCCAATTGGTGTACAGTTTCAGCACCTTGTGCTTAAATGGTTTATTTAGGCAGATGACAAGTGGCTGCAGCACAGATATCATCCCCTCGAGGATGTAGCCTCATTGTGAACAAGGAAGCCGTAGTGCTTCCGAAGCATCATTTATTTTTTGACCATGGTTAGTGATCAGTGAACTTCAGCCATGATTCCTGACCAGATGGTATGCTGTCAAACCGTCGACTACATCTTTCTCTCTATGTTTATGCTTCCAGCAGCAGACCATGTATTTGTCATTGAGAAAATTGGGTTTAAAATCTTCCCACTAGTCAATTCAAACCTGTGACGTCCTTACTGAAAAAGATGGTTTTGAAGTGAACGCAGCCTCTGGGATCCACACCTAAAAACTGATGTTGATGCATGCATTTCACTTGCGAAATCGCGCACTGATGTTGACACCTGTATTTTGTTCTTTGGTCTTTCCTAGCTTAGGTATAAAAGCTTTGTTTCCGGTGAGAGTAGCCTCTTAGAACGGGGTGCCCGACCGACAGAGGCCAACTTCTATTTGTCCTCAGTGTTCTCTACTTCGACCCTGCCTCTGGTGCCTTTTCCCTAGTCTCCCATGTCCACTTGTGCTTACACCCTTTGCTAAGAGCAGGTATTCCATCACTGCGAATCTAGTTTTTTCCTTAATAGCTGCATGATCATAGGCCAGGATGAACTACTGTTACTTGTGTCATTCATGAGTCTTATATTCAGTGTAAATTCTTTGCTTTATGCTGCCCTGAACAATTGATTACAGTATGTTCTTCTTGAACCATCTTGTTTTGCAGGAACAAATGAAGTGATGAAAATGGTGATATCAAGGGACATTTTGCAGGGCTGAACACCTGGTGAGTGAGCACTTCTCCCTCGACGCTTGACACCCACAGTTCATGGGTGCCTTAGCCTAGTACCGATGAGTTCTGCACTTATAGCCGGCACTTTGACTACTTGCTTTGAGTCTGGATTTCTGAACCTTGTGTTCATAATGTGAAGCCGTCATACATGGAGCAGATGGGGAAGGTCACCACAGCCAGCGAGGCGTGATGCAAATGCAAAAATTTCAGCATGTCACTGGTCCTTCACAATCCTCGCCATCAGTTGGTGGATGCTTTTTGGCACTTGTGAGCCTGAAGTTTTTCATGAACTAAAGTAATACGTGGCCAGCAACACATGTTGGTCACAGGTACTTCCTGTTTGGCTCGCATCACAGAGATACTCTCAAAATGAACACCTGTCTGGCACAAGGTTTACGGGAAAAAACTGGCATAACAGGATTTGAAGTGCACTAGAAACAATCAACTTTGTGTGGCAGATGTTGCTGTGCCTTATCCCTGATCAGCAAGTATAATAAAGAAGACACAGTGAGCACTGAGCTGCAGATGTTATGCAAATCCTTTATTGCTTTCTTTTTGCTCTAAGGGGGATGCAGCTTTCAAATCACGAACATCGTGAAAAAAAATTGAATTTTAGAAAACACCAGTATATAAGTTGCGTTAACACGTTTTGGCGGGCTAGTTGGTTAAGCATCTTGAATAAACAGCGCGAACAAAGACGAGCACAAAAGACAAGAAAGCGAACGACACGGCGCCGTGTCGTTCGCTTTCTTGTCTTTTGTGCTCGTCTTTGTTCGCGCTGTTTATTCAAGAAACCAGTATATAAGGTCTTTCTAGCTATATCCCGAAAATCTTTTTCCCCAAAACAGCCCAGAAGGGACTTTAAAAAATGTTTTTGTGACTGTGGGTTGCAAAAAACTGGCGGAAATCTCCGTGAAAATGACAGTTGCTAAAAATATTTGGAGAATGTCTCTGCATCAACCATTCTTTTGGGTAAAACTTAAGTGTGACTGCAGAATCTTATCACGTTTTGTCGTCACACCTGGCTTTCTGCAGATTTGGTGTAGCAGTGAAGCATATAAAAATTTATGTCAAACTACCCAAGATATTTTAGTGAAATTTTTTATTTGAGCATTCAATAAGCATGCCAAATTTAATTGCTTTACGTGAAAAAATAACGAATTTCACCTCTGAAACCCTTGTCCCCCCTTAACATTACTTAACGTTACTAGTGGAAGCATTTACGGGCACTGCAATGACGACTAGACACTGATTAAGAAGAAACAAAAGAAGACGAGCAACACGGTTAAGCAGTGTGCACTTAACCAGTACTGTGTCCGTTACAGACTTGAATGTTGCTGGGGCATAACTGTTGCGTGGACACGATTAGGCGCTAGCGGTTAGGTGCACACTCCCTAACTGTTGTGCACCTAACCGTGTTGCTCGTTCTTTTTTTGTCCTCCTTAACCTCTCTCTAGTCGCCGCTATTCAGTGCTCGCAAATGCTTCATTGCCATTGGTCAACCAAATATCCTGAACACTATCCAGACTTATCGGGCTCAACTTGTTGCCCCCTGAGCCCCTCGACCTGGTTTCTCGCAGGTGCCTTCACTCTGCAGTGCATCCAGAGTTCTGACACTCAAGGCAAGACTCTCTTGTAAGCTGAGTGCACCTTTGGACCATGCACCGGAGTGCTGCTCATAATTTGCTGCCCGTGTAGAGGTGTGGCCACACTCACAATGGTGGAATCTGGTACAGGACGATATGTGTGAATGGAGCAAGATGGGTAGGCGAGCTGACTCTGCTATCTGACAGTGCATTTGGCATGCTGCCCTAATGCCTGGGTAGTGTAACTTGCCTAGCATCTTTCCATGCCCACTAGCTCCACCTGCGTGCCGTTTTCATCATGCCTTTCCACACACTCTTTGCTCCATCTTTGCTCACAAACTGCGGGCTCTAAACTTTTTTGCCATGTTGCAGTCACAGCTACAAATTACGGCACTGGCAGCGAAGGCAGGGTAAGGTGCTTACTTGTAGACCACAACAGGTGGCGCATCGAGTGATGTCGGAGTGGCTGTCTATCTATCGATGACTTAAAGAAACTCGCCGAATGTTACCACACCTGTGTAACGCAACATTCAGCGACTGCCGTTTGAGGTGGTGAATGCACCGTTCGCTGCATTACACAGTGGCGCCTTGTCTGCACAGAGGTATGAACGGTGCTAGCACTAGTTCGCCCTGCTGCACACTGGGGCCACCACGGATCCGTGGAGCGGTGAACAACACCACTTCCCTTAGCTTCATGATGTAAAAAAATTGCGTGAAGGAAATGTGACAGATAGAGTCCTGTCAGATATTTTACATCATGAACCTTCACCAACTCGCCCAACTTTCGGCTTTACTTAGTTTTATTAGCTTCTTCATGTTACGCCAATGCTGCCGATGCTGCAGACCCAGGAAACATGCCCTCAACAGCTGTTGCTGTAAAAAGGCAAGATGAAGTGATGCAGTTCAGTGTTCCTGGCATAATATGGCATTTTGCGTAATAGCAGAGATATAGGAGATATTCAATGTGCTGTTTTGAGCAAGTCACCCCATCGTTAGTGCTGTGCACGGTGAAGTTTCAGCTAGGCAAGGCATCCATATACGGTTTTTAATAGCAAGCTTAGCACCCCTTTTGTCTTGCTGCATGGAGAACAATGCTAGAAGCGCAGTGTAAGGCATAGAAAGAAGTAGTGCTGCCTGAGTCATGGCTGTACTCTGTCGTGCTATGTCACTTAAATCTACCAAATGCAGTGTATGCGAGAAAGAGGAGGATAAGAGGCAGAGGGTGACCATTCTTTTCTGAACGAGAAATTTCCTATGTGAAAACCACACTTTAACTCCCATCCCCCGCTTTTATCTTACTTTTTTTCCCCAAGGAAGTTCAGGAATTGTATGGCACAAACAGAGCCCTCCTCCCAGCTGCCCCCTCCAAGAGCTACTGATACCTCTGCTTGTGCTTGTTGCTCTGGTTGCAATTGAATGTGACTTACCTGTATAAAAACTTCTTGTGGGACAAGGTCATTGCAACTGTTTTTTTCTTCTTTTTTTACATTTTATATTCTTGTCAATGTTGCAGCTTTTGTTAAAACTTCGATGGAGCCAGGTTTGGGACCGACTGTCCCAAACCTTCCTTTTGTCGTCTCATTGTTGCTGATCGTGAGGTAAAATAAGTCTGCCCTTGGCATATTTAGTATTTTACCAGTGCGCAATGTACGATCTCATTGTTACATGTAATATTTAGTGGTGTTTCATGACTCTACTACGATCTGTTATCAAAGAAAATATGGTGCACATTGGACACGAATACTGTTTGTTTGAATAAAAATGGTAATTCTGTTGGGCTTCTGAAAACTGTTCTATGAAGCAGCATTTTAAAGCTGCGTGTGCGTGTGAATGGCAGCTGTTCATGGAAAAGAAAAAAACTGGCTGCTTGATAACACGCCAGTATAATGCGAAATTCAGCGACAGCTGTTTGCGGGGGCGAATGTGTCAGTTGCTGTGCCACGGAGTGCCAACTTCTATGCGCAGGGGCGCGAACAGCGCAAGCACTAGTTCACGCTATTGTGCACAGAGAGTGTCGCTCGCCAAATTTGGCTGAGGCACCAGGTAATCTGCTTCATCATATTTTGCCAAAAGCTCTGTCATAGGAAATGATTTTGAGTGTGTGTGTAAGGGTAGTGCGTCATCAGACAGCAGGCATTTCAGTACATGCGCTGCACATTATGAAAAAGGAAAACTGAACCAAACTGTGCACCTCCGCTGCCTCCATTACCAAGGCACCACATGGCAAGTGGAATGGCAATGGTTCACTTGGTGCCACTTTCAACATGGCAGAAACACGGCAAGATAAAACCAAAGTTAATGTGACCTCACCTACCGAGTGCTGACTATCCACAGACTATGCTTTATTTGAGCAGACATTATGCGTGCTTGATGGAAGGGTGGCAAGAAATCATTAGTGAAGAGGAAAAAGGAGGTGTAGAAACAAGCATTTTTAAGTACACATTTCACCTGTAAGGAAAATACTGAAGAGTGGCTGAAGCACTTCACATGAGGTTCTGCAGTGTGGCGTGCTTTCACATTCTCACATACTTCAGGGTCTCGGTGCTTGCTAGTGATAGCAGTCGTCGTCCTCATGATCAATGTAACCATGTCCACCGCAGGACAAAGGCCTCTCATTGAACCCTGTCCTGGGCCATTTGCATGCTCCTCATGTTTGTAAGCTTCCTAATTTCATCTGAACACCTCCCGTCAAGGCCGTGCCATACTGGTAACATTTGGACGCAGCACCTACTAGCAATTCCTGATTCTTGGCCGCTGTGGGACCACCTACGCCGTGCCAGCAATCTGCCCCACAACATAGACCCAGAGTGGAGTCTCGCACATCTAGAAGCAAGGGCTTGTCAACTCAAGACCACACCCCGTGGCACCTACTACACGGACTCAACCTTTGCCGACTCCAACGCTATGACTGCGCCTGTAGACCCCCGCCGTCATCACACTGGCTTTCCTGACCACACTTCAGCTAGACGCGGCCAGCTAAACACCCACCTTTAACAGCAACCATACCTGCATGTTCTTCTGCAACGAGTCCCCAGGTGATGAAAGGAGACCTGCACTCGCTCACGACAAGTCTCTGAGCAACCTTTTTTATTGGCCGGAGAGCTACAAACCCTAGGCTGAGTGGGCTAAGCATCGCTAACACCGAAGAGAAAGGCTGAAAGAACTGCGCCAATCCCCGATGTCTCCTTCATCCTTCTTCTGCTTACGTGAATCTATTTACATTAGACAAACGCAAAAGAAATTCTCAACTATATGACCTGCATGACTGCTGCATACACCTCCACTCTCTGGTATGTGGCGCATACTTCGACAGCACTCACATTTTGGACCTGCCTACATGCCAGGCAGTCACCATACTACCTCCAACATGTATCCCTGCTCACCCACGTGCCCTATTCTTTGGAGAGCTGGCTCGCTCCTCCTGCTTCGTTATGCCCAACACTGTGACCGCTGCTCATTGCCCATATCTTACTATTTTTGGATAAGTCATATCGCAGCCATCTCCAGCCTCAACTCGCCTTACACAGGGCACCAGGGATCCCATGGGTGAGCCCTACGTCAGCCGACGTGGTGCGGTCAACTATTAACACATCTATTGGCACCTATGAACATGCTGTCATCTTCTGCACCCGCCAACATCTCTTATCTCCCCCCCAACTCCTTATCCATCTCTCGTGATCCACGATACTCGCATCCTCCGACGCATCCAATTTAATATCCGTACACCTTCCTCTCTGGACAAGCCTCTTTCCCACACTGCTCAAATTTCTCCCTCCCCTATGCCGATTTGGAACTTTGCCTTTCTCAGAGTCTAATCGGTTTTAGCCCCCTGCCTACCCATTCCCTCCACCATCACAAGGCCCACCTGGCTGAGGTCACTGATCCAAGACCTCCAGCGAGCCACCATCACTCAGAATGTACTGAGCACCTGAAGAGGCAGGCAGGCTCTGAATAAAATGCTTTACTATACCTGCCTACTTCTGCTGTTTCAAGGTTAACCAGAGAAGGGTGGCACTTTATCATTAGCCGCACCTACAGGATAACCTGTTTTTTCCATTCTGATAGTAGTTTTGGCAACTCCTTCCACGTGTTGAATTTTATATTTGCGCAAAACTTGCAGTTGCTTACGTTTTACTTTAGCATAACGGAAAATGCAAGTGTGGAGACGGAACACTTGGACAGCACATGGAAACAGTTGGGGCATTTTATTCTGTACAAACAACTATGATCATTCAGGTACAAGGCAGATATGAATGTCAAAAGTCTCCAGGACGTTCGAGCGGCGATTGGGCAGCTGCGGCGCCTGCCGGGGCGCACTGGCCTGCTACACCCATTGTCGGCCACCGTGGACGGCCTCGCACGTCTTGGAGACCTTCATCTCATGCAGCGTATGCTCCATCCGAGCAATGCAATGATGGCTGCAGGTCCGTATCGCAGCACTGTATGGCATGTCGTGTGTTGGCACTGGGGACAGAAGAAATGAAATTCGCAGACGATTAATGCGACTCATACGGCAGAGTATGCGTTGGCATTAGTGTGCTCCCTGGACGGGTTCAGACTGCGCGAGCAGGTGGCAGGATCCATCTACCATCGTGTTACACACTGTACCTCCACTCCACTTTCCCCACCCCTCGACTTCGAATGGCGACTGCGGTGTCCCTCTTGCCCATTCCCTCTCCCTCCTTCATCTCCACTTCCTCTTTTCTCCAATGGAAGGTTCACACGCTAACGCTGGACGCTGTTTGCGATAATAGGTGTTCAATGCTAACGTGTTAAAAAAGTGCTAACTAACAGCCACCACCAGACACCTTATGCACAGAAAAGAATGCTCGGTGCACCATCCTTTACGCATTTTGGCTGCTTTATTAAAGGACCTGTACCACTCTACGGCGACATCTGCATCCACCGCACGCTGTTTCCAGTGCATCCTGGCTAGTATGCAATATACTAGAGCCGCCAATGCCAACAGAACTAAAACGCAATAAAAAAATAATAAATAGCGAATGCCGAAACCTACCAGCAGGGGAACACACCAGTTGTTTGGTGTGCCGAGCTCTGTCTTCACCCCTTCAGGATGTCCTTGGAAATCACCATCTGCATGACCTCGTTCGTTCCTGCATGAAAATTGCAAAGCGTCACGTTTTCGCCAGCGTGAGTTGCTTCCTAATTGGCTCCTATCGTGCGCACCTTCGATGATGAGGTGGGCACGGAGATCTCGCAGGTACTGCTGCACCGGGTACTCCTTGATGAAGCCATATCCGCCTAGCATCTGTAGGGCTTGGTTGGTGATCTGCAGTGGCAATGCATAAAAGGCAATTTAAATGTGTGGAGGGCGGAGTTCTTTTGGCGAGTGCAGCAAAAACAGCGAGTCGATGCAGAGATGAACTCAAATGCCGAACTTTCAAGAGGGTTCGTCATGGCGTCCTAGCTTTGTTTTGCTTTTAATTTGGAAATGCATTCAATCACTTGCACGCCACATTTTCACCCACTCTGTATCCACACATTGCGTGCCAAAACTTTTGCGTCCACACTGCAGAGATCGCTTGGATAACTAGTCCTAGAGATCACCTGAGTCTTTGAAAGCGGACACTGTGCATAGTGTGTATCATAGGGAGCACAAATAATGGCTAAGCCGGTTCTTAACGCGAAGAAGTGCGGGTTTCACTACAAAGCAGGAGACCGGCTTCAGGCTCCTCTTGGATTGGATTGGATTTTGGGGCTTATCCTTTTTTAACGGGCAGACCTTACACCAAAGTCCTAGCTAACTTTGAGACGCTACGACGGAGTCTGTCCCGCCGTGTTGTCACCACCACCTATCACTTGAGCCTGTTTCAAATTATGGCTTCTTGCTCATTCCCCTTGCTGTCGGTCACTCTGCCCTCTGTCGGCTGACCTGAATCGAAACCGAGCGCTTGCGGAAGGGTACATCCACTCGGTTGGCAGGGGTGGAGTGATCGACATGTCAGAACAACATGTTCGATCGTATCCTCTTCCTGCCCACATATTGTGCACGTGATGTCCGCATTGACCTGGTTGGCAATCCGGGCTTGCCACTTCTTTGTGCGCAGCACCCCCGCCCGAGCCTCGAAGAGTAGTGCACTGCCAAGGGAGTTGTCATAGAAGCGTTCCTGCACAATCTCTCGCTTGACCGCGGTGTACAGACCGAGAGCTGACTTGGCCTTCGCGCTGGCCTTCCAAAGCTCTGTCTCCGTCTCCACCACCTCTCTCTAGCTTTGCTCCCTTTTTTTTTCACTGTGCGGTGAAAAAGCTACTTTTCTCCACGTTAAGAGCGGGTTTAACCATTTCTTGTGTTCCCTCTAAGTATGGCACATAGCGTATGTGCCTAGCGTAGGTAGGAGGATTAAGTTATCCATGCGCTATCTAAGGTATAGTTATAAAATTGCCTTATGGAATACTGGCGCCTTTTTGGGGGTGAATATGTGATGCAGTTGCTCACAGCTTTTCGCGTACGCGCATTTTTTGCCAAAGGTAGTCGGGCAACGGTGCTTGTTCTTAGCCGTGTACCCGGCACTGTGTCTCGGTGGTTGGGCGCTCGACTACTGAGCCGGAGTACCCTGGTTCGAACCTGGTCATGGCGGTCACGTTTCAATGGAAGCCAAACGCATAAGGCGCCCATGTGCTATGCGATGTCAGTGTGCGTTAAAAATCCCCAGCTGGTCAACATTATTTCAGAGGCCTCCACTACAGCACCTCTCTCTTTCCTCTCTCACTCCCACCTTCCTCCCTTCCCTCACGGCACGGTTGAGGTGTCTGCCGAGAAGTGAGGCAGTAACTGCGTCTTTAATTTCCTGATAACCAATCTTTTCTCAGCCGTGTAGCGGAGGACTTGCGGTACCCCTTCAGCTCTAAATTTGTGTAAGGCAAGGAGAGCCCTTCTCATCACGTTTTGAGACCTTTTGGTCTTTAGGGGTGTCGGAAGGGGTCTACTATATGGCTAGGAAGCAAGCAGCGCTTCCTGGTTACTCTTGACAAAGACGGTACATCTGCAAGTTTATCGCTGTACTCACCTTGATTCATCTCACCAAGCAGCCCAATTCTTTATCTTGGTGGCGTTCTTGACAATAGAGTATCAAGTGGGTAAAAGACGCGCTACTGCCTGTGCCCAAGGGCCTCTCTCTGTCAGCAAGGAAATGCGGAAGCCCCATACAGAGACTGCACCTGTGTGCAACTTCATTCTATACAGTCGGATACAATTCAAGAACGCAGCGGCAATTGCCCCTCAGAGGACGCCCTCTAAACGATGATGTCTGCCTGTTGTCATGACGTCGTGGGCAGTCGAATTCTACATACCTGCCAGCCACCTGCAATGCCATCCTAGCAGGTGCAAGGCGGTCGACTGCGACAGCATGACAACAGGCCAACACCATCGTTTGGAGGGATGCACGTACGAACGTGATCGGCGTGCTTTGTGTTGAGGCATGCAGCAACGGAGGCCAAGCGGCGCAACTCGCGTCAAGATGTCCGCGATTGTCCTGCCGTCTTCACAGCGTAGTTGCTTTCAAGAGAGCCTGTGCCTTTGAGAGCGGTTTAGCACCATGTACCTTTGGTTCGCGGTAGCTGTACGGGTAGTGTGCAATGCCGTGCTCGCCACATAGTGCATCTATTGCACGTGCATGTGATTCGACGTGCTACCCACTTGGCTGATGCGTGGCACAGTTGCACGTTTCGGCCACCTCGATCCTTCATCCCCATTTGTTCTCTGCCCTTCAGGAAGTGGACGTGCATGCCGCTGAGGAGGTGCAGCTCATTAAGAGAGAAGCGTGCAGCATGAGACTGAGAAATAAGGGCTGCCAGGACCGACCTTGAAGCTCTCCTCTGTTCCGTGCAACTTTGCCATGCAGCACATGGTGACCTTCTCGGGTCTGTTCTCATCGATGGCTTCCGCAGCATTCCGCACAATGAGGCGCGCCGCCTGGAGCTTCGTCGCCATCCTGGCAAGACAGAACTGGTTGTGCTGCGCAAGGAAAAACAGGGATTAGGAATGGGTTGATGACGCTTGAGAGTACAAACTTGTTCAAACAAAATGGCATGCTGTGCTGAATCTTGTACCTGGAAAGATGCCAGAGGCTTTCCGAACTGCTTCCGAACCTTCATGTGTTCCGTGACGATGTCGATGCTTGCAGCGGCAGCTCCCATGGAACAGGAGGCTGCGGTGCGCAAAGATTTTTTATCTGACCGGCTTGCACAGTATTGTACTGATATCTGGTGTTTTATGGCGAGCACTGTCTGAGAGCAGCAGTCGGGGAGGGGGGGGGGGGGGGTACGGAAACTCATCGGGCTAAGTGCTGCAGCTCGAAAGAAGCGTCCCCTTCGGACAGCGTTTAAGTTCTGGGAGAGAGGTGGTAGTGCTATCTTGAGCTAGCTTTTCGGAAGTAGTGGTCACGGTTGCATTGATCGCAAGCAGTTTAGTGCTCATGGATAGCGGAAAAGAAGCAAGCAGAGCGTGCGGAAAGGGTGCCATAGAGAGCATGCAGCTCTGCTTCTAGAGGTGTGGATACATTGTCGTGCAAATTTTGGAACACTCAAACTTTTTTTTTTGCCCTTAGGGGGTGGTCGCCTTAGAGAAGGCTGTACCCATGTAATTTCGGTGCGATGCAAGGGTAGCGAAGGTAAGGCATTTGGCTCTGGCTTTTCGGCGTGCCTGTTCTTATTGTGTCCATATTGCATTGCGCAGAGTGGGGAACAGACACCCGGGGAAAAGTGTCCAAAGACATGGGCTTGAGCAAGGTGGATTCTAGGAGAACTGTTGAGGATTTTAAGTGGCCAAATTACCGCAGTATTTAATGACATGTCCTCTCAATTTGGCCAAAGCAGAGCCAAAGAGAGAACAGAACATTGAAAACGTGTTTGTCCGTGCTGCCCCCGCCGTGGGAAAACCTGAGGGTTCTCATTTTTGGTCACTTTTGTTTTTCATTGTTGTACGGGACACAATGGGCCACCTTTGAAAAACTCTGTAATGTTTTTGTGGCACTTTGGAAAGAAACTTGAATTTTGGAATATATTTCCCACCACTAGAATCAAACACTTGCTGTTGATGATCTCGAGTGCAGCGGGGATTCCGTGATTGCCTACAAATGCGGCTGGCAGAGCAGTCTGTAGCCTCAGAGGTCCACTAAAAAGGCACTTGACGTTATAGCAGTTAGCTGGTCAAAGCGGTGTGCGGCGGCGGCACTGGTCTCTGCTGTAGCTTATAAAATATCCGTAAGTGAGGGCCTTTGTCATTAGAATGTGGTATCCAAACGACATAAGCAAATTTAAATTGTCTCAGTGTCCCTTTGAAGGGTACAGGGTGCGAAGGAGCAGGGCCGGAGAAGGCGCTTTTGTGGACGCACCAATGTTGATGCGGCCCCCGTTGAGGCCCTCCATGGCGATGTGGAACCCCTGGCCTTCCTCGCCGAGGCGGTGCGACACAGGCACCCGGCAATCCTCGAAGATGACCATCCGCGTTGGCTGCGAGTTCCAGCCGAGCTGCGCGACAAAGATGTGAAAAAAACTTGGAGCATGCCTAATAACCGTCAGCTTCAACAGTGCGATAGCGTAAGAACTTCCTTGTGAGCGATACACATCACGCCGTGTGTGACGTCACACGCTTCAACTAATTCGCACGCGACACAAAGTGTCACTACCTGGCATGACCTCACCTATGTCATTGTGACGTCACCATGACATGATGGCATGCATTTTCATCGTCATTCATTAACTACTTTGTTAATTACTTACGAATCATAACCATGGCTGCATTAATGACATATCTGAAGTCATGAGTCATGACAGGTCATACGACTCATGCACACACACATGCTGCGGCACATGAGATCACGGCACTCCATATACCAAACACTACCTATTGATGATTCATAATTAGTCGTGACTGTCATGGCACAAGTATCGTATGTCATGGTCCAATAAGTTTAATGTAACCACATATACCATGATGGCTACCACAGACAAAGAAAAACACGCGTTCATCGGTAACATAAGACTATCGCATAACAATAGACTTGGTAGACTGCAGGGTTGTCCGCAAAACATCCCCTCATGCTTACACCGTTGGCTCAGCTCGGAAGATAGCCGGCTAACGCAATGAACTGGAGGCAAAAACGTCCCTGAATGGGGGCATTCATGCATCGCATGCCTGATAGACGTGGAGAATTCCTGCTCGTATACATCCTACTTCGCAGCGTCCACAAAGGGGAGAAAATCTGCGCTGTGGTCAGTTTTGTTTATCGACGCAGTAGCCACCGGTGCTTGGCTGGTCTGTTGGTAAGGTGTAGTCATGTACCAACCTCGCCCCCACAAGAGCTGACTAATTTAGCTGGTTATCCGCCATTATGTAAGCTGTTATGGTACGGTTGTTGATAGGCTACCGTTTGCACGGACCAAATTCATGGCGTACTAATCTGGCAGCGTCGGTCTGTTAAAATGATGTGGTTTTTGTAACCAGTATCATGATTACCGTTACTATCAGGAAGCTGGCTGCATTTCTGCAGCATTAAATTGAGGACCAGGGTGCTCAGAAATCCAAAATGTTCTTTTCATAGAGATTTTAAAGCTTGTTGCGTGCAAAGTCTAGGTCGCCTTTTGTGTTGGCTGAACCCCTGCACGCAATTATGTTTCGGCAACGAGATGGTGCTGCAGGGGGTTATGTATACCTTCATGCTCAGGTAAAATACGATCTTACCCGATTCTTGCGCCCTGAACATTTTCTTAAAATTCAGGTTAAATTCGATTTCTGTCCGAAAATGAGCTTTCTAGACGACATTGGTTGTCCAGTTCACAAACCTGAAGACACTGCGAGGAAAAAGTTGTGGGTATCTAGTGCATAAGTTGTGGATATCTAGTGCTTATTCCAGAGAGATGTTGTCGGTCAAATGGGGCTCTTAAACATCTTTTCACACTCTCTTTCTTGAGGGGTATGAATTTGAGGATAAGTTTGAAAAGCGCGATTTTGAAGCAAGTGGTGAAAACATGGCTACCGACCAGACTTCTTATTGGTGTCACTCTATTAAGCGCTACCCTCACTGATGACAACCCTGTCCAAAAACCTTGTGCGTTTAAAATGGTTGCTCAGATGTTGAATGTTTTCGCACAATACAAATAAAGCCTGGCCGGTCTTGCTCACATGCAGGCGTGCTCCGTAAGAGATTGGTAACATACAAGAAAAAATATTTGTTATAGGTTAGGAAAAAAATCGTAAGTAAATATTGTTTAGTGCAGCCTGCAATTTTCACTTTGTGTATGAAAGAACGATAAAAAAATAGGGCATATTATGTCTAGCAGAAAAGCGAACCGTTATAGTCAACTCTTGTGCCGCAAGAAATGACCTGAGAAACTCGGAATTACGAAGATTTTTTTTTCTGAATAACCCGATTTGTACCCAGATTTGAGCTCGAGAAATATGGTTTGATTTTCACTCCTTGAATTCAGGTTAAAATAAAAGCTGAAAACGAAGGGCTCTTTCTCTCTTTAATATATATATATGTATGTCTTTGTGCTTGTCTTATGCGGTGCCATCGTGGTATTGCCAGGATGCATGCTACAAAGGGAGAGAATTAACGACCCACAGCTCCAACAAGCACCCTAATCTGTTTCAAGAGAGAGAACCAAAGCACCCTGGTTGCGAGAATGCTTCAGGACTGCTGTAGGCAATCGTAATTTTAATGTTAATAGCTGCCTTCATGATACCAGCTAGAATTACATGACGTGAAAACAATCTCCATGCTGACAGATTAGCATGCAGTGCATTTGGCTCACGGAGTGACTGCTAGCTGTCAAGAGGCGTTACCAAAATGACTGCCACCACGCGTCGGTTAGCGAAAACCTGCATATGGAAGTGCGGCTTCCACTATGTGGGGTGAGCACAGATTGAAGGGAAAGCGCGGGCGCGGTACCTTCTTCTCCTTCTTGCCGAAGCTGAGTCCTGGTGTGCCCTTCTCGACGACGACCGCAGAAATGCCCTTGGGTCCGGCGCCCCCGGTCCTGCACATCACCACGTACACTTCGCTGGCCCCGGAGCCGCTGATGAATGCTTTTGTGCCGTTGAGGATGTAGTCGTCGCCGTCCCGCTTGGCCGTCGTGCTGATAGAAGCAGCGTCACTGCCGCTTCCTGCGCCAACGGAAGAAAACTGCTCTGCGGCACCGCTTCGCGCACGCTATAGGGCATGTATTCAGTCTGCATGTGCACTTAGTCGGAAGAAAGTGACACATTCGAACTGCGCGAAGAGATGGGGACGTGTTGTCCATTTGCTTGTAGAGGATTTCCGCCGAGTTTCTCAAAATTACCCATAGGAAAAAGAGGCGCCATCGACCGTGCGGGTTTCTCGAACGCTTCATCCACCGCGGGAATGCCAGGAATGGTGAACATCGTATTAGGCTCGGCTAGTGCTAGGCAGAAAAACGCGGGTTCTGCTGCTGAATCATCTGCGCCGTGATTGTCTAATCCACTGTAGTTCAATTCTTGTAAGCCCCTAGCGCACTTCGACAAGCCACGCTCGCCATACGCCTATGCCCAGCTGAAAAAGTCCATTGGTTCCAGTTGGATTCCAACTGGTAATAAGTGGAACCGATCGGAGTTACTGGGTTCCAATTGGCAGCAGCTTGTCCATCTGGTCTTGCCAAGTGATATTAACTGGAACCAATTGGAGTTATTTGGTTCTAATTGGCAGCAGCGTATTGTCCTACTGGTTTTGCCAACTGATGTTAACTGGAACCAGTAGGAGTCACTGAGTTCCAATTGGCTGCAGCTTGTCCAAATGGATAAATCCAATTGGTTCCTGCTGGACATTCCAATGGGTCCAAATTCTCAACTGCATATTGCTCATTATTGACATACAACAGTGAACTAAAAAGGTTTCTGTTAAAAAGGTATTAGCAGCGTTACCTGCTGGATTGTTTTCATCATTTCCACCACCTTCGCGGGCGTGAGTAAATAAAAATATTCTGAGGGCACTTAACTCTACTTACGTGGAGGAATGCGAAAACACGTTTTGAGGATAACTCGTCGCCTCTCTTTGCTCCTCTTTTTCTTCTAAGTAGGACTTTAGAAGAAGGTTTGCACAGTTACTGTAATTAAATCCCCCTTTCAGCTCAATCACTCATTTTGGTTTGTCAAATTTGGCACCCACTGTTGCTTTCCCATCTGCCTACTATATCCCCGTCCAGCCTATTTGGCCGTCCAATTACTTTTGCTTATAATTATCTAACTGATTACTGTATGTAAATTAAAATTTTTGTTGGATTAATTATCACTCGTCAAACACATTTCAATCCATTTAAAACTTTATTTCCACTCCTTTGTCTATTTTTCCACTATTTTGCCGTCTTCGGTTGTTTTCCCGTCCACTCACTATATCGGTGTCTGCGCTATTTCGACGGTTTTTCGACATTTTTGGCTCGAACTAGAAGGATAATTAGAAGGATAAGAATGGGGTGGAGCGCATACGGCTGGTTTTCTCAGATCATGTATAGCAGGTTACCAATATCCCGCAAGAGAAAAGTGTACAACAGCTGTATCTTACCGGTACTCACGTACGGGGCAGAAACATGGAGGCTAACGAAAAGGGTTCAGGACAACACAGCGAGCCATGGAAAGGAAAATGATAGGTGTAACGTTAAGAGGCCGGAAGCGGGCAGAGTGGGTGAGGGAACAAACGTGTGTTAATGACATCCTAGTCGAAATCAAGAGAAAGAAGTGGGCTTGGGCAGGGCATGTAATGCTAAAGCAAGATAACGACTGGTCCTTAAGGGTAACGGAGTGGAATCCAATAGAAGGCAAGCTTAGCAGTGGGCGGCAGAAGGTTAGGTGGGCTGATCAGATTAGGAAGTTTGCAGGCATAGGGTGGGCGCAGCTGGCAAAGGACAGGGTTTATTGGAGAGACATGGGAGAGGCCTTTGCCCTGAAGTGGATGTAGTCAGGCTGATGATGATGGTAATCGTCATATCGACACAAAATTTTGTCACACATCACCCTCACATCATCATCTATCAATTACAATGATTCGTTTCATCCTAACTGTTCTGAGAACGACACAACGGCTGCCGACACATTTTGCGGACACGACCTTGCCGACATAGCATTAATATAATAGAGAGTTTTAGCCCCACCGTACGGTAAACACATCGGTAAACTACGGCAACTCGTACTGTATGGCAAATGTGGCTAGGCAAGCCTGGCAACGGTAGCAACGGCAACACGTTGCCATAAGTAATTACCGGATGGCTGTCTGGCTGCGCTAAAACTTCCGCTATTTCCAGCTTTCGTGCGTCTACCCACGATGTGACCACAGCGCCTTTCTTTTTTTCCTCGGAGTACTTTTGAGAAACTTTTCGGCGATCACCACCTATCTCAAGATCTGTACCGCTTGAAAGCATCTCGCCACTCGAGACCTAAAAAAAAAATCGTCAAATTCGGGCCGGTTTTGCTGTTGCGGATGGGAGTTGGGGCAGCTCGGGGCTGCTTGATGGAAAAGGAGAGATGGTCTAGAGTGCGCACCCGTGATCTCGTAACCGAGACCGCTCTCAGTCGATCGTTCGTTCTGCGAGTTTGACATACCCATTCCCCTAACTGCATTGGTGCCGCGCAGTGAAGCCACCTTACCAGGGGGATTGTGTGGTGAAGTCGACTTTGTCGGCGTACCGCTCTCCTAACGGCATTGCTATAATGCAGCGAAGCGACCCTACCAGGAGAAACTGCTTTCGCGTAGTGAAGTTCACCCAGCAGACCTGCGGTTGCGTTAACTGGGCAACGCCCGACGTTCTGCGCGCCCGTTTCGAACCAAATACACCGTCCTCGCCGGTTTCTTTGACGCAAAACCAGGGAAGCCTTTCTTCATTACACGACAAAAGGTAAGAGACAAGAGCCCTTGTTCCTGTGGCAGCTGGAAGCTGCTAAGAATCCGTGCTTATTCACGACCCTAGCTGCAAATTAAGTTTGTTGGGACAAAAGCGCCACTTGATTATTACGACGATCGTTGCCGTTATTGCTGCCAAATCGTAGCGATCCCAGCTCAGCATGAACAGGTTAAGGTTTGCACATGTTGTCTTCAGTATCGATTCTGCCATGGCTGGGTGCGAAAAACAGTGAAGCAAGTTACTTGGTTTACTTTGTTGATTTGCTTACATCATTTCCTGAGGTAAATTAGCTGCGTTGCTGGTGACGCCAAAAGCTATAAGCGGGAAATTCCATCCAGCGATCGAGTCTGCAGCCGGGCACTCAAAAAATTTGCAGAGACAATTAAATTATGCGTCGGCAGTGCGATGGTTTTAGAAGCTGTTGTTGCATCTGCATAGAGTTTTGTGTCATTCTTCTATGGTTGTGGAAGAGGACTCCTACACGCACAATCCCTAAGGGAGTGCGCCAGTGGACAGCTTTCTTTTAGAGTGTAACGGACTGGATTCCAAGCGAAGACTAGCGTAGCAGGCAGCGACAGAAAATTCGATGGGCGGACGAGATAAGAAGTTGCGGGAATAAGGTGGCCGCGGCTGGCACAGGACAGGGTTAATTAGAGATACATGGGAGAGGCCCTTGCCCTGCAGTGGGCGATAAGTTAGGCTGATGATGATGATGACATGTCTGTCTGCCCACAACCAGACATCTCTGGGTCATCTGGCCAGTGGTTATATGTTTACCGAAGGTGTGTAGAGGTGGAGACACCGAAACGCATGGTTCTCGCTTCCGGTCTGGTGACGTCACTTCTGGTCCTGGGAATTTGTGACCGACGATGCATTTATTTTCCTGACGAGGCTTCTAATGCTATCGCATTAACAATGTCTGCACTGGGGCCATGGTTAAAGGGAGCGTGCCAGTAACCAGAGATTATACTCACCTGGTTCGGTCAAGCAGTACGAAGCGCACTTTTCCATGGAGCACAGATCGGGGAGCCACCGCTGCTTCTGCTCGTGAGTCCCGTACTGGTCGATCATCCACAGTGCCATGCTGCAGCGCCATGTGATCAAGAGGTGCGTTAAACAGATGCGCTCGCTCAGAGAGGGTGAAATTTGCAGTTAGAAAGCAAACAGGCCTTATAACATCGGAATCTGTACTTGTTTGGCTTGCTGCCAAGGTGGTAAAAAAAGGTTCTCAGTTTGGGCAAAGAGAAAGTGGTCACATTAAGTTATGCACAGCTGACATATTTCGTGTACCAATCAGTACAACTGGTGGCGCAAGTTCTGTTTAGGCACTGAATAAAAAGGATGGCTGGAACACTTTTCTGCCTAAATATACTGGTATGTTCAAAGCACAATGCACAGAAAGTACTCAAAATTTTGGAGCGTGTCGATTCGTATCGATGCGCATCACTTTCGCTTCGATGCGACATGACAAACTGAAATCGCCTCGCATTCGTCAGCTTCAGCGCGTGGCTTGACGCTGGAGCTCCCTTCTTGGCTTAAAATTGGGTACGGGGCCGCAGTGAACGATGCTGTGCTGTGCAATGCCTGCTACACTATGCTCGCCTTTACAGAGTTGCCAATATCATTGGAATTCTTTCTCCAAACTCTTCGGTCTTGTATATGCATTCGCTACAAGCACTCCTGTTGTACCGGAAGCGGGCAGAGTGGGTGAGTGAACAAACATGGGTTAGTGACATCCTATTCGAAATCAAGAGCAAGAAATGGGCTTGGGCAGGGCATGTAATGCTAAGCCAAAATAACGGCTGGTCATTAAGGGCACCGGAGTGGAATTCAAGAGAAGGCAAGCTTAGCAGGGAGCGGCAGAAAGTTATGTGGGCGGATGAGATTAAGAAGTTTGCAGGCGCAGGGTGGGCGCAGCTGGTAAATTAAAGGACAGGATTAATTGGAGAGACATGGGAGAGGCCTTTGCACTGCAATGGGCGTTGTCAGGCTGATGATGATGCTGATGACTCCTGTCGTGTGGTGAAGTGTTCTGGTGCAGGTGCACGTTAGCTGTGCGGTGGAACCAACCCAAACGGCTGCTCATGAAAAAATTGCCGTCGCGCGCCCTCTTTTGCAGTGGCTCGTATCGGCTTCAGCACCTGGAAGACGGAGCTAAATATTCTCTGAAGACTCTGAATAAGTCTTTCCCTGTCCTCTACGACATTCGTCCCTGTTTCCCAGCCCCTGAAGCCCATGCGGATCGCGGTAGAAATGGGCGCTCGTTGGCAAGGCAGTTGGCGTACGTTTATTCGACCTCGTGGTGGACGTTGGTGCGCGTGCTGAAGGCTCCCGCAACGCCTCCTACTGGCGACACACTAAACGCCAGCTATGCCGCTATTGCTAGGTAAGCCCAAATGGTCGCATACCGCTATAACGAAGCAACGGCTATAACGAAATCGAAGAAATCGCGGAGCCCATTCGACTACGTTATAACGAGGTTCAACTGTAAAATAGTAAACTTGACGGACTGCGAAGGCTTGTAGCATAAGTGCGTGGGGAAGACAAGCCTGATGAGTTGCTTTACTCCTATGTACGTATTCGAACCCGGGTATATCGAATCCGAAGGGGATCGAGAAATTGGTTCAGTATATCAATAATTCGACATTTAAAAATGGCACTAGATGAGTCTATTCGTAACCTAGAAGTGAGAATGTATTCCATCCACGCTAGTGAAGCGCTTGCTGCCGCAACGTGCCGCCTGCTGGTGTGCTAGCGTACCGCTTGCTAGGTCTAAATTGCTTCGTATTGAAGACCAGAAGAATCGACTGTTGGGCGAGTTGGTGCATGACTCGAAGACTCAAGGAGCAAGAGTGGACAGGACGAACGAAGAAGGAACACGGACAAGGCGCTTACTGCAGCTGTAGTTTATTGCACGCGCTCGCCTTTTATAGCAAGGTGCAAGGAATGAAGCAAACAAACAAAACACAGGCATAACTGTGACGATAGCTGTGTCGATATCAGTTCACACGCTCGGCCAAATACACAAGCTCTTATTCTGTCAATTTCTGTCATAAAGAAACGGACACCAGAGAAATAGTTGAACCCTTCCTAAAAAAGAAGCCAGTGAGGTATGCGTGAGCACCCCTCTGTATCGTTGACAGAAAAAGAGCTTGTGTAATTGGCCGAGCATGTGAACTGATATCGACACGTCACAGTCATGCCTGTGTTTTGTTTGTTTGCTCTTTTTCTTGCACCTTGCTATAAAAGGCGAGCTCGTGCAATAAACTACAGCTGAAGTGTCCGTGTTCCTTCTTCGTTCGTCCTGTCCACTCTTGCGCCTTGTGTCTTCGAGTCATATTGAAGCCGCTGCAAACGGTGTTTTAGATCTATCCTAGCATAACACATCCAATCCTGTTACGAGTACGCTATAAATAAAATGATCGTGCATTGAAATTAAGGTACAGTTTTCTTCCGCATCGCCTTTGACAGCGAAGAGGTCCACGCCAGGGCTATTGCAAGGCTTTCGATTGTCTTCGCCACATTACAGCGATGTGACGTGGAGAATGAGCAGAAGAGACCGAAGGCCCTCTGCTCGAGTTCAATTGTCGCGATTTCACGGCGCTCCCAGCAGGTGCCCAAGGCCAAACAGCCGATGAGCGCGGAAAGTGTTCGATAAGCGCCACTTGCAGGGACCCGGCGCACATTTCGGTATGTATCGAACAACCAGCGTCATTTCAGTTCGATAAAGAGCTCGACTTCCCTATACTTCTACAAATGGTTTTCAAGAGGATAATTGTGCGTGTGTGATATAACCTATAATTCGAATATCCTGAAATATCCAAATTTGTGTGTTCGATATCTAAATATCCAGATTCTATATATTTCGCCTCGACTGTGTACATCTAACAGCTGTAAAAATGAAGCACAACCGCTGTGACGTATACACTGCTGGTGGAAGTACCTGCTTCATTTCTGCAGATTGAATGACAGCCCGGGAAAGGATCTCTTTCCCGAGTACACTGGCCTCAAGCTCAGAAAGCCTCGGTACGCCCAGCTGACATAGCAGGCAATTTTTTTTTTTTCTGTCTGGGCCAATAAAGATGCTTACAGCAACAGAAATGTTTGTCGTGAGATTGGCCTTACAAGTCACCTGAAAATGTGGACATGAGAAATGACATATTGTACTATAAAGCACACTGGAGTGTATTTTCTCTAGTTCTGTCGTCACCCTGCGCACACGGTTATAAGCAAAAAAGAAAAAAAAAGTAGCTACACAGGGTCTGTTCTTGGAGCAGAACTCTGAGGAAAACAAGCCGCGGCAATGCTAGGGTGCAGTACTCACTGATGCACTGTGATGTAGGCGGTGGTGCTGACGCATCCCTTGGCGAGAGCTTCGAAGATGACGGAGGCGTCAAGCCTGCTAAGGCCGGCCCCTCCGTACTCGTCGGATATGTACACGCCTCCGAAGCCCAGCTCGCCCGCCTTGCGCATCGCCTCCACAGGGAAGATCTCCTGCGACGCCAGCGAGCATATATCTGTTATCCCCCAACAAAGGAGCGGGCCTGGCCAGAGCGCATCCCGCTCTGCATGTTACTTCTGCGAGCAACGTGCTCGAAGGGTAGTGCTGAATGAAGATCGCTTGCGGGGAATGGAAAGATACACTAACTGTCTCAGTTTTCGGTGCACACCTCCACCGCACCGTCAGGGAAGGAAGGGCCCATAACCCCATTCTCACTGTGAAAAAGATTCTTCCTACCGAGTCAAACAGGAAAGTTTTATGTAGTTAATAAATAATAGTGAGGTTGGGAAAATTGTTTTTTGTTCTGCATAGCTCCAGGTTTTGAATACTGCAGCGGTGTCTCAGTGGCTGAGGCGTTCGGCATGAGCGCGAGGACGTGGGATCGAATCCTTGCCGCAGCATCCGCTTTTTGATGTCAGTGCACGTTAAAGACCCCCCGGTGGTCGAAGCCCTCCACTACGGCGCTGCTTTCTCTGTTTCTTCTTTCACTCCATCCTTCATTCCTTCTGTGCCCACTGAGAAGTGAGGCAGTTGCTTCGCCTTTCCTTTCCTCACATCCCGTTTCTTGCTTCCCGTTTCACGATATTTTAGGACTCCCAAGGAAATGAATAAAGGGCTAGTGGAGCCGCCTCCTCAGTGGAAATCCATGACTGTGGATTGTTGTGTACACAGTGTGTACCTATTAAAGTGATACTGCTTTTTAGAAGGAAATCAGTGTTGCAGGTTCCACGAGTGGAGGTAAAACCACATTGTTTGTGGTCACTATGATTAGAGAAAGAGCTTCTAGTGCATGCTAATTAAATAAGTTCAAATTATTGACTAAACATTCAGACACACCTTTTCGTCCCATTCTTGCATATATGGAAGAAATTCTTTTTCAGCGAAGTCGGAGGCGGTTTTCTGCATCTGGATCTGTTCTTCACTGAGTCCTATGGTGGCTGCAGGTGGAGAAAATAAAGAGGAAGGTAATTAAAATAATGCCTAGACATTCGCGAGACAGGAGCTGCTTCTGAGTTTCCGCTCCACACAGGGCACCAAGCTTAACTAAGTTGGATGTCCTGTGACCCTGCCATGGTGCTGCGGCATCTCAAGAACAGGAACATGAGCTCACCGCTGTGACAATCAAAGGCCGCTTGGTGGCGTTAAAGAGGCGCTGAGGGTGACTGCGACCAATTTTCGTTCTCAATAAGATTCGATTGTTTGTCTTTTTGTGGCTGTGTTGGCGTTTATTTGACAACCAAAGACGTATTTATTGGTGAGAAATTTGAAGCTAGAAATTAAGTTTATTTTCCCGGCACTCAATTTTAACTCGTGACTGATGACAACGTCGAGTAGATTAGGATTCCATGACTGCCCAATGGAAGTCATTTGCACTACGAAGTAACAGTAGAGTGTTAAAACGGTGTGTGAGACAATACCTGTTGTTTGTATGCAGTAAAAGCTATTGTCGCCACTTTGCGTGTTGTATTGTGAAATTGTGTCGTTTAATGTAACAAACCTTTGTTTGTTTATGTCACTGTGGTGGTTTTTGTTTCAATTCTCGGTTTGTATGCACATACATAAAGTCGCACTCTGCTACATCTCCTAGTTTTGGCGTTAGCACTTTTACAGAGGGTAAATAAAAGCTCCGTTTTCAGTGGACTAGCCACTTTTCCATTAGAGCGCTGTAACTGATATAAGACAACTTTAATTAGCCCTTAGTGGCACTTCAAAGAGTGCGACGTTGCTCGTACATGTTGAGCTGAGGACCTTTTCAAGAAATTTTTCACAACACACTTCTCGAACTCCTCTTCAATACCTGCATGCTGCCGGTGCATCTATGTCTTTACCAGAAGCCAAAAGTATCCAAGAACTCTAAAAAGGTGGCTTACTGCTTTTGTGTGTGACAGCTTTCTCATTGTCATCAGACAATGACATCACAGTTCAACTGGCGCGCTGAAACACTGGCGCCAACCTAAGTCGAGGCTTGCCCCCAGCAGTGACGTATACGAACGCGCGACCTTGGCGGCCGTTTCCGTCTCGGTATCAAGCCGGCGCTAAGTCTTCCGAGTGCTTGGAAGTTGTCTCTCTCGTGCTGTTAATCTTCATTACTGTTCTATTTAGTCAATACACTGCCGCCTAGGTGGCACACGCACGACTGCATAATGTAGAATTAAACTGATTGAATGTCAAAACACTGCAAATATGTACTAGAAGTGAAATAAAAAAATTAAGGGACGATCATACATCTGACGCGACAAATAGGCAAAAACATATTAATTTGCCCTCGATGATTACTTTGATGCTTTTACTCTAAGCTGAGACTTCACACACGCGGCATAATATTTCTGGAGGGTGAAAGCAGGTGGGGGTGGATGGGCAGCCCCCTAGCTAAGTGAGGGAGGGGGGAGCGGGTAAGCAAGTGGTTAGTGCATGGTGCTTCTGGATGGCAGCTGGTTTTCCTGGTTTTTCTCACTGCGTCTGAATTCGATTGCGCCGTCGCGTTCTCGTTCTGCTCCTGCGCGGGCTATTAGTGAGTGGAAGCCTTGTGTAGGGTGGTGGGTGCCGCCTGTGTGGGTAGAGTTGGGTGAATAGGTGGTGGTGGTGGCTCTTTTGGCGGGTGAAGGTGGGCAGTCCCTTAGCTGGGGGATGCGATGGGGGTGGGGAGGTGGCTGGTGGGTGACGTTTCTGAAGAGTGGAAGCTTCAATTCAACAGGTATCAGATTGACGGAGGAGGGGGGTACTAGCACTGTTTTCGCAGTAAAGGTGCGCAATACGTAGCTGTGAATGAACAGGCACAAGCTCAGCATCAGACAACTGTAACAGCAACAAAAAAAAACAGCACCTCCGTAATGAAATCACTGACATATGACAGCTACAAGCATTTGACAAATGTGGCAATACTGAAAAAAAAAATACATACGTGCGTAATGCGGTGGGTGACATCACGGCCAGTATAAGTGCACATTTCAACAATTGAATTTTGCAGACAGATAGAACGAAAAGAGTAAAATGAGGAAAATAATTCTCTTTGTAACGAATAATCTCTCACAGCGGATAAGAAGGTTCGACCTCGGACGTACTGCCGATCTCTTTAGAAGGGCTTTGCACTCAGCATTGTTTTAGAGAAAACTGAAAAGCGGCAGGCATTCATAAATTTTTATCTGTAACACTACAATTGTTTCCATGTGCTTGCTGTTTTTCTGTCTTGATCTGCTAGACTGCACCTCACGATGATGAACATCATTTGAAGGCGATAACGGTCTATTAAACTACATGTTACTGTCGGATAACATGTTTGTTTCACTTTACGATGTTAACATAATTTGAAGGCACTGTAATTCCTCATTAACTGATGCTAGATGAGGCTCCGAGTTCAGTGGCAGATATCTGTCTGTTGTAGGCACATTAGGCCTTTCTTCTGCAGATCTTCGATGTGGTGTGACAAGTTTGCGATGGACCTGCAGCGATGTGGTTTATGGTTTATGGCATTTAACGTCCCAAAGCGACTCAGGCTATGAGAGACGCTGTAGTGAAGGGCTCCGAAAATTTCTACCACCTTTGCACTGACATCACACAGTACACGGGCCTCTAGAATTTCGCCTCTATCACAATTCGACCGCTGTGGCTGGGATCTAACCTGCAGCGATGTGTAAGCTGCAAGCCTATAGTCAGTGTTACATGGCCATAGAATTCATAGTACCGCTGACACAACATATAATATCTGAGCACTCCGCTTAATTTTAGAACAAAATTATTCCAAGATATTTCTGTTTTGTATCCATGCAAGCACAGCATACCTGCCAACCTCAGGGTTTCAAATTCGTAAAACCTTGGTGACAGGAGGGGGGGGAGGGGGGGGGGTAGCCAAGCCAGCACACATTTTCTTAAACGTCGCGTTTTGTCGCCAGTCCACGACACGCGATAGCGCTGAAGCTTCTTCACACGTGGCGTCGCACGTGAGGAAACGCATAAACTGCGAACAGCACGTGACGAGCGCGGAATTTCAGCACGCTGGAAGGACGCAAGTATCACGCGGTCTGAATTGAGGGCCGCTCACAGTTGTTTCAGTCTTGCGGCAGCGGCCATTAAACGGACCCAGAAAGGGGGTCTCAATAAAAGTGCGATATGTCTGGGATGTTAAAAGACGACGGTTCACAATTGTCCCCCAGCAAGAATTATTTTAATGCGTTTTGTGGAAGCTGAGTTATATGCAGACGAAATTTGAACTTCCGCGTCTTCGCGCCTTTCCCTCTCCTCTCGCGCGCCAAAACGGCGGCGCTCCGCCGGCCCCACTCACTCGGCCCCGCCCTACCTCCGCCGGCTGTGGTGCGCGCGGCATAGAGTTTCTTACTATTAACTAGAGGGAAAGCTGGTGCCCGTCTATGGGAGTTTGCATGGAGCTTCCTCGAGATCCTCTGAGCCACCATGGGCGCTCTAAGCATCATGGGGCGGAGAGCTACCGACTGCAGAACTACAACTTTTGGCCAAAAAATAATGAAAAAACAAACATCGTTCGATAATCAAGAATGTCCTATCCTTAAATATGTCTATAAAGTGCAACAAAAGAGCAGAAAAGCATGTAAATATAAAGTTTCCTCAAAATAAGCGATGGCTTGCTCTCCTATTGGCCAAGCATAGCGGACCACAAAAGCCAACATTTCTTGCTCAACAGGCGCATTTTTAAAAAGAAATGTTTTTGAAAAAAATGTCACTAACATTTTAAAAGGTTTTCCCACAGCATTTAGAAAAACAAAACCTTTTATTGGCGTCGAGTGCTGTTGCGTTTTTGCTACTATGGCTTTTGCGCACTACTTTTACGCCGAAGTCGTACGCGCGCGGAGCGCGCCGTGGATACGGATTGGGACATCTTAAGTAACGCCATTCTATGTCCCTAAAAAAAAAAAAAAACTACTGTCCCGAACCAGGTAGCTCATCGCCCCATGATGTTTTGCGCGCCCATGGAGGTTCAGGTGCAGCGCCGCAGAAACTCTATGGCGCGCGGAGTGGCCGCGGCCGTGGTAGCGCGTGACGTCGGAAAGAATTTGGCGCTGTGAAACAATGATAACCCCCAGCTGCTGACGTCATTTGCAAGACGAGACGTCGTCAGCCAGGTTTTCGCTCAAAAGCCCGGCACCGCGCGTCGCCGCGAGGTGCGAAAGCGGGAATTTTTAAAAATTTATTGTAAATTTTCCGCTCGCTTTTGATGTCTCGTATGCGGCATGAACGCTCGGTGGCCTGAACTCTACACAGTGCAAACATTTTAAAGCCAAGCTCAAACACCCCTTTCTGTGGCCCTTTAAGATGCTCTCGACAAACAAACAAGCATACAAAAATGTCCGCGACTATGCAATCGTCGTTCTAAACGGGGCATAACTCGGCTGACTGATAAGCGGAGCCGATAGCCGCCGACGCTTCGGGCTGGCGGCGAAGCTCCAAAAGCGAAACTACGCGGCCAGACTATCGGCCTACCGGCGGGGGCCTGCCGAACCTGAAAACACCTGCAGTTGCGCGCATGTTAGAGGGGCGCCGATAAGAGATGTAACATGCAGTTCAGGCCTGGGCACGAATGTTTGGGCGATCGGTTAGTCGTGCACGTCATCATAGCGCGACACGGCACCACTGTTTGGGAGCCCGTCAGAATTGGCCGATGCCAGCCCCTGGGCGTCCGAGTAAACGAGCACCCGTCGCCACAGTCTTACGTTCGGCAGGACTGTGACGGCAGCGCGGATTGTCTGAATTGACCGAGGCTGAGGAGTAGGAATAAAGGGTTATTTAATTCGAATTGACGAAGTTTTACTCTACAGTATTCCAGGTGCTGCTCATTTCGCAAATGCTATACATATCCCTCTTCGTGGCGGCGGAAGGTTACCACCGGCAACAGTGCTTTTTTTTTACAGAATTTTAAACGTTTATCGCAAATAAATTTTAGATTCCGTAATACTTCAGGCAAGATTCGTAAAATCGTAATACGGGTCAAAATTCGTACATTTTACTGAAAAATCGGAAGAGTTGGCAGGTATGGCACAGACATACGGCTATGTCCCGGGATGACCAGGACTAATTTTTCTGCTACGCAGCTTTCACAGAAACAGAATTTTTTTTGAAAACTAAAGTTTCCCTTCGTAGTTTTATGGATACGTTTGGATGGATGCTAATGAGTAATCACTTGATTACTACAATCCTGCTCCACCATCGGGACATTGGCCTAGTATTTAAACTTTCCCAACTTCTGTTGCCTGCATCGCTTCCTTGTGAGTTGTAGCATTACCTGCACGTCAGTAACATCAGATTCATTCTTATTTGCCTTGATGCATCTCCAAGCTTACCATTTGTGCGTCTACACGTCTGTGAATATATGTGTGGGTCGTTGATTCTTCGCATGCGCACATACCGATCAAGAAAACGTCGGAGACTGCAGTGGCCTTTAATACGAAGTGATCGCCATCACACTCCCTGGATATGGTTGCACAAATGCAAACAGCCCACGTCGGACCACTGCAGGAACCCCGCGTCTGGTCTGCTAACTATAGTCCCATTTGCAGCCTACGTGGGCTCCAGTGATCGGTCCCACGCCCAGCCTAGTGCGGCCGCCCCACATAGGATGCCCCGTGCGTCCCAAACAGCGCTGAAGTGAGCAGGAGTGGATAATTGGGCATCTTGGTGCATTTGCAACACGAAATACGTAGCGCAGAGGGGCGGGTACAGAAAAAGAAGGCACACAGACGCAGCCTCCTTGCGCTGGTCATTTCCTGCGTGCACTGCGTTTTTTGCACGTGCTTCACATGAACGCGAGCACCAAAGCATGTTTTTGTCGTCTATTAAAGAAGCCTAAATTGATTACAAATGTCCACTGACAATAGAGGGGCTGCCCCGGTTTTAACTGCCCACGTCGTACTCACAGGGGCTCCAGGGCTTGTCTTGATTAGTTTAGTTTATGAAGGTTTTACGCTCGCTCCAAAGCGGCTCAGGCTATGAGAGACGCCGTAGTGGAGGACTCCGGAAATTTCGACCACCTGGGGTTCTTTAACGTGCACTGACATCGCGCTGTACGCGGGCCTCTAGAACTTCGCCTCCATCGAAATTCGACCGCCGCGGCCGGGATCGAACCCGCGTCTTTCGGGCCAGCAGCCGAGCGCCATAACCACTGAGCCACCGTGGGGGCCAAGTCTTGCCTTTATATTCGTATAATTAATTTTATTCTTGAGATGCAGTCTTTTCACGTATGTAATAATAATCAGTAAAACCCTCAGTTCAGTGTCAACGGACGTCCAGTCCGCGTCACTTCTATACTTTACGCCTTGCCCCGATGCAGGCGACACATGCACGCAGGCCCGTACAGGACTGCGCACTTGTCATCATTGGTGTCACGTGCAATTCACGTGCAAGAAGAGCTGGTCGTACATATGATAACAATTCTGCCACACTTCATGTCAGCGTCTGTGATAGCAAAACGCTTATGCATGCAAGTCTCCATTTTGGCGAGTCTTATCTGGTGCCAAGACTTATCTCGGGCTTTGGAAAAGTAATTCCTGAAGTTTTCGCTCTTTTTGAGGCTGTTGTTTTCTGAAAAGGTTTTAACTGGAACGTTTCTGCTGGGTGACATCGTGCAATAAGATCCGGCGCTGCGATGTTGGTCGACGTGAGCACACGCTATGCAGCGGTTTAATTTAATACTCGAGAGTTTTAGCACAGTGCGCGTACCGCTACCACCTATCGCGTAACGCGCGCCTTCAGTGTTCATGCGCAGATCGCCTTGAGGGCGCCAGGTGCCGGCCAGCTGCGCAAACTCCTGGCCTGTACTGGCGGCACGTGCTAAGCTAAATGTCCCTACCATTACCTCCAAGACCCACTGAGGTGCATTACTTAAAGGGTAGGTACGAATATAACGGCGCTCGAGTGTTCCAACCAGGTGATCCCACTTGGATCTTGGCGCGGCCTCTGTTGTGGTCAGCCCACCATTTGTCGTGAAGTCCCCAGATTGAGAATTTTAGTATGGGCTAGTGCTGGCGTGGGTATTGCTTGTAGATTAACATAGTTGATTTCTGGGCCATCTGGTGATCCATTCGAACTGCAGAATACACGCGAGCGCGTGGAACACAGGAGAAGACAAGCGGCGAGTATGTCCTTGTCTTCCCCCGTTCCAGCCGAGCATGTGCTTTCGCGTCTATACATGACTCGCACACTCCCGGCACAAAGCTTGGGTTGCGGCAGCTCTCGAGGGACAATGCACGTGAAACCGAATAAGCGCCGGCTCACGACCACGCAGCGTGTGCGCAGGTCAAGGCATGCATGCACATTCCCCGGATCATAATTGCAGCCCATGTGCAGCAAGGTAACGCAAGTCAGAAAGGAACTAACTTAAATGCATACTAGGCTATTTGAACGGATGCATGAACATTCTGTAGCTTATATTGCGAACATTTTCGCAGGACATGCGCTTAAGCATGTATATGTGCCTTTCCATGAGAGGAGTGAACATGTGAACCAGCCTTTTTAATGTGGTGTGCTTGAAGTTGCCAAAAAAAAAATACCCCCCCCCCCCCCCACCCCACACACACACACATGCACGCTTATGCGTGTGGACTTAGGCGGACGTAGACGATTGTGCCACTTTCCTAGCCTCTAGGAGCGGACGCTAGCACGACATCTTGTCGCACATAACAACGAAGTAGCAAATGAGCATAACAGTTGCATAACAATTTCCAGAGTTGGTGCTTTGAAGTACTTCCTAACGGCCCGAAAAATGGAAGAATGGAGTAAACTTATATTAAGGATTTTTCTCATTAAAAATACTGAGAAGGCATTTGTTAAGCAAAAGAAAATGCATTGGAAATGCATGTCTGCTTACTGATGAGCGTATGAAGTATGAATTAATTTTCTACCATGAACCTTCCCAATAATTACGAATGCGCTTATAAAATATTTTGATGTGCTAATAATGTGTTGTGTTTATGACAAGCTTAAGCTAGGTAGTACATGCCACAGTTTCTTCCCTTGTCACAGCCCGACAGAGGGAACGACATTAAAAAAAAAAAATGAACACGTTCAGTGACGTGCGAAGTACACATGGTGGACATGATTAAAATTAATTACTAATATTCGTAATTACTATCACCGAACATTTGAAAGATGGTATAAATACAGTATGTGAGTTGCAGTAACGTTATCTCTCTACTTGAAAAGTTACATTAATGTTAGAAATTAACAAATAGCATTATATGTTACATCTAGAACAGTAGATTAAAATTCGAAGTAAACATGATTATAATGTCGTCTATTAATTGTGATTGTACTGTTAAACAATAAAATAATGCTTTATGTCCTACCATAAGCATTAGTTCCAAATTTCAAATAAATATTGTTTCAATATAGTCTTCCAAACATTATTATGTCTGAATCATAACTTTAAAAACATTACAAATATATCTCAACCGCCCCTGGATGGTGCGCGCGACCAGGGGATGTTCAGCAGCAGATGAAGCTAGTGCAGCCCCCCCAAATGGCCTTTTTCATTTTTTTTTAATGCGCGATTAGCTTCTGCCCGATTGTTACACTGCGACCCCGCGCAATTCGACGCTTGTATTCGTACAAATAAAATCACCCGGCTACAGTTGCAGGAAGCTCTGAAACTTGGACGCGCAGCCCAGCAATTCTGGGCACAGAGCCAAACGATGCGAGCAGCGAGGCGATACGCGCGCGTTATCGGCAGTGGCTGCAAAACCGAGATTAAAAAATCTCGTCACTTATATCGTTCGAGCTTTCTGGCAGCAGCGAGGATGCGCGCAATTATGCGAACATTTAACGAAACATGAGCAGTTAATTAGTAGCGACAAATATTGTTTATATACACAGGCAGAACCGCGGAACATGTTGCATCCTACCATAGTCCAGCGATGCTTTTGAAGGACTATGATCCTACAAAGCTCTGGGCAACCTTGTGCTGCTCTTACGAACGGTGGGGGAGCGGCGTTGCCAGACTGCTGCGCGCCCTCGCAACGGCAGAGCGGTCAGACAAATTGGTCAGACAGGCTGGCGGTCAGCGGGAGAGGGGAAGGAGCGCGTCGAAAAAAAAAAAAAAAACGCGAGCGATCGCATTTTGGGCGCTCCCTTCGTGTTATCGCAGAACAACGCGTGAGCGCTCTAGGCGGAATATGCGTCAATCGAATAGACGAAGGCGAAAGCTTTCTTCGAAGACTTCAGCGTCGCGAATTGTTTGCACTCCCAGTACTTATTGCTGCACGAAGTTTGCACACAAAGTTTAATGTCGACGAGTTCTCAGTAGCCAGCGCTTTCGAGTCAAAATGTTTGGCGTCACTATGAGCATATGCTGTGTAGGAAAAAAAAAAAATGAAGGTGGCTCGAATGTTCGGCTACCAGCCAGCGCGCAACAAGTTTCTGACACCTGTCGAGGGAAAAATATCTAGGGAGACGATTTTAAATAAAATTTCTTTACTGCATCTGGACAGTCGAGCTGGCTCGAGGTCTCCGAGTTGGACGGCACTCGGTCCAGCTGCGGAAAATGGGCCAAGTGCTAATTAAGTGGCGACATGCCGATTTCTCAGAATTAAGCGGCGCTAACAAAAATTTTTATAACGGCTTTTTAATGTGCATGCATGGTGAAAATCCTAACCAGTCCAACTCGTTTATACAATTATTCCCACTTGATTCCTACTGGACCCAGGTGCTATATCAGTTCGAACCAACTGGGAATTGTTCCACAAACCAGATTTTCACCAGGCTGGGTACATTAGCAAGCATATATGCGGAGGTAACGATTTCTTTCTCCGATTCCTTCACAATGAACGAAAAGCTGCCAGGACAGCGCTCGCGTGACGCACCTTGCATGCCGGCCCTGAATGCATGCGAAAACTGGGCACAGAGAAAGAAAAGAACGTGCACGCCGGGCCCCGGACAGGGAATTCGTCGACAGGAGGCTATGAATTCGCTCCTGATAGATCAGCTGTACTGCCCCAAATAGTACTACTACTATACAATGAGAAATAACAGAACTTCTCAGAAACAACTCGGTTAATTGACGTGCCCGTCTGTATACGCGTTGTTATTACAAATTTTCAGAGGGGAAAAAACTGCACGAATTGGGGCAGAGCGCTTCTAGAGTTCAACGTCAGGGTTTCCATGTTACGATAAGCGCGCATTTAAGTCGATATTTATAAGTTCGTTTAGTAAGGCGAGGCTGTGACAGCCTGACTAACTTCAGAATAAAACACTTAATTACGATCTTCCGTTGTTCGTTCCGACATTATTGACCTCGATAAAAAGAAACCCGCCGCGCCCCTTGCTAAATCTGCAGCCACAGATTATGGAGAGCTTTAGCATAGCGTTACCTTGTACCGCGACCACCAGCGGCCAGCAGCGCATGCGCAGTTGGCCTGCCCCGAGGGCCCAGGCGCGGACGCACTGGCCTTGCAAGCGTATGCGTCGTTGGCGGCTCTAGATAGCGGTACTGGGCTACGCAGTTCTTAAGCTCCACTATTCTTTTAATCTTACATCACACTTCTGTGAGGACGCACAAAAACTTTTATCACAAATATGCATTCCAACTCCCTGACGAGCACTTCTAGCGATTTCGACAGGTGCAGACATAAATGATTGATCGAGTCTGCGCTAGCAAAGGCTGTCTATCTATTTGGGCTAGCACGCAGCGAAATCCAGCATAGTGATATAATAATATATACTCTCTGGCTTTCGCTATATAGCTTTGTGTTAAAAAGAGTCGGTAACGGAAAAAAAATAAACACATCTGCGCTCTTTTAATGGCGGGCCAGAGGCCTTTCGTTGTGAGCGGTTCAGTGGACGAGTACGCACTACGTCAGCTTGTAACGAATGGTAGGATAGGGCACGCAGTAGTGGAAGAATTAAACTAGTCCGCGAGTTTCTTTTGCTCTGCGCTAAATGGCCACGAAAGGAAAGCACCCGGACTATAATGCTCCCCGCGCTCAAGGAAAACGTTAGGCACGCCGCGCAGCGACATTACTGAACATTTACTTCGATGCGCGAAAAATACAGGCACGATTCATCTAAGATATTTCCCATCGGCGCGTCTTACATTATTGATGTTTGCTAGCTATTATATTAAATTCAAAAGCAAGTCGATAACCCATTCAATTGCTCTTGTCGCGTGTGGGGTACATTAATTACTTGTCGCGGGTAATTTAGTAAAGCCTTGCGCGAATTATTCTCGAGAACCGAGCTCACAGGTTGCATATTAAGTGACTTTAGGCCAGAATTCACCGTCGCGCCATAAATTATGCGTGGGGCTTTATCGCACGTTTTCCAACTGGCAGGCCCTCAAAAAGTAACTATCCCCCCTCCCCCCCCCCTTTTTTTTTCTTTAGGCGTTGACAGTTTGCTAGGGATTTATGCGTGAATTTCAGAACAGTTTTCCACTGTGGGGTTTACTATTGCACCTATTATTTTATTGCGAGTGCTTCAGCTTGTCAAGGCTCCTTTCACTGCTTTCGAGAGAATTACTATAGTCGACAGAGGCCCAACGGAAATAAATTAATGAAAAATAAATAAATGAAAAATAAATGATGAGCAAGAGAGAGGCAGTGAATAGAGATTGGAGCACTAACGAAGATAACAAATCACCCGACGAACGCACAAGGTGCAGTGAGTGGAAGTTTACTGCTGGCCTATCGCGCATATCTTGCTCTCTCCGACAATACGCACATTATTTCACTTCTCCCATTTTACCGCATTTGGAGAGAAGGATAGTATGGTTATACACATGCAAAGTGAGCAAAAAGCATAAAATGACATCTTAAGTTTTTTTTTTTTTTACAGCTGGTGCAGTGTCAGAAAGTATCGCCTCATCATTTATTATTATTATTTTTTTTTACATCTAGCATTGCGGTATTGTATGCCACAGCGGAATCGCAGAAGCAATTGTGCGCACTCGGAAGCATGTCATGAGGGTAGGCACGCGATACAAGCGAAGACATGTGACACAGGTCGGCAACATTTTGTACGTACCGTCCAGAGCAGTTGACGCTTTGCGGGTAGCGCATTTATGCAATGCAAATTGTGCCCGAAGCAAGGTGGAAAACTGGCGACTCCTAAGCGCTCTGCTAAAAAGCCCCATCTTTAGATATCCTCGGGCGTCCGCTGCAGACCAATGTTATAGTGCGGAGTCACTGTAGTTCGCGATTTTCAAGTAGAGCCGCTCGAAGAGCGCACGCGATTTTTATACGAAGTTGGGGCGATGGTGCCGCCATCTATTGGGCAACGCAAGAGACTATCGCTCAGCGGTCCTGAAAAACTCGTATTTTTCCATGTTCATGTTCCCCAGCCTGAACGGTATTTTTGGAGGTGTCTTAGGGCCGATCCAGACACTTTTAAGGTAGCCGGAGTCACTACTACAAGATCTCGACGGTTGTCAGGCCACGTCCGGGCGAACTTCTGCTGAGCGAACTTCAAGGTTTCGCTGAGAGTTCGAATTCTCTATGGCAATACTATGCGGGGTTTTCACCTGCATTGTTTAAATTGCCGCTACGAGTAAACAGCCTCAATTACATGCACAAGCACACAACGTGAAGTCAGGTCCTTGCTGCACATCCAGAAGCTTATGAACGGCTTCATAAGCGCGTTGTCTTGCAGATATCGCACCTTTTCCGAGAGCATGTGAGGCCGACGCGCTAGCAGAACACTCGCAGCGAAAAAAGGAGGGAAAATTAAACAGGTTTAATAAGCCTTCACAAGGTTGAGCCTGATCCTGCGGATTCTCTGCAGTCAGGATCTCGTCTGTGGTGCTGGTGAGATTTTTTGGTGTTCGTGGACGCCTTCCAGCACCGCCGAAAAGATTGCTTGCGCCGAGTTTAAGCGGCGGCAAGCGGCTGACAGGCAGGCCGGAAAAAAAGCTACATTTCTACCATTTTTAGCGTCCAGAAAATTATCTGTGCCACCTACGCGTGGTCTCTGATCACAGAAGAAGCGACGTCAACCGTTAATTTTGCTCTGAGGCCCATTTTCCTATTGTGAAACGAATGACTGGTGGCTCGAGCAGACACCAGTCGGAGGTTGGCGAACTTGGTTGAAGCGAAACTACAGCAAAGCGAACACCGCGTCAGTTCGCTTCGCGTAAGCGAATATTGCCCGCCGGGAACGGCGAGTTGCAGTTTCGGCTCTTCGCTGACTTCGCCACCATGCAACGAAACGTACGGTACGTTCCGGAAGCGCACCAGTTTGAGATATGTCGAACTCCTGTAATTATTTGATACAAAATGGCGATTAAGGCGTTGTCACTGCATGCACTTACTGTTAGCATCTGCGCCGACAGATGGATAGAGCACTAGTGCAGAAGAGTGAACCCAAACAGTCCTGAACTAAATAGCGCAAAATTGTGAACCGGCAAAAAAAAAAAAAAAGATGGGTGCGCTGTGAATAAGATTTTTCCATCTGCTGTTGAATGCTTAATTGTTGTTGAAGATGGGTGTGCAGCAATTCAGCTGTTGCATGAATGGAAAATACAGGCACCTTTATACTTGTTGTTTTAGTAAGACGATAAAACCTATCTATATTTTTGAATAAACATTTTATTGTTAATGTTCAGTTGTATAACATCGATCGATTTTACTGCGGGCAAACTGCGTTTGTTTTGGCTTCTTTACATGTGGAGCAGGCTAGACGCAGGTTAATTTTCCTAGTAATCGCTAAATTAAGTACTACACTGTGGGTGTTTTGTGCATTTTCTGGGTGTTATTTACACGCGAATCGCAAAAGATTGCCAATGCTAACCTTATCAAGGCGAGACAGCGTGTTAAAAAGGGGTGTGAGATGAACGGCTGCTTAGTTCAGATGTCGTAATATCTGCTTTCGTTTTCGGTATCATCATCAAAACAAGAAAACAAAACTGATGGCGGCAAGCGCGGCAGCTTGGGCGGCGTGCAGTCGTGCTTTCGCTTGGTTAGTTTTGGTGAATTCACCACAAATGTACGCGAGAGGTTAATTCTAAAGGAAGCGCGTAGCCTGGTGCGACCGAAATAGGCGCCTGTAAAAGGCACGACGACGTCAGGCAGGCGGAGCATCCCTTTCTGTTTGTGTGGTCACTCCGGAACAGTCGATGGGGGAATGCGCGGAATGTTTGCTTCATGAATCGAACTTGACAAAACTAGAAAAGTGTACGCAAATGTGGTTCGGCAAAACCTCAACGAATTGGTGGTCATCACACTTTTGTTGCGGTGACATGGAATAATTGGCCGTTTCCGAGAGTGCTATCCGTTCCAGGGCGAGACCGTTCCCTTGGAGAGATCCGGACATGTGCTGTGCTTCGTCGACTACGAGCTATGACCAAAAGCCACTCATCTGCAGCCCTTCACACCCTAAGCACAGTGGGTTGGTCACCCACTGGACGCAGGTGTCAGCAGAACCGCCATGGTTTTATAGTGAGATCATTGCCGCCTCGTCATCCCAGGCACGAAACGATCGCTACGTCTGGCGGAAGTAAGGTCCTTGTTCTTGAACATCGGAACAGCGTCTACGATGGCCACCTCTAAGTTTACACTGATATGACTCTCGGAGCAGACATGGGCAGTCCTGCTCAGCCGCATTTGTAGCGCCTTGAAATATTTTGGGCTGGACGTCTACAAAGAGTAGTGTCGTCCACTTCGGGGGAATCATTGGCCATTGCAAGGTCTCTTAAACGTCTGTCTTTCTGCAGGCCACCGAGAGCCGTCATTCTGTCTGACTCAAGTCTACACTACAGCGTCTGCAACGAGGGACCTCCGATGATAAATTTACCCTCTGAGCTCACCTGGCTGAGAAAGCTACTGTTGAAAGGAATCACAGCTTTCTTCCCGTGGCTACCATCTCACGTTAGAGTCGCTGGTAACACGGTGGCTGACCTTCTTGCTCAAGAAGCCCGGTATTATTCATTTTCAGTGGCTGTCCCAAAGGATGAGAACTTCGCTAGGCAGCTAGAGGTGCAACACTTTTCTGCACTTTGGCCACCTTTGCATCTTCCTTAATTTATGCGAGGCTTGCCGCGCGACAGAGCCACTCTCTTTTATCGACTGCGCACGAACTCAGCCTTTGTGCCAGTATGGTTGCACAAGATTCACGGTGCCACGTCAACTATGTGTGTACACCGTGATGTGGGTGATGTGAGCCATTTCCTTCTAGTGCGCCCGCGTTTTTGTGCCGAACGTGAGGCACTCCTGGAAAATTTGAAGAGGCTGAATGTTCCTATAGATGACGTCTCATGCATCGTGTACTCTGAGGGTTGCCGAACTGAACGGTGATTATAGTTGGATACAACTCAAGAACGAAGTGGCTTTTCCCTGTCAAAGGACCCCCTTCCAGCCATTGCCGTTGAAGAATTCTCATGAGCCTGCTGTGTGGATAGTGCCCTCCCTGCATTGTCACGCCGCTCCTTGCACTGTCACACTAGCAAGTTCACGAGAATCAGCAGATGCCATTGGTTGGAAGGGGGTCCTTTCACGGGGAAAAGCTGCTTCATTCTTGAGTTGCATCCGACTATAGTATCGCAATCACTATTGAAGTTTTTGGAGGACACTGGCCTTATGGAGCAGTGGTAGAGGCGCAATCACTTAAATCAGTGGCTCAGGTGGTGAAATTGCTGAGAGGCTGCTGCAAGGCTAATCCCACCTGTAAATTTGCACTATCACCACCACCGTTTCTGTACCACTGTCCTGCCGATGACCACTGCCATTGCTTGCATTAAGACGCAACACTAGGCTGACTATTTTGGAGCTGAAGTGTGGCACGCATTAATGGTTGGCCGCTGCCCGAAGCACACAAGCAAAGGCGTGAAAGTTGCAACATCATGGCGACCGAACTACAAGGACAGTGGCCAGAGTGAAAATTAAAGAATACACATTTTTATGTAATTGAAAATGTGGCCCATTGTGAAAAACCAATGATGCAACCATCATCAGGCCAACTAAAAGAAACAGGTGGTTTGTGTGAAAAGCATGGGGCAGAAAACTACAGAAACGCATGCAAATTGGGCACATGCAGGTAAGGAAGATTTCTTGCTCATTTAGAATTTGTTGTGGCACGGCCCATCAAATGAACTTGAATAACACTTGCTGTTGGTCTAGTTGGTCTTCCATGAGCTTTGCTGAACCAGCACAAAAACACCACAGACAAGTAGAAGGAGGACGTGGATGGAAGTGCTGAATTTTCAGTGCTTCCGTCCACGTCGTCGTTGTTCTGCTTGTCCGTTGTCCATTTGCACTCGTTCATCGAAGGGCCAATAAAATGTCTTTTGGATTATTTGTATTGCATATTTTATTCCGTTCAGAAAAGTGGTGGAAGTTGAGGTAAAAGCTGCATATAGTAGCTTGAAAGCAGTCAACCCTGTGATATGTGTGATGTTTTAAAACGCGTTTCTGTTTCCAAAGTTCAGAATTTTTTTCTGAGGAGGAGGTCGCCTCAGACAAATCAAATTTTTTGCATCTTACAGGCGCCATAACTCGCCGTCGCAGTGTTAGCTTTAAGGCTGTCTGCGCTCACTTTCAGTGTCGCTGCATTCATGATGTAGGCTGCACTGACAGTGTGAATGCATATGAACAATGTGGAAGTGACTGGAGAAGCAGTGTAGGCAAACGTTGAAAATAGGATATGGGTCATGGGGCTGCGAAGTGTTTGAGAGGGAGTAAAATTTTATTATTGCAGATCTGTTCCCATTTGGCAGCTGTGCAGCCTTCCCAGCAGGGGCATAAATGTAGGCAAGTCGCAAAACGAAGGCTACTGCTTTGCTAGCTTCAAAATGCACTGCTGCTCCCTTTACATTTTTGGAGCCAAAAATGCTTTACATGTAAGATTTTTTACAAGCAGATATTTTGATGGGAAGTTGTTTTCAAAGGAATTTGAGCTTGCAGCAAGAGTTCCTCCTTGATGGCCTTGTTTGGCCACCTGCGACTTGGAATCACATTGAAATGGATGTTGTTCCTCCTTTTCTGAAATGCAGTGCTATTTCAGAGGAACAGCCACGATGATGGCATAGTGGCTAAGGCATTCTGCTGCTAAGCTCAAGGTTGCAGGCTTGAATCCCAACTGTAGTGGGCGCCTTTCGGTGGGGCCAAGTATGCTGTGTGGTGTCCTTGTACATGGAAGAACAGCAGTTGGTCAAAATCAGCCTGGAGCCCTCCACTCGTTACCCATGGGCAGTGTTAGGGCATTAATCCCCACACACAATGCCTGTACAAAGAGCCCTAAGATAGGCAGGATCGGAGCTTGTAGTGAATACACAGTTGCAAATCTAGATGTCATACCAGTCAAATTTTTAGGGGAGTCCCTCCAAGGTGGAGTAAATTTATAAGGAAGTGCAGCCATATGGCTACAAAGGAAAACTATACAGCTTTCTCAGAAACTTCGCAGTTAAAGGAAAAAATATTTGTCTTGGTCCGGGGTTCGAACCCGGGACCACCTCTTCACCGGAGCAGTCGCTCTACCAGCTGAGCTAACCGGGACGGCAAGCTTATGGTAGGGCGAGAGCGAATTGATCAGTAACTTGAAGTGACGTAGTTTACTTGATGGCAGTGACTGTTTGGCATAGGTCTCTGTTACAGTAATGCATAGGCCCTATGGGATAGTGGCTCCGTGCATTTGTTTTCCTTATTGAAGCCATACTACAGATGAGTCGTATGTTATTCATTTGTTCTGAAAGTGAAGTTTTGAGTCTCTGGACTATATTCATTGCATTTGTGTGCAATCCAGATGCAGCATTTTGTCATGAAAAAATGCCTCGAATTCGCCCATTGGTTTGTCATGTGCACCCAGTGGCACCGATGACATTAGTATAGAAACCGTGACTGGTGAGTTTTCGGCGCTGTTCGTAGTGATTGAAGTTGTCTCGTTAGTCTGAGCTGAGCTGATTGTGTTGGCAAGTCTAGCAGCGTGAACCATTGGCAGAGTAGCATACTTGTTATTACATGGTAAAAATGGGGTGTGATATCTTTTTATGTCGAGCATGTAGCCCACACAAGTGCCTACGGTGTTTCTTTGTATCAGTGCTGTATAAAACTCTGAAGCGCATCTGGATGGTGTGATAGTGTGTTAGATAATTTAGTCTGCAACATACAGGAAAAATTCCCAGTGATGTCCCTTTAATTGTCCTCAGATCTGCTGCACAAGATCATGCACTATGCATGTCATGTGGGAGGCAGCCACTTGCAGTAGACATTCCTGATTTTATCCACGGAAGGGCTGGCTGCATCACTCTAAGCTCTGCCTCAGAACTGTTCTGAGGGAAGTTATTAGAGAACTCACTACAGTCAACATTGATGACATTGATGTTTGGCTTTGTAAATGCACACTGACCATTGTTAGCTGCTAAGAATCGGGTGTGTGCTGTGTAGATAAGACTGTAGGATTCTCTCAAGTTTTTTTATTTGAAGAAATCACTCACGTTGATTCAGGAAACATTTGTGAGCAAATTCTTTGCTCTGTAAATATTCCGTATGTTGTGACCTGATGCTAGGTACCGCAGTTGTTATGAACGTTTGTGCCTAATTAGAATGCCTCTTGTGAAGATCATTATAAACGGGCTTGACTGGGCTTTCGGTCTCTTTTTTGTGTGAGGTGTTGGTATAAAAGTGGAAGCATAAACCATGTTGCAATGCATTATAAGCTAGTAAACAGACATTCTTCTAGTTTTATGCGCTCTTAACAAACTTTCTTGCCCAACAGTATGCTATACACAAGGTGCACCTTGTTGTTTTATGCAGTCTTAGGCTGAGTGGTATTCTGGGGCCCAACAAAAGAATTCTTTCCTATGTTTCCCTCACAATATTTGCCGAATATGCAGGCATTTATGGTACTACTATCAGGCAGATGTAATTGTGAGAAATTCAGTGATTACAGGAAGTTGCTTTGGAGGCATATGAAGAACTTTTCTTGTCTGCAATGTTGCCCCTGATCATACTCAGGTTGAGTCTGGTCATATTTGTTTATGCAAGTCAGAGAAGCTGCTTAATGATCAGAGCAGAATTTTCATGACAAGCATGTACTGAAAGGCACAGTAGTTAGAAAAGCTGACAGCTGGATTGCTCAGGTGCAGAGACTGCTGCTGTGTAGGAGAGCTTTGTACCTGATTGCTCTACAAAATCTTGCACAGCTATGAAATTCCTGAATATGAAGTTTTCTAACAGTATGTCACTGTTAACTGTTTTCAGATCACCTGAAATGCCAAAAAACAGAGTGCAGTCATATTTGTTATCATTTCTTGTACCAATTAGATAATGCTTGTCATATGCTGCAGCCTGTCATAAATTAAAACTGATGATGATTGTAATGACTTTGAGCTCACTGAATCAGAACAAAGGAAATGGTGGTTATTTTAAAATAGGGTTATGTTCTTTTGTTGAAAGTTATCAATAACTCATAGTTGTCCGCATTGCTTGTGTTGCAACTTTTGCATGGTAGAACTTGGTCTATTATGCGGCTGGTTTTATGTTCCTTAATGTATATGATAAGAGTTCCCTACAGCTAATTGTGGCTGCAGTGATGCTACATTTATGCCATCTAGTCTCTCATATCCGCCGAATTAACCTTGTCCTGTGCCACCTGCAACCACCTGATCTCTGCAAGCTTCCTAATCTCATCCACCCACCTGAGTCTCTGGCGCTGCCTGCTATGCATGCCTACTTTTGGAATCAACTCTGCTATCCTGAGAGACCATCGGTTATCTTGCCTTTGCATTACATGCCTTGCCCAAGCTGATTTCTTCTTGATTTTGAACCAGGCTATCTTTAAACCGTGTTTGTTCCCTGAGCCACTGTGCTCTCTTCCTGCCTCTTAACACCACTCCTATCATTTTCCTTTCCATAGCTCGCTGCACTGTCCTCAGCTTAATTCTAAGCTTTTCTTAAGCCTACATGTTTTTGCCCTGAAGGTGAGTGCTTTCAATGGACAACTGTCATATATTACTTTAATTCCTCTTGAGGGATGCTGGTAAGCTACTATTCATGACCTGAGAATGCCTGCCAAATGCACTCGGCCCCATTCCTGTCCTCCTAGTTATTTTACTCTCGTGCTCTGGGTCTGCAGTCACTGTGTACCCTGAAGTGGATGCATTCCCTTACCACTTCAGCTGCTACACAGCCTACCGTGAACAGTTGTTCCCTTGCCAGGCTGTTGAACACTACTTTAGGTTCCTTCATATTAACTTTTCTTCTCTGGGTGCACAGTCATGCTGACAATTCATCTTCCCTGAGTTACTTAGCATATTTGCACTGCTTTTCAAGGAAAAAAAGATTGTCCGAAACTGATACAAAATAGCAGACTGCGAGTAAATTTGGTCGTGTCATGTGGAAACCGCGCTGTACTAAAACAAACAAGACACACTATAAGGAGGACAGACGAAGCGTGAACTTTCAACTGATTTTATTCCGAATGGTTTACGCTATTTATGTGATACAGAGAATGACATGATAAATTTTGTTTACGAAAGAAAAATGAAAGCACCACAAACAAGGACAACCATCACCCATCCTCATTACTTACTCAGCGTGAAGAACTCAGCCACAAAAATTCTCTATCTTCAAGAGTTAATGATTTAGCACTGACACAATTTTCTGCACCGGCGGTTCTTTGTTTCAGTACAGTGCGGTTTCCACACGACGAACCACCAACTAGCCCCTGTTATTGCTCTCTTAGAGTAAATTTGGTTGATGTTGGTCTATATAGAAAGTATTGCGTTATAGTGTGTGGAGTTTAACATTCCGAGGCTGCACATATGGGCTATCTGAGTCCTGTAGTGGAGGGCTGTGGATTAATTTTGACTACCTGGGGTCAGATTTAATCCAGAGCGCTGACACTTTTATTTTTGCATTTTGCCTTCGAAATGCAGGCACTGAGGCCAGGATTCAGCCCTGTAACCTAGCCATCCTGTAACCTAAACTAACAGGTCAGTGCAGAAACTGTGACAAAAGAAAATCACAGATGCACACTGTGATTAATATTCCATTTACACATTTGCAAGCATTTAAGCTACATTCATCATTCACACGAAGATGCTCACATTCTCAATTTGCAGTGATTACTTTGCACAAAAATAAATTTTAAGTTAACTCCTCTTACATTTTTTCCCCTCAAAGTGCAGTCTGTTTGTCACGAATGTGTATTGTCTCATTTTAACATGGAAGGCATTCGTCATAATTCATCTGCTGTTTGGTGTGGACCGACTAGTGCAGGCCTGACAGTATACTGATAAGTGCAGTGTGTCTTTGTTCGTAAACGAGAGTTCATGTTGCTGTGCTTTGTTGTTAGTGCATTGAACGGCTTGTACTGAACCCTCTGCTTCTCAGTGGTATTTCATGAACTACTCAAATACATGTTGAATGTCAGGCCCAGTGTATTTCTTTTCACTTTGGAGCATTTTTGTTGGCACCGGCCAGTTGGCTTACATTGCACCAAGAACAGGACAAGGGAAATTGTGCCCCATTTGTTCAGGCTGTGCCACTCGGTGCACTTGGGGACAAATAAGCAACCTTTCTGTAATAGCCTCAGGCCTGGCTGTTTTTCTGCCATTCTATTTTTGAAGTAGATTCTCAACGGCAGTACTTAGCAGCAGAACAGAGTAAGTACTCCTAGTAATCTGGTTCTTAAAACTAGATTCAATCATTTGAGCACAGGACTTCAGGAGCACAGATTCCATACAGAAAGAACCAATTGTCCTCTTTGTTGTCTGGGGTGTGCAGAGTCTAATGAAACTAAACTATTGAATAGGACTGGTAGACTAAATTAGAGCCTGTCGTAGCAAGAAAGTTGTCAGTATGCCCAAAAATTTAATTAAATTGTCCGCTTTTGGGAAAATCATAGTAGAGTAAAACTAAAGTAAGCTCATAGAATCGTTTGTACTTAGCATAGGAGGAGGAGGATAGGCAGGGAGGTTAATTTAGCATAGAATGATTCTAGAAGCCAGCAATGCCATTAGTTTCTGCACATGACTGGAAAGAATTCATTTGGAAAACTATGCTGTACAGAATACTAGTGCAGAGAAAGTATTCGCCAACTTGGTGCTCTCTGACCTGCGCCCAGCTTGAGCACACCGTGGTCGGTTCCGTACTACACATTAAGAAGACTTCTCTGTTTCAGCACTACACAAATAAAGAACCACCTCAGTTGCAGAAAACGCTTAGCTACTTTGATGTCAAATAATGTTTCTAAAAGAATTCCCTCATTAACAATAATGGAAGAGCTGTGATGCTTGAAGCAAGCAAGAATACTTTTGATCAGCGAAGCACCCTTCACGCAAACGAAGTGTTGGAGGTGTGGTTCTTTAGATGACCTTGTGCACACGTGCTTCTCCACATGAAACTCTGGGAATTTATTTTTAGCTCATTATGGCCTCAAGTGCAGTGACCTGGAACTCATTGAATGCATAAAATCGTATAGTTGAACTTGAGAAAAAAAGATGCCAAGGCGAAGTAGCCCTTGAAGAGTTGGGGGTATGTCACCATGATGTGGTTCTTTAGGTAACCTAGCCCATTTATTTATTTATTTATTTATTTATTTATTTATTTATTTATTTATTTATTTATTACAGATACCTCAAGGGCACTTGGGTGAGGGCTTTACATGAGGGGGAAGAGTGGACGAAGAGTGCCAAATTCGCTTCCCAAGATTACAATTCGTGGATTCATTTCTACATAATGCGTTCTCAAGTGCAGCAAAACCACGAAAAAATGTTCTGCATTTTTCGGACTTAATTGCAATTCTTTGAGATATGGCTTGCAATAAGCAAGCCATAGATTCCCTATGTTTGACTCTGGAGGACCAGATTTTGATTTTAGCCTGTAGGCAATGTCACTTAAAGGGTTACGTGATAGCACCACACCTCCAACTTTTCAATGGTGGTGTTGCCTTTGCTGCAGTGACGGACACACACTAATTATGAACAGCAATTAGGCAGAAGATTGTTTTCTGCATTTTTCTGTTTTAATCATAATTATTTGCGAAGTACTTTCTTGTCAAGTTTCCAGAAATGTTATTCTGCAATAGCAAACAGCAACCGAGCAGGAGTATATTTATCAGACAGGTAGGGCTGGGCACAGCTGGGAATGTTTATCTCATTCAGCTCATTTCTTGACCAAGCTGTTTTCAGTGTGTTTTCCTGAATGCATCTTCATGTACAAGTGCTTTTGGGTTTTACGTTCTTGACCACGTGGTGTTTTTTAATCTAGTCTTCTTTCATTCCTTTTGTTAGTATACATTGCTGCCACAGTCTTTTATTGGAAATGCCCAATAGGCAATGTGGAGACCACGGGAGCATTGACGTTATTGATGCAACTCGGGTCCGAAGGGTACCTGTGTATCGCATGTTGCTGCCGTCTTCAGCCAAGGGTGTCTCTGCATGATAACCCATTGATGCAGCTCATTGCTTGGCTGCGGTGAACGTCCAGATTTGCTGGGCGTTCTGTCGAGGTGAGGTCGATGGGATGTGAACTGCCATCACTCCGGGGCTTGAGAGCAGCCCCACAGGGTGCATGAGCCGTCTGCGTGCACTGGGCTTTTTTGCATGGTCATCTGCCAGGATGTATGGCTGTGTCTGGCAAGGGGTGTTGGGCGTTGCATCGGGATCCCCCTAGGGTGGGCAGCCAGGAACACTAGGGAACAAGACCACGATGCACAGTGCTTGAATATGTATATGGTGATTGAGCCAGTGAGAGACAACAGTGGGCGTACCAGGGGCAAATCTAAGGGGAATGCAGGGGACCAGGTGGCTGCCTCTTGTGTGACATTTCTATTGAATAACAACATTGACATTTCTTTTTTTCTATGAATATATTTAAAGAAACACATTGTTTTTGTTGGCCTCCATTCCCAACTGACCTCTCACTTCCCAAGAGTTGCTAATAAATCTGCCCCTGATATGTGCACAAGCATGTAGCACAGTCTGCTGGGGAAAATTACATTAAGAGAAAAGGTTAATTTCAGATTATTCAAGAATATTTAGAGAGTGAAATTGCAGTTTGTGACAGCTTCTTATTTGGTAGCACCTAATCCACTTCTCATGCTCAAGCCAAGGATGCAGGATCAGAGCTGTTTTCCGTTTACTGTTTCTTTTCCTCCAAGGTGACATGCCAGTGAAACTATTGTCTGTGCTTCTGTAAGTGTGCTTCAATTTTTCTATGATGCTAAAGTATTCTTTCATAATGTATCCAGGCCACCACTTTTATGAACTGGCTAAAGCATTGTACTGCTAAGCATGACGTCGTAAGATCGAATTCCGGCCGTGGCAGCTGCATTCCGATGGTGGTGACATGCAAAAGGCTGATTTTTTTAAAACACAGTGTAAAAAGGACACATACGACACAGATGTGGACTGGACATGCCTGTCCCATCCACATCTGAGTCGTCTGTGTCCTTTTTGCACTAAGCCGCCGTGGTGGCTCAGTAGTTATGGTGCTCGTCTGCTGACCGAAAAGACACAAGTTTGATCCCAGCCGTGGCGGTGGAATTTCGATGGAGGCGAAATTCTAGAGGCCCGTGTACTGTGCGATGTCAGTGCACACTAAAGAACCCCAGGCGGTCGAAATTTCCGCAGCTCTCCACTGCATCCCTCATAGCCTGAGTCGCTTTGGGACGTTAAACCCCGAAAAAACCAAGAAAACCTTTTTGCACTATGTTTTAAAAAAACTATTACCAACTAGCCCAAACAAGGCTACTGTTGCATCAAAAGACCAATGTCTTATGCAATGTCAGTGTGCGTTAAAGAACCCAAGGTGGCCCAAATTAATGTGAAGACCTCCCTATAGTTTTTGCATAGCTATCATGCAGCTTTGAGACAGTAACTGTCGCATATCTGACCACTGTTATGTAACTGCAAGAAAAGATCGGCTCTATGCACGTTAACATTCCTCATTGCAGTGTGATTCATCTTGCGCCTGTCACAGATGTGGTGGTTGGGAGCATGCAATTGTTTCACTGTCACGTGATGGCAGTTTGCATAATGACTTGACCACGAACACATGTTCTGTCTGCTTTGTCTCCTGTGTTTGTCTTTCATGTAAGTGCAATTTGTTTTTGATCGAAGCAGTACATTCAGGACCGACAAATAGTTGGATCAACAGGCAGACCAGCTGAACAAGATCTTCACAAAAAGGATGTCTTTGATATGTCTTCATATACCTTGAAGGAAAAATTACTGAGGACAATTAAGACCACTTACATCCTTTGAATATGAAAGCATTGTCTCATTGTGAGTGCTGTTTCTAGATTCATTAAAGATTCCTTCCTTTCTAAAGACACACCTACTCATTATCATGCAATCGTAAGGAAACACATACACTAGGTTCCCCTTTATTCGCTGGGAAGCAGTGCGGCTTTGTGGCCCATGGGTTGCGTGCTCTCCTCGCAACCTGTAGGTCTTTGGTTCAGTTCGCCGCACCTTCGAAGGAAATTTTAATTCTCTTTGCTGTAGGCATCACTATCTTATTGTCTACTGCTGATGTCATGCAAGACGACGGTGACGTCACTGGGGGGGTTTTCGGACCACTGCTGCTGGTCAGCGCCAGCAGGTTTCATTGCCAATAAGTCATATAATACTTTCAGATTAAAAATTCTGACATCGAGCTAGAACATTCCAATGAAAGGGAACCACAATGAACGGGCCTCATTCATTGTATCAGTAGTGAATATTTGAGGGGGTTCAAAATCACCCACTTGGTGGCAGCTCATCAGTATGCCCTGCCTCAGAAAGAGGACATCTGTGCGAACTTAGCTGAAGGACAGAAATTGTTAAAAATATATCTTGGACAAGCCGACCTACAGAGGAAGTTAGTGATCCCAGCCGCTTTTGGCAAGCAACACGGCAAAAGGACTGTACAAACATAGCAGAATGGTCTTTTACTGCCTTGCCTGTGCCAGCTGTTCGGCGAAGGACAATGGGCCAAATTCTGCAAGGAATCCCAATGTGCCATGCAGCAAAAGACAACATTCTTGTCACCGGTGAGTCAGGGAATTAACGTGCGAGGTATCTGGTACAGGCAATAAAAAGATTGCAAAAGTATGGGTAGAACATCAACCTGCAGAAACATTTATTCTTCGTAGATGAACGTAACTTACTGTAGCTAAAAGCTTGCTGTAACAGGCTTACACAGGACAGAGCATGAAATAAAGGTGGTGGTGGGAGCCCCTGAGCTCAGAAATCCACATCTGAGCTCACATCATTCCTTGGCCTTGTGGATAATTGCGAGAAATGCATTCCAAACTGTGCAAACCGCCTTGGAGCACTTCACACTTCTGGTGAGATGGCCGTCGTGGAAGAGTGCAACGTAACAATTCAGGAAGTGAAGACTGTAGCCCCACACGCTGTCCTGCAGGTACGACTAATATGCAGTACAGGATCACATGGGAATGGAGCTGTCCTTTTTCACAATACTGACACGAGTGGATTCACATTGTGTTCGCTTTTCAAACTCTGAACCCTAGGATCAAAAAGCACTAGCCATTGTCTGGAGAATCCAAAAGTGACTTTATGGAAGATACGTGAAACTGATCACAGATCATCAGCCACTGGCATGTACCCCAGCCAGTCAACAGCATTGCTACAATGGAAGTGGCATATATTCACCGGTATATACATTTTGCTGCTAGCTGTGCTTTACTTGCTGGAAATGGAATAGTTTGAAATGGATGCTTTAATTTCGGATACCCTTTACCCAAGCTCCTAATTTTGTTCAGACTTCGATGCCACATTTTTGTTGAAACTTATTTTTCACTCAAAAAACACTGCAAAATCTCTTAGCAGTTCTGAAACGTCTTTCAAGGTTAGCCACTTCACATTCCTATTATGACAATGTGTTCCCTCACCTTAGCCTCAACTTCCTGCGCGTGGTGCCTGGTGCTCAGTTGGTGTACTAGATGGTATGGCGAACACTGGTCGCTGCCATGACTTAGGAGACCACATGGTTTGTGTCGAGGTGCATGTAAACGTCTGCACCAGCTGCCTTCTTGTGTACCTGGTCATGTAGTACATGCAGAAGCTGATTGCGCAAACTGAAAAGGACCTCGGATGAGGCACCATGATGTCACTCGAAAGCCAGGGTCCCTTGTGATTCCAGTGAACATTTGGGATCTGGCGCAAAGGGTCTGTGCTGGTGATTCCCCAGCTTCTGCTTGCACTGGAACATTGCACTAGGAGAAAAGCTGCACGTATGTTCATAGCCATCGACAGGGTATCAGCAACTGGTTCTGGAGTAGCATCGTGGCTGCTTCACGAATCGCTTCCCACAGCACGTATTACAAATAGTTGATGGACCGTTTCTTTGCTGGAACGAATGTCATAAGAAGAAAGCGCCGGTGCTGGAACTACAGAATAACACTCAGTGCCGCTTGAATAACACCATCTGCTGGGCTAGTTGGTTGCAATCCATATGTATCAGCAGTGTGAACACAAAACAGGAAGAATAAGAAGGTAGGACAGAGTGCTCAACTTCCAACTTTATTTGAAGAAAACTGAACCCGCACTTATATACACCCACCAGGGGGAATAATCAAGGCACGCGAACGAACTGGGACCCATAAGTTGTCCAGGGCATCAAAAGATAACAAGAATGACACTATACGATGAGTTCCATTCCATTAAATGGAGCACGAGTTACATGTGGAAAAAAGACTGGAAAAACACGGTTGAGGGCGCAAATTTTGCTAAAAAACATGAAAAGGCGAGAAAACGGTAAAAGATTAGTGATAAGAAGAATGAGCGCCAATAATTAACATGGCTAGAACGAAAAAGCAACATGTGAAGTGTGCCTCTAAAATCCAGGTAAAATCAGATAAAACCAGAGAGAAAGGTGATTTTTTTTCAGATAATTAGATAGACGGGGCGGTTATATGCAACCTTCCCTAAGCCCTGGGAGTTAGGTGGATTCAACGATTTCGCACATCAGTTGGTTTTTATGTTTTCTTCAAGACAGTTGCTGTCTTAAAACAAGGAATGCATTTCTTTTTGCTGTCACATACCCGGCAATGGGCACACAAATTCCTCAATGGCGCCCTAGATAAATCGTTTTTATGTTCCATTGACCTTTCATTAAACATCTTCCTGTTTGGCCTATGTAAGCCTTACCGCAAGTTAAAGGAATGGAATATACAGTGCTCTTCACACAAGGCACAATAGGGTCTCGGTGCCTGGTTGTACAGCTACTGTCCTTTTTCTTTCTTTTTGTTAGCTTCGTGCCTGTGTAACAACGCAATTTTGAATACAACACAAAATCTAACAGACTCCGCTCTGAAAGGTTTTATCTGCATGCAACGAAGCACCAAAGCGTACATACATGGAAGAGCTATGCAAGATACATGTGGGATAAGTTGCACTCAGAGAGCACTAACAGAGTATTGTACAAGGTAATGATGGTAAAGAGAAATGTTGGAATGCAGTTTGCTCGCACAGAGCTTTGGAAATGTTAAAAATTCATGCCATATTCTGTGAAAAAAAAAATAAAGTAATTTTGACATCCAGTGTATACCTGCACAATCACAAGTATATGAGATTATTATACAACCTGCCACTGCAAAGTTACAGCCGGTTTCATAGTTGACAGTTATTTAACTTGAGCAGTTATGTTCGTGAATGCCTGCTTTTTATTTTTGCTATAAATTCACTGATGTTACTGTTGTACACACTAAACAAATAAAAATATCATAGCATGTAAATAATGTCTCAGTCATACATAATCTACCATTCAATACCTTGCACATCTTTTCACACACTCAAAGAATGCACATGAAAAAAAAAAAAAGAAAGTACCAAGACCTCTGCTATTATTTGTTGAACACCTAATAGGGCAGCCTTGATGCAGTATTGGGGGTTTTTGGAAAAAAAAAAACATGTTCAACGTAGTATCAAAACAGTGATTTCACATGAACAGTGTTGAAATAATTGTTCCATGTCACTCTTCATCATACCTGTTATACGACTGTGCATCTGGTGCAGATCCCTTCAGAAATAGCGTCCCTTGTAGCTTGTGCTACTCTGGGACGTTAAACCCCACAAAACCAAAAAATAAAACCTTCAGAAATGCACATGAGCATCTGTGTAAAAGCTGCTTTGTGTAAAAGATTGCTTTAACGCAAATAAACAATTGAGTACTTGCTGAACACTTCAGTGACCTAAGCTTCAGAAACATTTTCTGCACTGAACATTGCACTGGTGAAGGGTTTTTGCATTACACATATAAGGTGTGTTTTAAGAAACTACAACAAAAAGACTCTTATTTCCTCTACTACAATCAACAGACATATTTACCTTGCGTACCATGCATCATTGCCATATCTGGCATAAGAAGTGACACGAGATTTTTGAAATGTAAAGGAACACAGGCCTGAATTTGACACTGGGATACTACTTTATAAACATGCACATTGGCCACGTTCATTCCTACAATGCACTGGTGAAGCTACCCCACAACTCTCACTGTATCAACAGTTGTTGAATGCCAACTTTTGATGGTGTAAAACCAGGAGCATTTAGGAGAATATACAGTACGGCTAGTTGGAACAGCTGGTACTCTGTATTTTGTAATAAATTTGGGTCGTGTATAAGACCCCCAGGGGTCAAAATTAATCAAGAAACCTCTTCTTCTTCAGCGTGCTTCATAACCCAAGTGCAACTTTGGCTTGCAAAAATTTATTATTATTAGTTTATTCCTGTTTCCTTCATTCCTTGCTTTGCACTATATAATTGTCATTAAGTTGCCGAGCAGACAAAGGCAGATAACCGAGGTGCTTATTATGACATATACATTGACTGTTCAACGACTTTGGATTCCTTCATGTATATGTCGTTAAGTTGATTAGTGCAATTGAAAGTGGTTGTTATTGTTGCTGAAACAAGGTTTGCTTTGTAAGCAGTGCTGTAACATACGCCCCTCTTGCCTTCTCTCTCAGCCTGAGTGTCACATATTTCTTCAAAATGAATTTTATCACTCCAATTACATGTGCTGGGTTCTCTTTGTAATGTTATACTTCCTTCAGCTCTGTTCATGTCACTGGCAGAACTGCTGAAAGGACTGTATGACCAAGCAGTCAACATTTTTGTGCCCTTGCTCGTCACTGCAGCGGAAAATGTGCTCTGCAGTGCTCAGGGTGTGAATTATGAGCGCTGAAGGCATTATTAGGCCTCCATTATTTCTTATGAAAATAAGGACACTTGCGATGTCATCCTGTACAAGCATCTCTAAGCACAAGGTGCAGTTTATGCTTTTTGCACAACCCTCACAATAAAACCACCTATGTAAGTCACAACCTCAGTGCTAAAATTGGTGAGTCCATAGCCAAGACTGCTGTAGTCATGGTCAGTTGTGGCAGTAGCAATGTACATATCTGGTGACCCATCAGCTTCATCGTCGTTGCTTCTGTGCACACGCTCATGGGCCACTGTTGCAATTCCCTCAAAATCTGGGGCAACATTGCCGGTCGTCACAGGCCGCACATCTGCATGCACCAGTAGGCTTCTGTATGCGTACCGGAACTGCAGAACTGAGGGGTTATTGTTCCATCCCCCTCTGGCGGATGCAACTAAAGAACATTTCACGGTGATCTTGACTGAACCTGTATGTGCAAATGTAGCTGTAATGAAAATAAAAACACCATGATAATTTGCAATTGTTTTCCTGCCTTGGCAAACAGAATGGAAAAAATATATCTCCATTTCTAGTTCCTTTTTAATGCAACAAAGCGAAATAACAGTGAAAGCTTATCTAGTGAGAGCAGTTTCTAGTAGTGCTCAAAACGGCTTGGTTATTGCTTAGTAACTCGTTTGTTTTATAGCCAATAAGGCTCGACTTGTAGTCAGCCATGCTTATTTGCATCATGTCTGTTGCAGCCATGGTAATATGGAGAGCCTTCTGCTTTCATTTTTGATAATTATATTGCCAGTAGTTTTTTGTTGTCATCTTTATGTAGCTTCATTTTGAAATCTATATTCATGGAATGCTAAAATAATTTGAGACAGTGATATTTATTACTTATGCTTCCACCAGCATGGTAAAATGATTGGATTGTTTTGCATTCTTATTGCATTTTTGTTAACTTTCTCAACTCTACTGCACTCATTTTTAAATAAAATAACATGAAAAATACTTTTCTTCATTTCCTTTCAAGAATTGCAGCATGTTTATTCTGTATCTAACTCTGTGCTGTCCTATTGTGGCTCTGTATTTGACTTTTGACTACATTTGTTATGAGCAACACTACACTAGGAAGTCACTGGGCTAGAGTTCGGACCGGCAGGTATTTTGTTATTGCCTTAATTATTCAGCGATAGACTAAATCTGCATGCTGTAAGCATGTCTAATAGGATAGCATTATTTCTATAAATTGGTACACTTGTGTACTGACATGTATATGAAACACAATATGCAGTCCTACCTGCAAACAGTGAATCGGAGAGCTTCTGGGCAAGTTCTGCAGGACTCTTCAACGAGAATGCCAAACTTACGACATTCTCCTCTCCAAGATGCATACGAGCTCAAGAGATGGAAGACTCAGACACATAAGCTTTGTAGATACTAGTTGGAGCATCGTCTACTTTTGAAAATTGAATGTTGCTGCTCGCAGCGGTGCTTTGAAATCCAATGCAGTTGAACTGTGCGAATTTAATATATCAAAGGCCCTGAAAGAAACATTAAAAGAAGATTGCACTACTTATGCAAACAAGAACTTTACGTCGGAACTCACCGATCGACATCAGCAATAAATTCTGCGGTTCCACCGGACCCATGCAAGTTTTGTATTCCAAACTCCTTGGCAAACTTTAGGCTTTTCCTCACTGATGCACTGAATGTTTGTGCAGCCAATCGCACTTTCATAATTTGTCTGTAGTTCTCAATATGGGCCCTCCAGAGTTTATTTGCTGCTCGAAGACCGTCAGCTTCTTGCAGGTCTTGCAGCTTTTCGACAAACCCCCATTCATTTGACTGCAAAAGACAATAAATATATTAGAGGCGAATTACATTTTATCAAACTTAAATACCTTACTCCATATTCATTGCTGTGCAGTGTTTTCTTATCGTCCAGGAGGTTGCTGAGTAATTTTAATCCATGGGTAGCATCGAATACCAGGGACACGGTCCTCGATTGGTTGCAGGGGTGGGGAAAGGCCGTCACAATTAAACTGCTCACTTGTAGCTTCATGGATCTGACAGCCAAACAGCTTGCCCATGGATACATTAGCAGCTAGAGCATTGCAATCAACAGCACTGACGTTCAGTGAACATTGTGTCACCTGCTCGAGTTAATTGCTCCCCACTGAGTCCACTGTTGAGGAAGTGTCCGAAGGGAATTTTCCATGGAGCTGCCATGCCAACTGTCATGAGCACAAGAGCATCTCCAGCTAATGATGAGCCATCTGTGTCCAGTGGACTCTGACTGTTTCCCAACTCAACGTAGCCAATTAGTTTCCCTGTCATAGTGTCCATCTCACACCTTTTCCTAATACTCATTCCGTCTAGCATTAGGCAGCAAAGCCACTCTTGTTCATTTTTTTTTGTTTCAAATGATGTTTTGATATGATTGAGAGCATAATTTGTAAACCCTGGCCATGCATCAATCACTTTGAGCCAGGTGCGAATTGTCTGCTTGCTGGGCATTGGGAAAATGCTGGCCACATATTCATACGCCCTTGGAGACTGATAATACAATGTAGTGGCGAACTTCCTTATCCTCTCACTGTATCGTCTTTGTGATGGTGATTTGGGCTTGTTAGAGCGCCAGCTTTTTACAAGCTCTCGTGGCAGTTCTCCAAATGCATATCCAGTGCTTGTCCATTCGGAGAAATCAGTTGTTTTTCTTTCATTTCATTTAGAAGGCTTTTGAGGTCAATCATTCTCTTCTTTTAACTGTTGTGTGGCTGAATAAAGTTTTCTTCGCGCGACAGAGAGCTTTTCCTTGACTGTCCGCAGTCGAGTTCTTGGAGATTGTGAGGCAATGTACAGGTGATCGTGGCTTACTCCTTTAAGGAAATTCTTCTCCGGGAGGTTTGAAGACTCTTCTGCAACTGCCTTGTCAATGGTCACAAAAGCTTAGTTTGGTCAAAACTGCACAAAGTTTGAAGACTTTCGCGGTAAAACGTCTGCAAAGAATTCTAGACCACCGCCTTTGTCAAATCTCCACGGCCGACAAACGAGATGGCGCCACCTGTGCAGTCGCTGAGAGAGCATTGTTTGGTTTCGTCGTTGCTGCAGACGATGCAAATACCCGACTCCTTTTGATTGAAGTAAGTCTCCAAAACAAATGTAGTGCAGAAAAATTAGGGAGATGCGTTTCCGAAGTGAACGCAACGAACCATGAAAAAATCGTCTGCCAGCTACTTCCGGTTTCATATTTCTTTCATCCGTGCTTGCGGGCATCGTTTTTTCACTCATTTTTTTTTTGTGCTGCGACATTGCTTATTGCACAGCATCACCGTGAGATCAGCGCGTGCTGCGTATGAACACTCTCATGAGCGCAGAAATTGACAGTAATGAAAGGTAAGAGTGTTTTTGAACTAGTTTAAAGGGACACTGAGGAGAAATTGAAGTTGGCTTGTATCCATAGAATACCAGCTCCTGATCACAAAAACGCCCCTCTTCCTGAAAACAAAGCTCTTGTAATGTAGAAAATAGCAAGAACCAAAATACAGGTATCGCCGCCACAGGCCAATCTCGCAAGTACAAGCGTGATGACTTCCTAGGACAAGAGGCGCCACCATGGAGGAATTTTCCTTACTTCATGGAAGCCACGAATCTCTGAGGCTTGCAAAGGAAGGTTGCGCACCGCACCGCTCGCCGTCAGAAATCACGGAGTCTCCGTTTACGTCACGTGTCACGTCACTCCGTTCTGTGTCGTCATAAGAGTTCTCCGTGTCGTCATAAAAGTTCTCGAGTTTGAATTGGAGCGGAGGGAAAAATTTTTCAACTTCGAATCCAAATTTCTTTGAAATAAATGCATCTTTCGCTCCCGGACAAGCGTCAACAAAGCCATGAAATGCCGAACTATCAGATATTGCTAACAAAAAAATTTTGATAGGGTTCTCCTCAGTGTCCCTTTAACTCGTCGGTCATTGTATATATGTTTTTCAGCCGCACTACGAATGCAACGAAGGGGAAACTTTCACAGTTTAGCAGACGATAGATGTATTTTCTTCAACACACCGCGTCTCAACACATCGCACTCCATAAGCGCCATAAACATAGAAAGCCTCCTACCAGTTACATAATTTTGGTTGAATTTCATGCGAAAACACGCTGCAAAGTACAGCAGAGTCGACATCTGGTGTGTAAGATGCGATTTTTCAACACAGCGACTGTCGTGAAGCAAGCGATCGAGCAGGGGGTGGGGGATTTGAACCGGAAGTAGTGGTAGCAGACGACTTTCCCATGATCCTCTGAGCTGCAACGCTACGCCTCACCCACTCTGCCGACCAAGTGCCATTTCTGTGCGAAATTTTAGCTTTAACAGTTAAACTGTTTGGCTGTGAGGAGCATTTTACGGCGCCCGTTTGACTGCAGAACACGCTATGAATGCTATTACTTTCGGATTCTTCGGGGCTTTCTACTGAGCCGAAGTACCCGGGTTCGATCCCGACCGCGGCGGCCACGTTTCGGTGGAGGCGAAACGCAAAAGGTGGTGGTGGTTGGTGCTATGAGGTATTCGGGGGGGGGGGGGGGGGGGGGATATGGTTCCGACGTATGTTGGCCCTTTGGGCATCACTCTTGGGCAAAAGGCGCCCGTGGGGGGCTGTGCGATGTCAGTGCACGTTAAAGATACCAAGCCGGAGACCTCCACTACGGCACCTCGTACGAAACACAAGAAGGGCTACGCAACGTGTAACAAACGTCTACAAAACTATACGGTAATGCCTAGAAGAAATCTATTTTCAGATGTTCTGTGGACAATGAGGCAAAAAGAGGTGTTATATGCCTGCTAATGCTCCGCCAAAAAAGATCTAGAAAACTTCCTCGTGTAAAGTGTGGTTTATTCCGAGAATGGAGCAGGGCCAACAGCAGTCGGAAGTCAGCTAGTCCAGCCAGGAACGTGCACCAGGCGATGGCCAATGCGGCTCGCACGTATGCTCGTCGTCTTCCTTACACTCGTAAGAACTCGTTCAGAACATGCTTATATATACATTTTTAGACTCAAGATCACTATGCTATACATTTAGAACCCTCTACAATCAACCATTGGGATTCAATTAAGTTTAGTGCTCATGCTTTACTTTATTAGAGCTGCAGATTTTGTTTGCTCAGATATGTGCAGTATAGCTCGAACAGCAAAGGACAGGCAGCTGCCCTTTGCACCATAAATATACTCATGCAAATGAAGCAATAAGCCCGCTTCATCAGCCTCTGCCATAGTTTCATCAGTTTCTGCCAGCGGTGTTTGTGGAGCTTGAAACCAGCATAGTCCGTCCGACGCGCACTCTTATTGTATATTGACTTCGAAGAAGGATGCTATCTGCAACGTTCGTTGCGTGGACATTCCTGATGCCATAATGGCTGTGCGCAATTATCCTATGTTAATTGGCGCTGAAATCATGTACATGACTAGCTTAGTCGACACTAATCACCGAAATAAAAGATGCATAAAAAATCATGTTATTTGGCTTACGTTCACTGCTGCGTTAGCTCACATCTACCGAATGTTTGTATGAAGTACTTGTACGTACATATGCAAAGATACGTTCGGAGCAAATTGCTGTTACAAAAAATCATTGTTATAGGTATTCTTTTGTCACGAAGAGCAACTAACCGGAATAATCTTAGTGAGATCGAAGTTTGTGATCATCAGTGACATCATTTGCTTCCCTTCTTCGCTAATGTCGCTATGGGTAGACAGCTGGGCTAGTTGGTTGTTTGCATTATTATGGAACATGGTACCAGCGCAAGAGACAAGGACAAAGGGTGAAGACAACACGAACGCCGGACTTCAGCTGAAATTTATTGCACACACGCGGGACTTTTATACACAGAGAAGCGCCGCTATCGCCGCCAACTGTTCAAAGCTATCTACACACGCCGGGCTACAAATGACGAATGCATCAAAACTAAAAAAAAGCAAATCATACCAGCTGCGTACAGGAGCACACCGGAGACATATTTTATCTTTTTCTTTTTACCTGCCTGAACCTACAATTACATTTGCCTGTAAATAATTTCCTTTTTTTCCGAGCGCGAGAGATGGGGCACTGTTCCCTGAGATTCTCCCCTCCCTTGTTCACTGTGTGGTTTGTCCAGAACTGTTGGGTATGTTTGCAGGTATACTGTGGCTGAGACCGTTGAGACTGGCAACGGGAATAGTACACCAGCGCCCTTGTCGAGAGTCGATATTTCCCGCTTTGCACCTGTTCGCCGCAGCTCCCGTTTTTTCCACTACACCTGCTTCTATAGTTCCCACGGTGCCCTACAGAGTGACGACTGAAGTGACGGGCCACAACTGGCGAGCCTGTACTTGGAGGGTTACTTTGCCCTTTTAGCAAAAGTTGCATTTATGTCGTTTTAATGTTTCACCAAGGTACGAAAAATGTTATCCTGTCGTTTATTTTGAAAGCACGAACTGTTGGGCAAGTTGGTTTTGCACGATGGACGTGAAACTGTGCAACGGCGCACGGTCTGCGTTCAGCGCTGCGTTATGGCGTTTATGTATTTGAAACGTTTCACAAATGCTATCCCCGCCGCGGTGGCTCAGTGGTTAGGGCGCTCGACTACTGATCCGGAGTTCCCGGGTTCGAACTCGACCGCGGCGGCTGCGTTTTTATGGAGGAAAAACGCTAAGGCGCCCGTGTGCTGTGCGATGTCAGTGCACGTTAAAGATCCCCAGGTGGTCGAAATTATTCCGGAGCCCTCCACTACGGCACCTCTTTATTCCTTTCTTCTTTCGCTCCCTCCTTTATCTCTTCCCTTACGGCGCGGTTCAAGTGTCCAACGATATATGAGACATGCTGCGCCATTTGGTTTCCCCCAAACCAATTATTATTATTATTATTATTATTTCACAAAAGCTAGGAAAAGTGATAATAATTAAATGTATTAGCGTTTGACCAAAACAAAAAAAGTAACATTGTTGTAAGCCGCCGCGGTGGCTCAGTGGTCATGGCGCTCGGCTGCTGACGCGAAACACGCGGGTTCGATCCCGGCCGCGGTGGTCGAATTTCGATGGAGGCGGAATTCTAGAGGCCCGTGTTCTGTGCGATGTCAGTGCACGTTAAAAAAACCCCAAGTGGTCGACATTTCCGGAGCCCATCTTTACGGCGTCCCTCATAGCCTGAGTCGCTTTGGGACGTTAAACCCCTATAAACCAAACCAAACATTGTAGCGTTTCAGTGCAACCTGGCAGGGAATTCTTGCATCGTAATGATGAGGAAGAAAACAAATAACCATTTTAGCTCACCCTGCGAGGAAGCTATATTAAAATGTACAGTGCACTTTAATTTACGCCTAGAGGATTATGTGGCAAAGTCTGGTGCGCAGGCTTGTAGCAAGAAGCAGATGGCATAGAATGAGCGGCTGAAAAATGCACCCTATTTTTTACCCTTTTTATTGGTCCTCTGCTGGCAGCGCTAGCGCTGTGAAACCCCGTTACAAGCTGAACGTGGGGTGTGCTTGAGGGTGGCCTTCGATTTCTTGCGCTCATATTGCACTGTGATGCAGTGAAGCCAATCTTATTAAAGCCTTGCGACGGCTGGCGCGCTTGAATTCACTCGCTTCGATGCCGAAGGCGCTGCGTAAACCCACTGTACTTTAATTTCAAGGAGCGATTATTCGGTATACGTACTGTACTGACAACAGGATTACACGCCTAGCTCCACAGGATCGTTCGATGCGCACCAGGTTAGTCTGGGCTACGCCCAGCGACCGGTGCTATGCTGCAGCACGCGGACAGGCGGCATGTCACTGCATGGACAGTGAAAAGTTTTCTTGCTTCTAGATTACGGAGAGGCTTATCTGTTACCATTATTATGTATCGAGTTAACGGTATATCCAACTATTTCGCGATCCCTTTCGAGTTCTTTATATCCGGGTTGGACTGTATTTCGCTCTTGTTCATTTCTATATTGCATACTGCAATCCCGTTGGGGAAACTGCAATAAAACTGGTTCACATAAATTATTTCCCTCCTAAAAAATAGCCTTACGTGCAATGTGTACAAGCCCGCCTGCGAAACAAGTCTTTTAGAAACTTTTCATGTTCGCAATTTTTTTTTTGAATAATATAACTCGAGCTTGACAATTCACGTTTTCTATAAAATCAAGCCGGATCTCATTTATTTCCATAATAGTTATATTTCAAGGAATATAACCTAATTTAAGCGTATGAGAATGATTTGCGTATGGTTTCCCTGTCCACTACAAGATCTAGAGCCAACCATGGAAAATAAAGCATAGGTAAGCAAATTGAAACTTCGTGCAATGCGTACCAATCTTAAGAAGGAATCGGTCTAGCAAGTGCTAGTGTTTTTTTTTTCTTAAAAAAAAAAAACTGACTTTGCTTTTTCCTTCTTTATAACTTCTCGTCAATGTGAGACATTCCGTTCTGTTGTTACTGTTTATGGAGTATCCACATATCGTTAGCTTCTCTTCAAAACCATTTTGTTTACTGCTAAATAGTCGTGTACGCGTTTTTCTGCAGACAGTTCAGTATTTGGCTCTGTTACGGCTTAATTTTATCAATGTCGTTGCCAGTTTCCAGCGCCTTTCTGTTTATACTTTAGAGTGCGTGCTTATTTTGAAAGTGTTTTGTTTGTTACCAAATAATTCTCTATTTTTCTCCTTAACCACCGTTGTCATGATATATGTAATCGGGGTGTAGGCCTCGTCTGGAGGCATATACTCTATCTGCCTCCTTTTGCCTCTTCTCGGGGACAATAATATGCCGAAATAGAATGCTGTACACTTGAACAGAGGTGGGGGTGGGGGGTGTCAAATGTACACCCGGTCAAATGTGCCCCAATTCGGTGCACCGAGTGGCATCGCGACGGCGACTGCCCGTGTACTGTGCGATGTCAGTGCACGTTAAAGAACCCCAGGTGGTCGAAATTCCCGGAGCCCTTCACTACGGCGTCTCTCATAGCCTGAGTCGCTTTGGGACGTTAAACCCCCATAAACCATAAACCATCACCCGCAGGCGATGCCTCGGAGACGAGTGGAGGGGCCACTCGCGGAAGCAGATGTTGACAGCGACGATAAGGGGGCCGTTGTCGGGCGTCGCTCCGGCCGCCAGCACTCATCGGCCGTTCTCTGCAGGCTTGCCCACAAGTTGGCGAATAAAAAAAATAGCAGCTGGTTCACTGATACCTACCGATGCCATCGTTTTCTAACACAAGGCTGTGGCATTCGTGACGTCAAGAGCTGTCTTGAAGGTACTTTCATAGCGTTAACAAAACTGTGTACGTCTATTAATTTTCTAATTTTACGATATAAATGCTTAAAGCGGCAGCAACCTCAGTAGTCAGGCGGCATCTAAAGCCGCATCGTTCGGAGGAAGGAGTTGTATATTCGTGACGCACAGTTTACTGACAAAATTTTTAAAAACTTAACCAACGGGCGGTAATATGGATGTTATTCTTGATATAAATCATAAATAATCATGAGCGTTTCAGGGGGGGGGGGGGGGGGTAAGAGGGGGCGGCTCCCCCCTCCCCTTGATTTTTCGATAGTATATATATTTTTGTGCTCAGTATCAAAAACGGATGCAGCTTGATCAGCGCACTCACCTCTCGCATATCCGCACGAAATGCCCTTCAGGACTGCGAGCAAACTTCACGTTACACACTATGTCTAATCTTGCCGGTCATGCCACGGCAGTGAAAGAAAGCCTGGCTGTGCTGGCTACTGAAGACAGCATGTGGAAACGCCGAATGGCTGTTCGGCATGGAGATGTTCATGTCAGTGGTATTCGTCAATATTTTGGCGATTCTGTTAGTGAAATCGCAGAGGCTTTTAAAACTCAGCCATGTGTAACTGAGTGGATAAGTGCACTGGAGAAAGTGACAAACCTGAATAATTTATAGCGAGACCAGTTGTTTGTGAACCGGATCACTTTTCCGGTTCGTCCAGTCTGTATTTCGCTTCGCGAAGTAGAGGCAACAAAAAAGAGAAACGTTTTGTGGCTTATAGGTTGCGAGCTAGCCTGGTAACCTGAAAGTCCTGGGCTGAATTCCCTCCACCTTCGGAAGAAATTTTATTTTATCTCGATACCACGGCGAAATCATCTGGGATATTTTGTGACCACGTTTGCGGTCAACGACGCCAGGTTTCGTTGCCGATGTGCCGTATAATGCTTTCGCAGTTACAATTTTTGGGGTGCGGTGACCAGTGGTATAGAAAGCCGATCGCCCTTGCGCTTTTACTAACCTCACTAATCATCATTTCATGGCCCCGTTAAGTATGCCCTTCATATACGCTTCTTCGTATAGCCTTCTGGGTCCCTCCAAGGAGCGTGAGTACAGAGAATACGTACGCGAGGAATGCACGCGTCTATACGGTTGCGCTGCACCTCGGCGACTGGACCGATTCGACACGCGCACACAAACTGCAGGGCCGTTTCCGTTGCTTGTCGACTGTCCACTGAGTGAGGGTGGCGAACTGCGCGGTGATGGCCGCCCCTGTCCAAAATGTGAGACCCACGTGTCCCACATTTTCTTTTTGTTCTTTCCGATGCTTCCACCGTGTTAATACTGTCGAGATGGTTCTTGCGGTGCAAAAGCAATGCGGGAAGAACGTCACCCTTTCGCGTTGGTGGCCTTACCCTGTGCGCTGTATGTACTACCTCGATGGAAAGAAACGCGAACAGCCCGGCGCCAACACGCCCCGCTGTTGGAATTTATTTTCATCGCGATTTTACCTGGGTGGTACGAAAAAGACATTACAGTCGTCCTAGAATGTATCATGGACGAGTCTAGGGTCTTTTTGCTATCACCCAAGTAAAAGCGCGGTGAAAATAAATTGAAGCAGCGCAGCGTGTGTGCGCCGGGTTGTTCGCGTTTCTTTCCATCGAGATAGTAAAGGCGCGGACAAAATTAAGCTGAGCACGCTCTTGGATTTTAACATTTTTCACGCGTTGCCTGATTCAGATTTCCAGCAAGGGTGTGCGCATACTTGTAGGGGACGCCAGTGCGCTTTCTCATGGACGAACGATGTTTCTTCAGTACCTTATGCTTGCACTTAGAACGAAATCGCGCGCTCCGTTTACTTATGTCCGCGCCTGTACGTTTTAATTATGACCGACGTCCTGTCCCGTGTGCCGTTCTGCACCTGCCGATGTCCCATGCTGCTGGTCTTCCCAACTGACTCTCAAGTTTCGTGTTTTTGTACGCCTGTGCGATAGACTGCAGTCGGCTCCGCTATCAGCTGCCGCGACAGTAAAATAAAAAGTTCTGTAGCAGCCCTGAGTCGGTCTGTAAACGTCGCCCAACTCGGGGCAGAAGGGGCCGGTGGGCAGCTATCTTCGCGGAACGCCTTGTTTTATCTCGTTCTTCGCTGTCCGCAAGGGGGCGCGGTTACTTGCATCTTAGCTGCGCGTATCGGCGGGCTGCCGCCGCAGTCGGTGCGAGCACGCATAGGACCTGGACAGTGCCGGACGGAATTTGAAGCTCTAGCTTTTCAGGTGTGTCTCCGGCGGTAATTTGGCGGCGAAATGGGGCCCATCAGGAAACCAGAGGTCAAGTTCACACAGGTGAGAGGGCACGAAGCTGCCGCTTCTTAGCCCTGAATGAGGGCCATAAGTGCGATAACCTTATTTCAACTTTGTGACCGCACGAGAAACCTCTTTCGACACCTGCACCCCTCAGGGTTTAAGAGAAAAAAGGAAGGTAATTTGCTGGCAGTGAATATGACGTGTCAGTAATGCAGCTGCATAAGTATATAGTGCCTCTGGATTTTTTTTTTTTACAATTATCACCCCTTCCGCTTTTCGAAGGGTTGGTTAATATGATGTTGAGAACCTTGAGCGAAAATGGCACTTCTGAATACCCGTATTTTTAGCACTACACGGACTGTATTAAGGTAAGGTAAGGTAACTGACGACCATCTAGGCAGCCATGACATATTAAGTTAGCTGAGGTGAGGTAAGGTAAGGTTTGGCCAAATGTTTAGGGGAATCCCCCAAGGTGGAGCAGATTTGTAATAAGGGAGTAATTACCCATTGGCATCCACCCAGTAGCTTTCCTCTGTAGCCGTATGGCTGCGCTTGGTTTGATGCCAATGAGTAATTACTCCCTTATTACTAAGGTAAGGTTTCTCTGAGTTTTGTTGGCGGCGTCAGCCAGCTTTCTTCACGCGTGAAGCGCGGTGCGGGCGTGTGGAAGAGAGGAAGTGTGTAGACGGAGTTGAAGAGAGAGCTGCAGGTCCTTTCTGTACATATGCAGTTGCTTGCGACGTTCGCGTGGATCGTAGGATTGAGACCAGAGAATTTGAGAAATTCATGATTTCAGCGCGGGAGAGCGCATTCGCGCTTGATTTCCCTCTAATACCCTGCTGGCCTGGTACACCCTTGAACTATGTGCAAAATGAGGTGAGCAGTCGTATACATTGCACGTGTATATGCTGATGGAGTTGTTACGAAAGTGGTGACGGGTTTCTTGAGTGCTTGTGCGAATTAGGTAAAAGGAACTAGGTGCGCAATTCAGTCGCATTTTCCTGTGGTTGACCTTTAATAGGATGATGTATGTAAGGTGCGTGACGTGTGTAAAAATCAGGAACGCCAAATGTCGATTCGCATCAGAAGCAGGCTAAATGATGGGGTAGCAGAGGCGCGGAAAGGTGTCCGAACAACAAAAAACACGTCTGTAGAGGTGGTTTTTGTGTGCATTCGAGTCAAATTTAAAAGCTCTGCATGGACACTATCATTTGCAAATCATTTCTAAAAATTGCTGCTCGCAATTGATTAGGGTGACACCTCACTGGGCGTTCTTAGCCGTCCCTATCCCGATGACGTGAATGGGCAAACTGGGCAAGCTTTGATCAGGCGTGCCCAAATGACGTAGGTGGGATGGGGTGCGGTGGGGTGCAGTCCCGACGTGTTTTCTTAATCTTTTTATGGCGCGTTGGCATGTATGCGCTGAGGCAGAGGAAGAGCATCATTTTTTACTCGCCGATATCTTTGGTGTTATTGAAGCTAGCTTTAACATTTTTTTTTTGTGGTGTGGTGGCGAGTGATCGAGTACTAGTTGCTCGTGCGCTTTTCTTAACCTCTGTAAATACCATTTGATGGCACCTTTAATGGCGCTACCCAGTCGAAAAATAACTACATAATCGTGCCCAGAATACCTCATGTTTTCTTGTAAGAAGATTTTGTGTAGAATTACTGTATTTTGTGTAGTACTGCAGTATGTTTTTGTACTTGTGTCGCTACGAAAAGAGACAGCAGAATACTTCAAAAAGTTCCGTTGCTACATTATATGCTCAAGGCCGAAAATATAAAAAAAAATCTGTTGTGACGACATAAAATTTTTCAGTTGTGTTTTTCGAATGTTTTACTTTAAGTTGCGTTCATTTTGTTTGAGAGAACTCGTCACTAGATTTACTGTATTGCAAAGGTAATAACGGCAGTTAAGTAAGCAATGTCGACGCTGGTGCGTCGTTACTGGCCATGCTTGCATTCTACAACCTCAGGCTAAAAGCAACTCTCGTCTAGTTTACTCGCCACTGCTGCGTTCCATCACGTGATGCCCGTGTGCGCTGCTGCGCCTTCCGGGTAGTACCGAAGATGGAAAGTGATAAACGCAGCTCTAGATCTGTTTCGTCTCCTTCCAGTTTGTGTCCATTGTTCACTGTCAACTGATAGCGCCGTTATCGTCCCTTACGTCGGAAGGCGATAGCCTCCACTGGTGAACTGCATATATGGCCGTTTAATTCGAATCCGACCATTCTTTTACGACACGTCCAGTTTCTTTCCTCTTGCTGTTGTCACACGATGTCAAGTGCTTCTCCATTCTTCGTTTGAGGACGCAGGCATAAGGCGCTATTGTGACGGCCCCTCGGGTGCAGGTGCACTCTCGTAAGCGGTGGCTGCGTCCGTTTTGATCGCAGCTGCACTCAGAGATCATGGCCTGCTAGAGGTGATTATAATCTCACTCGCTCCATTCGGGAACAATCTTGCCTGCGCTAGTAGGCATTTAGATGCCGTCGAACCGAATGTCATTCGACTCAACTGCCAGTCCTGTGCTGCTGCACGAAGTTTTTCAGAGGCATTTGGTTGAAATGTCATTAGAATCGACTCTGCACCTCAGAGCCATTCTAGAGTTTCCAATTCCCTAAAAAATGAATTAGAGGAAATGAAAGGCGCAGTAATAATAATAATAATAATTGGTTTTGGGGGAAAGGAAATGACGCAGTATGTCTCGTATATCGTTGGACACCTGAACCGCGCCGTAAGGGAAGGGATAAAGGAGTAATAATAATAATAATAATAATTGGTTTTTGGGGAAAGGAAATGGCGCAGTATCTGTCTCATATATCTTTGGACACCTGAACCCCGCCGTAAGGGAAGGGATAAAGGAGGGAGTGAAAGAAAGGAAGAATAGGTGCCGTAGTGGAGGGCTCCGGAATAATTTCGACCACCTGGGGATCTTTAACGTGCACTGACATCGCACAGCACACGGGCGCCTTAGCGTTTTTCCTCCATAAAAACGCAGCCGCCGCGGTCGGGTTCGAACCAGGGAACTCCGGATCAGTAGTCGAGCGCCCTAACCACTGAGCCACCGCGGCGGGGGATAAAGGAGGGAGTGAAAGAAGAAATAGGTGCCGTAGTGGAGGGCGTGAAAGAAGAAATAGGTGCCGTAGTGGAGGGCTCCGGAATAATTTCGTCCACCTGGGGATCTTTAACGTGCGCTGACATCGCACAGCACACGGGCGCCTTAGCGTTTTTCCTCCATAAAAAAGCAGCCGCCTAAATATTTAGCTTCTCGGTGGAAGCCTCGACCGCGCCATGAAGGAAGGAAGGAAGGTAGAATTGAAATAAGAAAGAAGGAGGAGAAAGAAAGAGGTGCCCTATAGTGGAGGGCTGCGGAATAACTTCGACCACCTGGCGGACCTTTGCCCATGTGCCGTGCGACGTCAGTGCACGTTAAGGAACCCCAGATGGTCGAAATTATCCGGAGTCCTTCACTGTGTCGTCCCTCATAGGCTGCGTCGCTTTGAGACGTAAAACCTTTAACGGTTTAACAGGCGCCTTTTGCGTTTCGCCTCCATCTAAACAAGGCCGCCGCGGCGAGTGTCCACGCTGTGGGGAAATGCTTTCCCTCCCCACACCACGTGGTGTGGGCATGCCCTGCCGATCCTGCTTTCCCTCCCCACCCGAGAGGACTGGGAGGCTGCCTTGCTCGGCTGCTCAACTCTTCAGGACTAACGAGCCCTGGTGATAAGAGCCCAGGCCGCCGCGAACGCCACTAAGGACCCCTTCTTTTGATTGTGAGGGCCGGGACCTTCATACCCGGTCCAAGCAATACCTTTCTGTAAATAGTACAAATAACTGTTTTTCACCACCACCACCACGGCCGGTTCGAATTCGGGTACTCCGGCTGAGTAGCCGGGTGTCCTAACCACTGAGCCGCCGCGGCGGGGAGAAGCCTTCGAAACCCCTACACATGTGCAGTGTGTTCGCGACGTCATCTGAAAAAAAAAAAAATGGAGGACGCTTAAGCTTCGCCTTTAAGAGTGGAACGCGACAGCGTGTTGCAGCACTGCCAGGGAGTCCACGGAAACGCCATCGCCCGTTCGGCGCGATGCCTTGCCCGTTAGACAAATCGCTCTGCTATGTACGGTGAAACGGACGCGCGGAGCGGCAAACTGCGTAGAAGCGCTTCCAGGCGCCTTGCCGAAATGCGCGGGACTCAAGTTCGTTCGTCGGCACATTGTTCTCGACAAACCCGATGCCACGAACGCCAGCATAGCTTCCGCGCCGAACGAACGGGCAGCAAGCCGCAAGCTTCGTGGTGAACGCGCTTTGGATGTGCGCAGCGTTGTTCGCCGCTCACCGCGTGATTCCTGCATTTCCGCACGGCCCCACTGCGCCCGAACGAGACGAGCGGGAGGCGCCGCCGTCGCGCGCTATCTGTTGGGGCAGTGGCGTACATTGCGAGGAGGAGGATGGGGGAGGAGGAATTTTTCGCTCACGGCCAACGCCGCCAGCGCCGACGACACCGGCTTTTCTGCGACACGGGGCCCTTAACGCTGCCGCGTTAAAAAAAAAATACGAGTCAATATTTGCCTTCAGTTGATAAATTTTAACATGCATTACAAGAATGCTTTTTTTTTATTTTAAATGGCCTATGTAGGTGCACAAGACGGCGTCTCCAGTGGTGATCCTCGATTTCGTTGGTTTCAGTTACCATCTCTTCAGTTTCGGAGCCGAAGTACATAACAGCAGTCCTCAAAGAAAATACAGAGCCCTCATCGGCGGCCTCTCTTTCACCGTAATTTATAAACGTAAACAGCAGATACGACACAATTAGATAGATAAAGAGGAGGAGGGAAAGGCAGGGATGTTAACCAGAAAGGGGTTCCGGTTGGCTACCCTGCACTGGGGAAGAGGAATTAGGGGACTAAAAGGAGGAAGAGAGAAGGGGAAAAAGGCATAACACACACACACGCACAACGCTGTCATCGCTAACCGCATGAGGCGACAATTCGCGGCGACACGCCGCGCGATGGCATCGCGCGATGGGCTGAGGGCCGCCGAAGCACTGTCGCTCATCCTGTCGCCCAGGTTCTGGGTTTGCAGAAAATTTCGCCCGTCGTCCGGAAGTGCCATGCGAGACTATAGCCAATGACAGTAGGCCTTGCGGGTGCGTAACTTCCGATACGTTTTGCGCGCGAAAGTCGATGTTTTTTTCGGCGGGCTTTCAGCGGAGCAGCAGCCGGCGTATCCCTCACCATGGCAGCTGTGCAAGAATTTAATGAAAGGCTCGTTAATGAAGTTCAAGAGGAAAGGGTGCTGTGGGATATGTCCTACACGCACTATAAGTCGCAGCAGCGCAGGAATGTCGCCTGGCGCCGCATCGCAGCGTCCCTCTGGCGCGCTTTTCTGCGTCACCCGACTGTGTGTTGTAGACTAAAAATAAAATTATTACTTAAATATATTTTTCAATGTTTTTATTATGTTTTGCCTTGTGTGAAGCCTTACGAGCGTTGCTCTACTCGTTAATTAACGCAAAATGACTGAACGCTGAAGCTGCCGCAATCGAGCAACACTGAAAACGCGCCGCTCCGACGCTGAGTCCCGTCTCCGTGCGGTTTGCGCCAGAGGCAGCGATGGGCGACGGCGGCGTCATCGCGCGACGTATCGCGAAGGAATATCGCCTCATGCGGTTACCGCTTAACAAGCGAACAGACACAAACGAAATTTGACGTCTGCAGCGTGTGAATGTTTCTTTTGCTACTGTCGTGGAGCACAGTGCAACTCCGTAGTGTGTGAACACCATTCGGGGTCTCGAAAGTCTTTCTACTCAAATGTTATACTTAAACGTGTCCGTGTAGTGGCCATTTAAGCTTCCGGCTGGTTTGGTTCGATTACCTCCTATTGCTGGACGTCCTCTGTCTCGCACAGATTCCCTGAGATCTCTCATTAATAATAATTGTTTTTTGGAGGAAAGGGAATGGCGCAGTATCTGTCTCATATATCGTTGAACACGTGAACCGCGCCGTAAGGGAAGGAATAAAGGAGGGAGTGTAAGCAGAAAGGAAGAGAGGTGCCGTAGTGGAGGGCTCCGGAATAATTTTGACCACCTGGGGGGACCTTTAACGTGCACTGACATCGATCGCACAGCACACGGGCGCCTTTGCGTTTCGCCTCCATCGAAACGCAGCCGCCGCGGTCGGGTTCGAACCCGGGAACTCCGGATCAGTAGCCGAGCGCCCTAACCACTGAGCCACCGCGGCGGGTCGATCTCTTCTGAAGAATAAGCTTTTGCGTTTGTGATCAGTACCTGTCCTCCTAGTGGCAATTACTAAATAAAGGACAATGCGTTTCTTTGTCCTTTCGCGTCGCGGAATCTGCTAATTGGCAGCTATAACGTCAGTTGCGGACATTTGAAAAAGAACTTTCGTGGCTGAAATTCGGTAACCGGTACATGCTTATTATTATGCAAATATTTTTGTAGACATCACCTCTCCCCCTATCCTCTCTTCGTGTCCCCTCACCTCTTTCATTTCATTTCTCCATTCTGCCTGCTAGCCTTTATACCCGCTGCCCCAGTTCAGGTGCTTCAGTATCGATGGCAGATGACTTGGAAGCAAAAATCCTTTCCTTCCTTTTTATTATTTTATTACACCACTTACTACTACTACTGCAATTCGGTGCACAGCGTTCTTTTTTCTTTCGTAGACCGCAATTTAAATGCGGAACATTTCGCAGCATGCCAGGACAACCGATTGCTCAGATTGGTCTTTGCGAGGCGTATTTGACAGTGCGTTAAAGCCAACTTTTTCGTAACCCACACTTGACAGAGCACGCGCTCAGCAGCTGCGTCGGACATGAGCAGTGTCGAAATACCGAGTGCAACGTCAGACAGCGTCGGGAGGAGTCGATTACTGACTCCATCCGTTTCGTCGTTATTACGGAATACGGGATTAAGTTTGGTTTGTAAGTGAAGGTACTATTACTTTATAGACCTGACATCGGGCCTATGAATCGGGTTCGGCAAGCTGTGATGTCTGTCCTCAATGTATTTGATTTGCGTCCGTGTGGGATGTCGCTGCCATTGCTTGATCTTAAATGTCTCCCTTATATAAAAGAAACTCCGCTCGTGATGTATACCGCACAGGCTGCACGATGGCGGGAGTGTCACTAACCACGGCCTCGCTGGTGCTAGCTGATAACATCCGGGAATAACCCGGACACAGTCTGCCTACACAGTGCTGTGCTGGCATTGCTGTAGCTTCTAGCGTAAGAAAAAGCTTCATATTGCTGTTCTCTTTGGCATTACAGATATTCATCAACAATGAATTCGTCAACGCGAAGTCTGGCAGAACATTTGCCACGTACAACCCAGCGACTGAAGAAAAAATTGCTAACGTCCAGGAAGGACTCAAGGTGCGTACAGTGCTGTTCAATATGCAAATTATGCTGTAAAGCACGCCGTTGTCACTCATGTCCTGCATGCTCATTCGTCGCCTGCTGTATATTCAAGGCCCTTTGTTTACGAGTAAATCCGATGTTACCCTTCTTTTGCACCTCTAAAATATTTCTTGAAAATTGGGTTAATTTCGATTTCTACCTGAAAATGCGCCTTCTAGAGAATGTGCGTTTTCCGGTGCACGAAGATGAACACCTATGCGAAAATAAGCGGATATCACGCGCTTATAACTTTCAATTAAATCACCAGTTAATCTTTTCAGGTAACTGATGCTTTAAAACCTCACTTAATGCTCGCTATTCTTGATGTAGCTTAATTTGGTACGGAAATTTGTGCGCGTTGCAGAAGCGAAATGCTGAAACACTGGCACTGACCAGGCGTCTTATTGGCAACATTGTATCAAGAGCTACCTTCCGTGAAGAAGTCCTACTTCAAGGCCTAAAATAGTCGGTGGGATAATGAATTAATGTTTTAGCAGTCTACAAAGGGAGGCAAGTCTTGTAAACGAAAGTGGAAGTGCTGCGCGCAGGACATGGTGATCTACCCGAGTAAATAGTTGTATTAATTAAGAAAAAGTATCTGATCTGGTGAACTGTTTCAGTGCAACTGCAATCTGCATCTTGTTAAAGATGGAGAAATAATCAACCATAAAGGGGGGCCAAAGCAAGCGCTCATACAGTTTTTTCTTTATTTCGAAATAATTCAGGCAAAAAATTACCCGATAAAACCCCAATAAGTGATATTTTATCCGAGTACCTAATTTCTGCCCTAATTTGAGGTAACAAAATATCGCCTGGTTTTACCGCCAGAATTTCGAACAAAAAGAACTGACGGAAATTTAGGAGGCGGCCGCGAATTCGCGACGCGGGTTTATGGCCCCGCAGCAGCAGCGGCGATGACGCGTGCACCAACAGAGGGAACAGGAAGCACGTGCGCAAAACCCCAGTGGTGTGGCACTCGGATTAGGCACCATGTGTCGAGCCGAGTACGCATCTTCGTTGTGGCTTCGAGTGAGCATGATCATCTTTTCCTGCCCTGTGTACCTCGGCTCGCATCTTTGCACAGTGCTGGAGGTTTGCTACTCTCCCGATTCATGCCGGTCTTGAGCGAGGCGGTAGTGCTTTAGAATCCAGGTACCGACGCCTGCGGGTGCTGAAAAGCCACTGTCCGGGACTGTTGATATTGGAGCGAATCTAGCGGGAAGCGAACACCGTGAACATGCTTAACATGGAAATACGTGTCGCTGCGCGTTGCAGCTCTTCTGGTAGATAGATGCCCCCTACGCTGTATGTGCGCAGGAGGATGTGGATGCGGCTGTGCGGGCGGCCCGGGCGGCATTCGCTCGGGGATCCGAGTGGCGTACCATGGACGCCTCCAGACGCGGCGCACTCCTGGCACGGCTGGCTGACCTGCTGGAACGGGATGCCGACTACGTGGCGGTGAGCGGCGAACTCCCAGAAAGCTGCAAAGCGGGAAATGGGGGTTTAAGATCCCGAAGCGATGCGTGTGGGCCATTATGGGGGACGCCGTAGTGGACACGTCTCCGGGAATAGAAGGTGTACTCTATGTGAACGACCTGTGTGATTTTGATTCAAGTGGGAATTAATGCCTCGGAGGAGGGTACACTGTGCACGTGCTGACACGTGTCAGAAGAACTGAATGTCTTGCTGCGATAGATTGTATAGAAAATGTTTGATCACTGTTAAAGCGCATGTTTTGAAAAATCTCTCAAATGCGAACTGGTTCCAGAGTTTGGAGAGCTTCAACAACGGGAAGCCGTTCAGCGAAGCAGCGAGTGACGTCAAGTTCAGCGTGAGGTGCCTGCGGTATTGCGCCGGATACAGCGACAAGATCCACGGCCAGACAGTGCCAGCAGGTCATTATCCCTTCCTCGATTCTTTTGTTTCTTTTTTTATTCAGTGACGATGCCGTCTTTTGAGTCCGCTCTCGCGCCTCCGTTTTCTGGCGTACGGTGCGCCAGTGACGGCCACGAACAGCGGGGAACTCGGCGGCTGTCAATGTCTTCTTTGTAAAGGAGGCGTGGCTTCCTTACGACTTGGACTGTACGAGCCTATTTTCCCACCTTGAAACTGTTCTGTTTGGTAACACATACTTAAAGAACAGAAGGGAGGGAAGTCTCAGGCTGACATCCGGCGTTCCGACGTGAGGGCCTGTCTTCGCGTGAGCATGCATGGGAGGGGGAGCTAGAGGCAGCGGCGAGGGGGCTGGCTTACTCGGCCTCGAAGAACAGTGAATGATTCAAAGCCTAACTTTAGCGAGCAGACTTCGGTATAACAATCTCTCAACCCTATCTGATAGTTCTGTCTTTATTCAGGTTAATACGAAACTTTACCACTCTTCCCACTGAAGCGGCGCCTTTTCAGGACCAAGTGCGCCAATGTCCCAATCTCTCCCCACCTCGCTGTCACCTACATCCCGCAACCTTCTTACTGGACCAAAGTTTAAAATCCCCGCCAATGATAGCCGAAGTCGCCCACACAAAGACAAGTACATTCATCAAAATTTTGGGCAGTGGATTAAATCTCTCCTCCCTCCCATTGTTCAAGTTTGTGTTTCGAGACTCTGCACTGAAATAGTCAAAAGCGTGACTTTTTGGGCTTGTTGGTGCATGATCAAGCAAGAGACTATAGCGCAGAGTAGACAGGACACAGAAGAAACGAACAACACGAGCGCTAACTTCCAACAAATTTTATTTCACACATGCAGCATATATATACATCAAAGACGCGTCATCACCAGTGCTAACAGTATCATTGCCTCAGAAACAAGAGTTCTTTATCACATAGAAAGATAGAGGGAGTGCTTACACATGTCTCACCCGAAGCATTTATCCTTTCAGCTTCAATTATTAATCGTGTGGTCATGTCGCTACTTTTTGCTAGCACAGCAGTTTTTTCAAAAATTGGTTTGCACGTTTTAGATGCGCATGAACGAATGTGGTCAACAAGTGATTTCTCTTTCCCGTTCTTGACGTCGCGTGCGTGTTCCATCAATCGCTGATTGAGGCACCTCCCCGTCTGGCCGATGTAATGGCCCCCGCACGATAACGGTATTTTGTATACGACACCTTCAAAGCATGTCACATACGGCTTCTGATGACGAGTCGTGCACCCACGTATTCTGTTGTTGTTGGTTCTTCCAATCTTGCACAATGAGGCAAGTTTCTTTGGTGCCGAAAATACGACAGTTGCATTTGCGCGCTGTCCAATTCCTTTCAGATTGTGAGAAATCTGATGCAAATATGGCAATACAACAAAGCGCTTCCTTTCGCCGAGCATCGGCGCCGGTTGGCATTGACCTTCATTCAGCTTTCTTAGAAGCTTCTCGGCAATAGACACCTGAACATGGTCGGGGTAGCCAGCATCAGTCAGCCTTTTGGTCGGCTCCTTAAAACTTTCATACATCCTGTGCGCACATAATTTTCTCAGGGAGTTCTGAAAACACATGTTGACGATGGCTCTTTTTACTAGTTTGGAATGTGCAGAATGATAGGGTAATATATGCTTGTTACTACGAGGCTGGTAGGCCCAGCAAATATGACTAGGATGAAAGATGAAGTTGAGGTCTAAAAACCTGATAGTCATTTACTGGAAATTCAGTGGTTAAAACAAGGGGTTCAAAACAATCCTTCATGATGGATAAAATGCCTACGGCCTTTGACTTGCCTACGGCCTTTGATGTGTGAAATAAAATTTGTTGGATGTTAGCGCTCGTGTTGTTCGTTTCTTCTGTGTCCCGTCTACTCTGCGCTATAGTCTCTTGCTTGAAATATTCAGTCGAGAGAGTTCGCGAGCTTGCCATCGTGGCCTCGAACGTACGGCATTGTGCTGCTTGGTGAATGTCGTTGACCACCTAAAAACAAAAAAACTACGCTTTGCAGCTATGAAATTAATAAAAAGTTTGCTCAGAATTAATTATAAAGGAATAGAATAATATATACCCTGCCCGCTTTAACGGAGTACCGCATGAAAACAAAAACGCCACGCTGATTACGCTGGGCACTGGTTGCCCGTTATCGCTAGGACCCTGAATGCGTGCCTGCGGCGACCTCTGCTACCGACTCATTCAGTTCAAAGCCAGATCTTCGGCTCTTTATTGTGGACTGAGAACACCTCATTAGGGAGTGTAGCGTCTCTTGAGACGGCTGAGGTTGTCGTGACCTTTTCTGTTCACATCATGTCGCAACATCGGCGCTATGTGGATGCGCTACACGAATAGGTTCCTCGACCGCCGAGGTGGTGCCGCTGGTAAGCCAGCTTCACTCTAGACATTGGACTCGTGCTGTGCGTAACAGGCCGGAACAAAATTCCGCAATATGAGCCATCGCTCGCTGTGGCCGTTGGCTGCGTAGTCTGACCGTTCACCAGCGTCTCCGCCAGGTGCGATGACGAAGTTGTAAATGCACCAAACAACGCCTACCAACAACGTCTGACTGACACTGACAGCAACCAAAGAAAGCTTCACTTTTGCCTTTTGGTATAGTTTTTGACAATAAATATCGTAAAATAAGAAAAATCTTTTTCTCGTTTCAGAGGTGCTCGCTACAAAGCACAACACCACTCGCAATTACAATATGCCGTGAATCACCAGCTAGCTCCTTTACTTCTTTTCTAGATGGTCAAGTTTTCGCCTACACAAGGCGCGAGCCTGTTGGAGTTATAGGACAAATTATTCCGGTAAGTGTAGTGGCTTTTTTTTCTACCTTTTAGTGCAAGAGAAATGGGGGGAGTCGCACCGCCTTTACTGGCAGTGCTCTAACGCACCATGTATTAGGTGCAGACCACATGACTTATTAAAATCGGCTGTGTGCGCACGATATACGGCGGGTTTTCTTTAACCCGAGTGAGTTCTGCTTCTGGTTAGTGCAGAGATTTCTTCGTCCTTCGACAATGCGCCGTTGAGCTGCTTCACAAGCGCTTTGGGTTGACTCTATGATGATGTCTTTACTTGGCAATATAATAAAGGTGATCACCAACACAACGAAGTAGCATGAAATTTTGCCGGGTCCCAGGCCACGTCGGATTTGGTGGCAATGAGAGGTGACGTGTGCGCTGCACAAGCTCCCAACAAGAAAATCAAGAAAGTAAACTGCCCTATAAAGATTTCTTGAATTTAGTACTCCATGAACTGAAGGACAAATGGCAGTGTACATAGAATAATGAAGTAAATAATAAGCTACACCCGGTAAAACCCATATTGATAGAATGGAATTCGTACACTTACCAAGAACGTGTCAACGATGTGACATTATGTCGTCTTCACATTGGACACACGCACTCCTTACACACAACGTTTTGCTTACAGACAAACAAAAAACCTGTCTGTGAAGTATGCGGACCACGTTTAAATTACATTCGCGGAACTTGATAAACTGCGAAGAAAGTATTTCACTGTACTTGACAATAATTAAATTCCATTCCATCCAAGCTTTCGGGTGAAAACCCGATTGTACACATATATGCCCCTAGATTTATAAAGGGAGGCCGGCTTTTAAGCAAAATGTAGCTTTTAACACCTTCAGTTACTTTGTTGTAACGAACACCTCGCGCTTGGCGCATGATACCCTTCGGTGCTAATGTGCCACAACACCTACCGCAATAACAACTCTAGTGCCCAGACTGAAAAAATCGGATAAAAGCTACAAACTTCAAGAATTTTTTCACTAAAGGTTTCTTCAGTTTAGAATTGTGAAATGCTGGGCGATTTGTTAGGAAAAAGATTATTACAGCACATTTAAATCTGGATAATTTTGATGATGTCTAAGGACAATGAAAGTGCGGGCAAATACGTGGGTGCATACCGTAAATCAGGAACAAAATTCAAAGGTGATCAACAATTTAGCAATGAAGCCTTACAACCAGAAGGATTTCTGCCTGTATTGCAGTTTTTATTTATTTCTAGTAGTTCTATTGGTGTCGTATAATATCAAGAAGTAATTCTCGAATTTACTGAAGTAAGCGAAAAATTTACAAATTGTGTGCAGTAAGTTCGTTCAATTTTATATAGCTTACTACTGTACGCATCTCATTTACATTAGGTATTTTTATTTCTGTGGACTATATATAAAAAGCTGGTGGCAGAAAGAGGCGTGTACTCCCTCGAGTTATATCGCTCCGTCAGGCTCGTTGCAGACAGATGTCTGCCTCGCCATTTATGGTATTACGCGCGTCGTGCGGCGCTGTGGCCAAACTTGGAGAGCATGCCTTTTGAATGGCTTCGCAGTGGAACGTGCCCATGATCATGTTCTGCTGGAAGATTGGCTCGGCGCTGTGCACCGGCAACACGGTGGTGGTGAAGCCCGCCGAGCAGACACCGCTCACGGCGCTGTACGCGGCCAGCCTCGCCCGGGAGGCCGGCTTCCCGCCAGGCGTGCTCAACGTGGTGCCGGGCTTCGGCGAGACGGCGGGTGCGGCGCTCTCCAACCACCACGATGTGGACAAGATCGCCTTCACGGGATCCACCCAGGTCTCAGCCCTTCTTAGCTGCCACCTTGCCCCACTGGATTCACATGACGGACCATTGGCTCGCGGACCAGGGGTCACGTGACGCGTCCCTTCCACTCCATGACGTTCGCACTAGGCCCGCAGTGCTGGTGAATGTAGCATGGAGAAAGTCCATGTGCGCGGCTAGTCCTCTAACTACCACATGCAGAGGCAAAGGTCGGAGGAGAGGGTGCTATAAGCGGATTACTTACGAGCATAATTTTTCCATATACGCGGGCCAGGCGCAGACCTCGCGGAGACTAAGTGGGACGTCACGTGACGCGTAGTCCGTGGGCAAATGTTATGTCGTGTGAATCCACCTTTAGACGCGAGTTTCCAAAATATGTTGTCTGCCCTCCAGCGTCCCTTGGACGGGGAGGCAGAATGAACGAGAAGCTGTGTGACTGTTTGCATAAGGGAGGAAAGCCTGTGCCTGTCACATTCAAGACAGGCGGCAAACGAAAAACTGTTTCACACTGTTTATGAGAAGTGCTACTTTCGTGCTCGGTCTTTCAGGTTGGCCAGCTGATGCTGAAGGCTTCGGGCGACACCAACTGTAAACGAGTGTCTCTCGAGCTGGGCGGGAAGAGTCCGCTGATCATCTTCAGCGACGCCGACTGTACGTATGCGCTCAACGCCCTCACAGGAGCCTGCTGCGAGCAGCTAGCTCCGTTGGTCACCGCCAGCGAATTTTACAGTACTGTCGTTCTGCTGCGCTGGTGGAAGAAAGATATGCTTTATGTTCAGGACGCCATTACCAGGCAATGTCATATGACAGTCGTCAGCGCGCTTGTCTAGAGCGTTCGAACGTCGCTCTCACGCACAAAGGAAGTTTCGGGCAGGTACTTGATTATAAAGATAATGCTGGCGCTAAACCGAAGGCGCGTAAGCATAGTATTTGCCCTGTCATCTCCATTCTACCAGTTATAGAACACCTGAGCCAAAATATCACTTTTTGTTCCGCAGCACACTGCTCCCGAGCTCTAGACAGGCGTGCTGACCTTGCTCACAGCTGCTTAAGTTTGTATACTGACGCGAATATAGGGCTGCAATTTTAATGCGACAGCTCGGGACTCGTCTGATGTTTGCCGCTATATGTACACTGCCTGAAGGGTGGGTGCGTCGCATGCTGCCCTCGAGTCGTTTACGCGAAGCCGTGTAACTTTTGTTGTTGGTGTGTGGGGGCTTGAGCCAGATAAGGTGGACTTGAACACATGCACACGCAGAGACAGACACACTGACGAACACAAACACAGGTAGGCAGATGCACACACAGACATATACAGATACTGACAGACGCACACACAGACACACACATACTGACAGATGCACATACAGACACACACACCAAGAGACACATACACATACACATAGACACATACACAGACAGACACACGGACACATACACAGACAGACACATGGACACATACAGACAGACACACGGACACATACACGCACAGCTGCTCACAGACACGCACATGCACATACACACAGACACACACTGACAAACGCACATGTTGTCAGGTGGGCAGGTTACCCAGAATCCAGCAGGCACGTGGACAGCCTACCACAAAGCAGGCTTTAGACAGACAGACGACACACCGCACAACAAAGGACAGACGACACAAAACATGATAGACGACAGAATACAGTCTACAGAATACAGTCGACGAAAGACAGACTACAGAAGGCAGACTACAGAAGGCAAACTACCGAAGGCAGACTACCGAAGGCAGACTACCGAAGGCAGACTACCGAAGGCAGACTACAGAAGGCAGACTACAGAAGGCAGACTACCGAAGGCAGACTACCGAAGGCAGACTACCGAAGGCAGACTACAGAAGGCAGACTACAGAAGGCAGACTACAGAAGGCAGACTACAGAAGGCAGACTACAGAAGGCAGACTACAGAAGGCAGACTACAGAAGGCAGACTACAGAAGGCAGACTACAGAAGACAGACTACAGAAGACAGACTACAGAAGACAGACTACAGAAGACAGACTACAGAAGACAGACTACAGAAGACAGACTACAGAAGACAGACTACAGAAGACAGACTACAGAAGACAGACTACAGAAGACAGACCACCGAAGACAGACCACCGAAGACAGACCACCGAAGACAGCCCACCGAAGACAGCCCACCGAAGACAGACCACCGAAGACAGACCACCGAAGACAGACCACCGAAGACAGACCACCGAAGACAGACCACCGAAGACAGACCACCGAAGACAGACCACCGAAGACAGACCACCGAAGACAGACCACCGAAGACAGACCACCGAAGACAGACCACCGAAGACAGACCACCGAAGACAGACCACCGAAGACAGACCACAGAAGACAGACCACAGAAGACAGACCACAGAAGACAGACTACAGAAGACAGACTACAGAAGACAGACTACAGAAGACAGACTACAGAAGACAGACTACAGAAGACAGACTACAGAAGACAGACTACAGAAGACAGACTACAGAAGACAGACTACAGAAGACAGACTACAGAAGACAGACTACAGAAGACAGACTACAGAAGACAGACTACAGAAGACAGACTACAGAAGACAGACTACAGAAGACAGACTGTTAAGAAGGGCCACTAATGGGCTTCTATCGCACGAGGCGGATCTAGGGTTGCTTGGTAGCGGAACTTATCTGATCCGTCAAGACAACAGTTTGGTCCAAGGCTGTCTTCCCAAGCATCTCACCCTAGAAGAGCCGAGGAGCAGGCCTGGGGAAATCTTGTATCCACTAAAAAACCGGCGGGTACATGGAGGCACTGGGGATCGAACCCACCACCACCCGAATGCCCAGCCCCTCCCGAAGCAATCAGACGGACGGACAACGCCTATACAAGTGCTAAAGCACTAAAGGACACCAAAAATGTTATGAGATTACGGTGGAAGGTAAAGGGCCTTTCCGTATGCTAAAGTCGGGCGTGGTATTAGACGTTTTTAGCATACCGGAGACGTATACCGGTTTACCGGACCTCTCCTGCGCATGTGCAGTGGCATTGTTGCGGTAAGGGGAGCCACTGCGCGTGCGCAGGAGGGGTCCGGTAAACCGGTATACGTCTACGCTAGTACGCCTCCGGTATGCCAGAAACGTCTATTGTCATTCAGACTATAGATTTGTAGTTTTTTAGTAGTTTTAGTAGTGAGTCAGTTCCAACGTAAATGAGATGAAATGACATTTCGTTGTGAAGCTTGCTGTTATCGCCGTATCTCTACTTTTTGACCTCGCTTCTGTGCATATTGGCGCGAAGCTTTGTATAGTTTGTTTATTATTTATGCGTAAAGCCGCTGGCACGCGGTTTCATCAACATTGTGACGCGAGATGCAACCATATTTATCTGTATACTGATTGCAGCCGCTGCTTCCGTTGTATTCTAGATTCTTCCTCCCATCGAAACTTATTCGTCGGCTTTAAGTTGAGCGCGGCCGAGAAAGACGATGATTGTGATCTTCGACGTCCCGAGTGCTGTTGCGCTATCGCCGCCACCGAGTGAATTCTTAGTGGGCGCAAGTCAGCTCAGTCGAGAGTTTCGTTCGGAAGCCCTTCGGGGCTGTCTTCCTGCTTGCAGCACTGCGCCGCCACCACCACGTGCCAACATATAATCGAAGTGCTGTTAAATGCGTCATATTATTTCTTTTGGAGATTTTTGTATTTTTTATTACCGTTTACGCACTCTTTGGAGAGGCAGGGAATATTTGTGCTGATTAGCTTCGTTGATATTGGGGTGTCGGACCAGCGGAGGCCGCCACATCGTGCACGCATCAGTGCTCTTGTAGGCACGGGTATACGTAAAAGGGCGCACACAAGCGTGCACATATTAGCATAGAAGAAGCGCAGCAGGCTGAATGCACGTGCCGAGAGAGCAATCTCATTGTTCAGCCTAAGATAGTTCTTTCTGACTGGTGCCGCATTTATATCGTGATGCATTATGTTGTGTTATGTCTCCCTTTACAAAAAAATAGTGGAAATAGAGGGTGAACCGCAGAGGCTGCCTAGTGGTTTGAGCATCCGCCTCGCATGAGGTAGGTGCGGTGTTCCCCCCCCCCCCCCCCCCCCCCCCCCCCACCCCGCCCCGTGCCGCCGGGCGCCCATCGTTGTTGCAATGAGTACAAGCTCTCAATTGGACTGGTGTTCGGCTTCTCCAGTGTGAAGGGCTTAGAAAAATGGGTGTTTCATCCCGCCTTGCATAAACGCAAATACCTTGTGCCATGTGAGCCGTCGCAGTGGCTTAGTGGTTACGGTGCTTGGCTGCTGTCCCGAAAGACACGGGTTCGATTCCAGCCGCGGCGGTCGAATTTCGATGGAGGCGAAATGCTAGAGGCCTGTGTACTGTGCGATGTCAGTGCACGATAAAGAACCCCAGGTGGTCAATCTCCGGAGTCCTCTACTACGGCGTCCCTCATAGCCTGAGCCGCTTTGAGACTTCAAACCCCATAAAAGCAAACTAACCTTGTGATATGCCCATGTTCAGCCGCAGATGCCTTTGCATCTTAAAAATCATCACACCGAGGGCTCTCATCCCCTGTAAAACGACAGCAGTTGCACGCATCTTGACCTTTCACTTCTGCCTGCAGCTGATAGCCTCGCATTTAGCTTCCATTATTTCCAGCATCGGGATATATAAGACCGAGTTTTTTCACTGATAGAAAAAAAAAACCCTCAAAGTTTCTGGACGCTTCTAACGAAATCGACTGCGGTACAGGGTAGGCCCGACACCGTGCTATGAGTTATGCAAAAAATAAAAAATAGGGGCCCTCAAAATTCTGTCGTCACTTGGAGAGGGACCTCCCTGCGCCCTACTGCCAGAGAATTGGCAGAGGTCGTCGCGGCTGGGCCATGTTTTCGTGCGAAGCATGTTTTCTCAACAGGCGCTTCGGCGCTGCAGCACATTGACAGTGACGTACGCACACAGCGCGCACATGAAGAAGCGCCTGGCTGCGATTTCCAGCCACATTTATAGGCTGAAAGAATGGCAAAGCTTGTGTCAGGACAAGTTAGTCGTTATTTTCGAATGTCCAGAATGCACAGCGCGCAAGACAAGACGCAAGAGAGACATAGTCCAGCGCTGTTATTTCTTACATGTGTTTGTTTTGTTTCCCGCTGTTCGCACAGTGCATTTTGGACATTCCATGCGAAAGAAAAAGTGGCGCATTTGCTTTGTTTTGGAACTGCGGTGTGGCTGACATCGGCGACCCTGCCCTAGATGCTGAGGAGCTGTCCGAAGCTTCCTCCTCGCGAAGCGAGACACTGGAAGCGTCGCTCCTCTCGCAGTGTGTGACGTCTCGCTTGCGAGGTCGGTCACCTCCTAGCGCACGCCGCTCTAAGGTCGGATCCTGTCTGGGGACATCGATGCTTGAAATCTGCCCCCGGTTTCCGCAGTGCAAGTGGCAGCGGCCGTGGCCCACCACATGGTCTTCCGAAACACCGGCCAGGTGTGCTGTGCCCCGACGCGCATCTTCGTGCACGAGGACATCTACGACCAGTTCGTCGCCCTCTCCGTCAAGATGGCGCAGGCGCGGGTGCTGGGAGACCCCTTCGACGAGTCCACCAGCCAGGGGCCCCTGGTCAGCGCCCCCAAAGGAATCTCGCGGCCTCAATTGCTTTCTCAAGTGGCTCGAGTTTGCTCTAATGCACACGCGAACAATTGTTCTATTGTTCTTAATTTCTTGAGAGACCAGCAAATATCAAAGGAAAAATTGCAAAGCGTTCGAAAAGGTGCTGAAAGCAGGCGCCCGACGGGGTTTCGTATGCGGCACATAAATGCATGAGGCATGCATTCTGAAACGTGCGATGAGGCGAATGCGTGCATGTTTACATATAAAAATACATAGACCAACTCAGATCTGTGCTCTCCTGAAAGTCCGTGAAACCAGAATATATACTGTCGGAGCGATTGACAGTAGCACAGTAGCGCTGGTTACAGTGTAAAAAAAAACTCGGACCTGCATAGTTGAAGCAAACTTCGAATACAATATATATATCGTGAGTTGCAGCTGAAGTCATCGCTGTCGTGCGCGTGTCAGTTCGGTCCATTCGTTCAGCTGGTCGCAGCACAGACAAAGGTCTGACCCTGTGCAGATCAGCCGGGAGCAGATGGAGCGCGTGTTGGGCTACGTCGAGGCGGGCAAGCGCGAGGGCGCCCGGCTGCACTGCGGAGGCGGGCGCCACGGCAACCGCGGCTACTTCGTCCAGCCGACGGTGTTCTCCGATGTCCGGGACGACATGGCCATAGCGAGGGAGGAGATCTTCGGCCCCGTGCAGAGCCTGTTCAAGTTCAAGACCACCGAGGAGGCCATTGAGAGGGCCAACAGCTCCTCGTACGGCCTCGCAGCCGGACTCTTCACCCGCGACCTGGACACGGCCCACACGGTCTCCCACGCTCTGCAGGCGGGCGTCGTCTGGTACGCCGTTCTTTTACAGCGGGAGCTGCTAAAGGCGCGTGTCTCTGTTCTGCGGCTTCGTCGTCCTCGGCGTAACACGAAGAAACACGCAGGGCAAAGCAGTGCGCCACCGTTCGTTGGGACACGAATTTGTGGCGTCCTTTCAGATTGATGACCTAAAAGATGTCTGCGCATGCGTCTGCTATTTTTATTTGTATTATTTAAGAACAAAAATGGTCTAATGAGCACCAATTAAAGGGGAACACTAGCCATCCGGTAGGCTTGCAGACGAGGGTTCTGTAATAACACGTATTGCCCCATCTACCGAAAACAGAGCGGCAGATGCGTACTATCGTGAAACTATGAGTGCGACGACTCTGCCGACTGCAGATTCCTGCGTCACGTGCCAGCCCCGTTTGGTCCACAGCTGATTTCTGGTGGCGGTGCTGCGTCATTGCTGTCGCCACTGTTCGAAAGCAGCGCGATCTGCCTGAAAATGTTTAATGCAGTGTCTTGGCCCACTCTCGCTTCATGTGCGCCCAATTCCCGCAAACCTTGCTCCGCTCTCGTGGGCCGATGCTGTCGCTGTTATCTCGCTGCACGAGTGCGCGAGCGTAGTTGTTGAGAAAACGAGGGAGAGCCGCTGCGAGAGAAAGATGAGGGCCATGCATGGAGGCCGACGATCGTCAGGAGCGGGCTTTTGACGAAACCTACTTCCTGGCTCTTCTCTGTTCTAGGATCAACACTTTTATGGAGATCACCCCGCAGACGCCGTTTGGGGGCTACAAGATGTCAGGCCTCTCGCGTGAAATGTAAGTTATGTGCACCTCCCGCTGCACTGAAAGCGATGTGAATGATAACTCATGCGTGCATGGTCTTCATCCTAGGGGCGAAGATGGTATCTTGGCATACACGGAAGTTAAAACGGTGAGGGACACCATTTAATATCTTTTTCTTCGGCCGTCAATAGATTTTCGTTCTTAAAATCAACTTTATTGGACGGACAGCTACATCTCTTAAATTGTCTATAGCTGGATTATACATTGCAATGTGTTTTAGGCGTTAATTTCCAACGGCCAGCCTTACGAAAAGGAGATACGCATCCAGGGTAGGAAGGGAAGGAGTGACGTCAGTCTCGTGAAAAAATGAGATCTGCTTGTGTTTCCATAGAACGTCAACCCGATTAGAAAAAAAAAGTCCAATACGTTGGCAGCGCGGGCCACATCCTTCATTTAATTTTATTTATTCGTACTATCAGTTCTAATAAAAACATATTGCAGAGCTAGATGATCAAACATTGCTCAAGAAGTAACAGTCGCAACAAAACAAGCATTGGAACCAACACAAATTTCTCTATAACCAGAGTTCGCTTATCAGAAGATATGTATCACTGGGATCAGTCAACTGGAAGATAAAATACTGTGCAGCTTATCTAAATAATCTCCAAGTGCGTTCGTATATATGCTTGCATATGCACTTAATAGCGTTTTTATTTGTTTGAGCTCCACTGTTTTCCTGGATGTACGCCTGTCTTCGCACCAGGCGTTGAGCGAATCAGTCGCCCCTTTCAAGAGCGTCAGCATAGTGCAGATACATTATTTTTATTTTGCTGCGGACCGTAATCAGGATGTTTTATTTCTCTCCCAACAGATCATCACGAAGGTAACCGAGAAGAATTCGTGAGCAAAGTTGAACGTCTAAAGGGCCGCGGATGGTCGGCTACTTCCGTAGACGGGTGCGGGCTGCTTCCTTGCTTTTGCTTCCTGACGTCAGTAGTTGTTTTGAATAAAATTTGCCCATTTTGATCGACAGCCACCACTCGTAGTAGACTCTGATAGTATTACGATGCCACTGATAAGCGAAATGAAGGTGGGTTGCATGCGAGAGGTGTGGGGTTCGATCCCCAGTGCCGTCGGGTACCCACCGGTCATACAGTGGGAAAACTTTCCCTTGGTGTGGTGCTCGGCTTCTTTGGGGTGAAGTGTCTGAAAAATGGGTCTTTGACCCCACCTTGCGTAGAGGGAGAAAAACCTGTGCCTTGGCGCTCTTTCGCCACATGTACCCTTGCTCCGCAAAAATTAATCGTCTAACCAAGATGTGCCGGAAAATGGCTTGGCGAGCGCCGTACAGTTCTTTGCCGACTTATTTTCCTTGTCCTTTTTCAATCCCCATCTGCCCTACCCCGGCCTTGGCACAGTCGCGTTGAAGTCATAAGCGTCAACTAACTTTCCCTTCCTCTCTTCAATAACTTTCTCTCACTCTGGCTAAGGAAGTAGGTGCACGGTGACTTGTTTCTCGATGCTCGCTTCTCATCGTTCGATAGAAGACCCACTCTGCCATCTTCGAGCAGGCAGCAACTGCGTGTTCTTTTCTGGCCACACGAAGAAGCAGAGAAGTGCGAAGCCTGCTTACACGATGGAATTAATAATGAAAAAAATTGGAGGGCGCTTGAGCTTGGCCTTTAACAGTGGAACGCCATTGCCCGTTCGGCGCGACGCCATGCCCGTTGGAAACGCCTTTGAACGCATTTTCATTTTTCTCAATTGCTTCAATTAATTGATGAATTGCACACTCTAACTTTGTTAATTACCATCAAGCATTTGCTTTTTTATTCTGAGCATTTTGACACCTTCGAACCTTCCTTTTCTCAGCTTTTTTATTTCTTTAATCAAACGATTTAATTACAATGATTTCATTTACTCGTATTCGTCTATCACACACACCAATCAATCATCAGCTACTAGAACCGCAGACTACCATAAGATTTTTTTTGCGCAGCCCCCGATTATTATATTTGAATGGCGCAAAGGAAAAAACACAGGAAAACAAGGGGACAGTTTTCCAGTGTTTGTTCCTTTGCGCCATTCAAATATCGTGTGAACCAACTGGCCCAACACTTCTCCCCCGATTATTTCCGACACGTGGCGAGGAATACGCCGACGGCTTTTCGACCGAACGAGCTACTGTATGCGCTCTCGCGTAATAGTTAGGGACACTGAGAACTCAAATTTTTGTTTGTAAACTTCGATTTTGTTGTTCTCATAGGTATGTTGTCGGGCAGCAAACGGCACATTTGTAATCGAGAAACCTGTAATTAAAAAAAAAAAACTCCCCGCCCCTCGTTTCAAACTTGTGCCGCCGGAAATACTTCTTTGATCACCGTTCAATGGGTGTATATACCCTCGGAGATCCGGCTCACCATCCATGGTTTACTTTCGAAATCAGCCGGTGATGGCGACACCTGTACCTCACTTTATTCTCTTGTCAAAGGCTGCAATTTCAGTGAAAGATGCCTCTTTGTCATTGGTGACCTACGAATGCAGCTAGGCCTACCTCGATTTGACCTCGGTGGTCCTTCAGCTAGTGATGGATGAATGTAGGAACGAATTATGCGTCTAGGCGTAAGTAAATGCAGACACGAATGAATTAATGCAATAGTGAATTGATGAAGACATTTATGAACGAATGAATTTTATTTTTTTCATGAATTTTGAACCAGCAGAAGTGGGTTTACCGCCTTTCCCAAAAGTAACCACGCAACAGCGTTTGCTACTCAGCCATGTAATAGAGCACATATCGAATGACGTACCTTGAGCTCTAAATACGCGCAAGGTAAGGCGAACCTTTGTCCTCACCTTTCTAGAAATTTTTAGTCTTTAGTGTTGCCTTAAGGGTGCCACTGTACGGTTGAAAAGCAAACCGCGTTGCTTGGTCACTTTTTGGCGAAAACGGTAAATGACCCGCAACACGCCACTGGCGACCTTATAACGGTTGTGCGCGTTTCGTATTGCCGCTAAGTTTGCTGCGTTATTTGCGACGTTATTTATTCCTGGCAGCCGGCCTTATCACTTTGCGTGCCCCGTGTGACGCGATGGAGTTCCTCTGCAAAGAGTGTGACCCCCGCGAAGCAGTTGTTGAAGACTGTTGTCGGCACTTATGAAGCACCCTTCGAAGGTTCTTCGTCGGTGGTGATTCTGAGTACCGCTCAGCACACTCGCTGTTTATCGCCGCCGCCGAGCATGACGTGGAAAACATTTGGTAGGCACCATATTTGCCAAAAACTAACCAGGCTTCATTGTTTGGTGCTTAGGCGACCCCTTAAGTTTTAATATCCGTAAGGGCTCCACTGTACGAATGGTAAGCAAACCACGAAGCCTGGTTACCTTAGGCAAAGAGGGTACTCTCCGGTCATGGCAAGCAGGCTGGCCCAGGAGGAAAGTATGTATAATCTGTGGGGCGGAGCACTGGAGGTCAACGCGTAAATGTTGGGAGTTAAAATGAGGGCAATACAGAGAACTATTAAAAAGGATATTATTGGTGGTAAGGGAGAACGTTAAGAGGAAGGAAGGTAGCAGATTGGATAAGTGTCAAAATGGTTGGAAACTGTAACATTGATACACTAGTATTTGTCAAATGCACGCACAGGATGAATCGTGGAATGATTTACTATTTCAAATATTCACATGACGCTGGAAGTTGTAAAAAAAAATTGATACGATCGTGGCAAAACCTGCCTGCATGAAAATGGCGGAAGACGTGCTACTAGACTCACTGTTTTGAGAAATATTAATTACTTCGCTCACTAGTTGGTATAAAAATGTACTCCATTTACAACGTAAATAAACTCGCCAGAAACGAAGAAATCGCCGCTGTGGGTGCAGCACATTCCGTAAAAAAAGTTCCGAGTTCACTAAGTACACAATTGCGTATACAAAGCGCCCATCCAAATCGTTCGTTCAATTTGAACGATGGCGCAAAATGGCCTGTTCTTCGCGATCCCGGCCGCTTCTTGACAAGTAATACTATCCAATATGTTACAAAAGGACTGTAGTTCGGTTTCTTACAGATAGTTTTTCCGTGAGCCTTGTGATAAGCAAGTATTTCTAAACTGTACGCGAAACCTGTCAACGATCACGGCGCGAATGCCGCCCTGTTCCCCGCGATTGCGCTGCGTCGATACTTGGCTTTGTTGATCCAAGCGACAGCTTTGTGTGAAAGGGTGCCGTCCGTTCGTCTGATTTTCGTTCGGACAGAGATACGACTGCTCCGTCCAGCCCAGACTATCGGCAGGTGCCCCTCTTTCGTTTTCGCCGTTGCCGAGGAAACTCGCTGCTTTCCGAACCTCACAAAGAAGGCACCGGGCGTGTTAGTAACAATTATGTGCCGCCAGCAGAGTACCCGACTTTTTTACAAGCCAGCCCGGGGTCGACCTTGCCGCTTCGCGCGGGCAACTGACGCAAACCAGCTCACCGAGTATATGTGAAGCTTGACCTTCAGGGTGACCTTGGGCAAACCATAAACAAATTAAATTTAAATATTCCCGCGATTGGGACTCGATGCCACGGCAGCGCGAACAGCCCAGCTTCGCTGGCCACTGTACGAGAGCACTATATGCCATCGCCGCAGCCGTCACTCTTCGTGTTGAACTGTTGTTGTGGTTCCCCTCACAATATGGCACATACCGACAAGGGGGATTGGCCATAACCAGGCGGTGACTATTTAAATTGCAGATTGCATATGGCAAGCATGGGATGACCTACAACACTCTCGCGCTGTGCACATTGCACATCGTCGTCTTCTTCAACTAATTCTGCTATCGAACTAGTTTCGTCGCCAGACGTGCCGACGACCCAGCAAAGCAGAACCATGAGCCAGCCAAGCTTAATACATGCTTTCACACGTCTACTCGGCTTGACTACGTTAAAACACTGCCACCTTTTTGTTATGGATCTCAAAGTTTCGATGAGTTCTGTAACTCTGAGTACTCGTTTATGACACATGCAGTAACACAAAAAACATGTATCCTAGATTTATTTTCTTTTTTTTTCGTGATATATTCTTATTTATTTTCTTTTTCTGATTGAATATATTACACATTTTAGTGAATACTTTTGCCGGTCTCTCAAACTTTGGCAACGTATTTTTTTTCTTGGTAGGCACAGCATATACTGTTTTTCTCTTTACGTAATTGAAAAGAGAACACTAATAACTACACTACGAAGTGCCACAGTAAAGCAAAATTCTGAAATTTTTGGGTGAATAAAGTTTTACACACAGCACCAGAAATTTGCCTGTTTCCCCGTGATAAGCAAATAGTTGAAGGGACTGATGGCCTGGCTGTTCGTGTGGCTCTTCGGCGGTGTGCTAAACCCTGCACCAACTCTTTGCGTCGCAGCAGTTTGGCGTTGGAGAGAGAGAGCTCTGCTGGCCTCACAGTTTGCCGTCGTCTGTCCCCAACGACTGAGTAATGGCTCTGCAGGACATCAACGCGTCTGGACTGCTGTTGACTGAGAGCCACTGCGTTTCTCTTGGTTTGAGCGAATGCAGCGCGACAGATATGTCTTCTCTTTCCTTATCAGCTACGCAAACGGACTGCTCGACGTCTGTTGCCCCCAACATCGCTTACATCATTAATGAAACGGATGTCGTACTGAGGGGCATTTGGATGTACGGCCGGCATAAATATATATATACGTTGCTTATTCTACGCCGTCACGCGACGCCGATCTCTGGTTTCGCGCTTGTGGGCACAACGGCCGACGGTATCTGCCGAAGATTCGCTGCGCGTTCAGGCGCAGCTAGACAAGCATTAACGTCCCACCTCCGTTGGCACTGCGCAGCATGTAAGGAAGGTCCATTCCAGCTAATCAAGCCGGAACAGGTGATTTTTTTTTTACCATCGCGGACTTTGAAAGTCGCAAGATCAATAAAATGTGTTTTTTTTTCTTCTAGCAAGGCAATATAAAATGCCGACTGAGCACTTACCGGCTCATTAGTGGGAAGACTTTCGAGGTACTACACTGCTCTGTACAGTGAGCATGTGAGGCGCGAGGGGCTTTTAAACAAGAAAGTTGGGCTGCGACATGATAGCTAGCGCGAATAAAACTGCGGACAGAGACATGGAATCAGACTGCGTGTCTATACTAGCGTGTGTCCCGCCTGTTTCTCTGTCTCTGTCCGCTATTTTATCCGCACTAAGATATGGAAGGGCTGTTAAAACCACCAGACCTGCCTTTCTCGGACGATATGAATATTTTCGTGCTCGAATCGTTAGAACCGCTGATGCTTATAGTTTTAATTCACTACAACGCTTAAGTCAGCCTGCTTCGAGAGCTAGAATAACAAAAAAAAACAAGGTATCATGGTACTGCAATTTTTTTTTCATGCCTTACGAGACCTAAACACTCCTTACACGTCATATCCATCGTTCGGTTCGTGAGACCGAAAGAGCATCAGAACAAAAATTCAATTATAAATCATTTATTGGTCGTAAGTTATGATACCATTTAATGGTATCAAAAGTTCGAAAGACTTTTTTGCAGGCCTTGAGGGGCGTCCATTGCTGCGAGCACAGAATTCTTTAATTTAAGTAATCTTAGTAGCGCATTAAAAAGAAACGTCTAGCATGTAGATTTTAAAGCGATCATGTTAGAATTTGTAGCGTGTCGACCTGGACCTTGGAGGAAACAAACCTGCTTAGCAAATTTTCTTTGCGTCCTGGCGCTTTGCTCGCAGAAGATAAAAAATTAACGTTCCAGCTTCAAAGCGCACTCGGATTCCAGGCACCACAGACCACGGTCTATTCTAATGTTCTTGGGATTGGAAACTATTCCTGCTGACGAACCGGCGCACAGGCGTATGACCTACACCTGTTGAGCAAACACACACGTAAGGTGGGTACTCGGCTTTCAAATCCCCCAAAATGGCCAAAAAATTAATAACGTGGCAGTTTGGGCATGTTGGTAGTGCATGGAAGGATTGAACAGCGCACTGGGGTCGAGGACACAAAGAGAGAAACTCGTGTCTCGTCGTTTGTCTCCTTGTGCCCTCGTCTTGTGTGCGCTGTTCAATAATTAATAATTAATATTTTGATAGCTGCTGTATGCGTTTGTATGCCTCGATGTTTATGCTGTATCCAATGGATAAAGTTTCATCGGCCGGGAAGCACTCTAAACAAATTGTTCCGTGGACTGCGGCGGCTCTGCGTTGCGGGGAAACGCTCGTACAGTGGCGTTTTCCTCCTGTACCGTTTCCTGCCCAGATACTCATCTTGCGGAGCAGATTTCTTAAGGCTGCCTCATTTATTTTAACCCGTTTTTTTGCTCACTCCCAGGACCATAGTTCAGGCCAGGACATTCTTGTATTTCAAATTTATAATTTTGAAATCCTTGCATGGAATTTTCTTCGTAGTCTAGACCTGTCAACGGACTCTGCATCGCAAAAATTCAAAACCAAAATTTGTGCCTAGGGAAAAAATTATAACAATGTCCTGACCTGTAGCACGCTAGTAGGAACGCAGTGAATGTCAAACCTCTTTTTCTGCCACATTTTCTTAACTCTACAGCCTGTTCACAGGATTCAAAGGCAAATTATATTAAAAAGAAAAAAATTGCCTGGAGATATAACAGTGAAATTTTGTGACAGTTGTCGCAAAAGTGTTTATAATGTGCTCAAACTGTGTCGTGTAAATATACCAAGAAAAAAAAAGCTGAATGCCGGATCCCCCTTTAACCGTGCACTACGCACTTTTTTTTCTTCGCAAAAGCCTTCCATTAACTAAGACAGCAATATCGGGGACTCAAGTTCAAAATTAGCTTTTGTACTCAACCCTGTTTGTCTTCGAAAGCTTAGCTTCTCTGTCGAATATTCAGATAGTCCGTGAGTTCTCTGCCTACAATCATAAAAATTTTTTTCAGTGTCCACTTGGAGCGAATATATGAAGTATCTCATAATGGTGCGGCTTAGGCAGTTAGCTGTATCACGTGCGCGTTAGCAATTTTCATATTTCTTTTACTATTTTCACAATTTAATGGCTTCGTCCAGTATAATACCAGGCTTCAGCTTTTCTTCCGCAATATGCATGGCAGGAATAAAAACGGCAAATGGGGGAGGGGGAGGGGGCATGTCGTGTTTGGAGGCGCAGTCTTTTCGTGTATTGTGGTGGCCTATACACTTTTTCAGTCTCTGCAAATGAGTGCGCGTGTATTATGGACTATGTCGCGCATGCGCAGTAAGCTCGCATAGTGAAATCCGCCAATCGGAAATCCGCCCAGAAGGGAAAACCGGAAAAGGCGTATGCTGAAACCTCGGTGGTTCCATAAGCGATGCACCGAAACCCCTCTCGAGTCCAGATGGCAGAGCCCACTCGAAACTGAGAGGCCGTTTCGAAGCGGCTTTTCCCCAGCCCGATCCGTTTCGAGCGGACTGCGAAGAGAACGTTCCCAGAATGCTTCGCTGGCCCCGCGATAAGTTCGCCATTTGCATCGCATGCTAATGCCTCTCCCGTCGGGCGGGGAATCGAACAGGGCGCCCCCTTTGCATGACAAAGCGCGCTGCGGTGGAGCGATAAATTCCTAACGTTTCATCATGTTTCCTTTTCATCTGGCCGGCAATTCATCACAAGACACGCGCCCAAGGACAACCCACACATGGGGCGCCAGTTGGGTGGGCGTGGGCTGCTCCTGATTGTGCAAACCCAAGTCCCGGCAACGTCTATTTAAGCTCCCGGCCTGCTTAATTTTGCCCACTTTTCGCAGGCCAACGTCGAGGCTCCGGAACAGTGCTGCTCCCGTATCGCTAAGTTGGTCAAGTATAGTTTGACGCCTACTTCGAAAGATGCCGCCCATACGTAACCCCGAAGTGAAGTTCGTCAAGGTCTGTAAATACATTAGTGGTTCCGAGAGTTTGCTTACACAGACGGATTATCTTGCAAAGCGGCAGCGTCTTACGGACCAAACTTGCCTGATGGCGCTAAAAGCTTCGCGAGGCTTTCCAGCAGGATTAAAGTACGTCAAGCCTTTTTCAGCAATGCTGCCCTTGACTACTGGTCGGGAAGCGCTAGACGTCTTTAACGCTTTGTTAAACGCGTTCCTTTTCGCTTTATGTTAGGCGCCTGGAGGCTTTCCAGAAATTGGTGTATAGCCACCACAATATAAACCGAAGTTGTAGCGACAGTCTGCCTCGTCATGCTCCGCCTGGAAATGTCTCTAATTCCTCTTTTATTTGGAGGTCTTTGTGAATGGATTTGAGAGTAAACCTCTATGTTTTGTGGCAGATTTTCATTAACAACGAGTTTGTCGACTCGGTGTCGGGAAAAACCTTCCCGACGTACAATCCGGCAACCGGAGCGAAAATTGCTGACGTGCAAGAGGGCGACAAGGTGAGTGTTACGCATCTGAATGCTCGCGCTTTCCTTTTACTTCCCCATGCATTGTTCTGGGAATGAGGCGCGAGAGGCAAATGCGCCCACGCTGACTGCCGGTGGGCGCCGGAGAAGGGAACTGGCGCTGTAGCCGGCCGAGCATGTTCCCAACGGCTCGGGCGCACAACCCATAACCCTGCTGTATGCTATATGGCGCTCGGCTGCTGACCCGGCCGACAAAAGCGGATTCGATCCCGGCCGCGCGGTCGCGTGCCGGTGGGGCGAAATGCTATAGAGGCCCTGTGCGATGCCGGTGCACATTAAATAACCTCAGGTGGTCGACATTATCTAGAGCCCTCTTCCCTCATAGCCCGAGTCGCAGTGGGAGGTTAACCTCCAAAAAGCACAGCTTACTTTGCCACGCCATGCTGTCGCTGTTCTAGACCCCTGTTTTCGATGCTGCGACGATGCGTGACGTCACCTCCTGCAGAAGAGTAGAAAAATTTCCTCGCTCGCAAATACGAAAAATGGAAGCAAAGCAAAGCAGTAAATTCTCTGATAGAATCACCTGGCCACGCATCAATAATCAATCCGACTTGTTTGAAGGGCCTAGAAGTTAGTGGCAGTTTTTAATTTATTCCTTCTTTGTGCGGGAAATGACCGCTGGTTCTTCCGGTTCAGGAGTGCTGAGCGTGCCTGTACGTGCACAGGAGGACGTGGACAAGGCGGTGAAGGCCGCGCGAGCCGCTTTCGCCCGGGGCTCGGAGTGGCGCACCATGGACGCCTCCAAGCGGGGGAGGCTGCTGCTCCGACTGGCCGACCTGATGGAGGAGCAGCTCGACTACATCGCGGTGAGATTCTTGGGCGGGCCTGCTGCGCTCGACGCGCGTTCACCATGTCCAAGCATAGCGGCGCGTGCATCAGTGAACCAAGAAGTGGCATGTAGCCAGAGACGCTGGGTAGAAGCGTCTCGCCAGAAAGACCAACGAACCGACTGACGAAGAACGGCGTCGAGCACTGACACTGAGGCGCTTGCAACACTGAGCCAGAAAGCAACATTTTCAGCGTGGACACGCGACAGTCTCGCATGTCCAACATCTCTTGAGAAAGAATTCCGATATGGGAAAGATGTAACCTACTGATAAGTAAATATTGAAGGTGGTGGTGCATTCTTCGGATGTGTAGCAAGATCTTCCTTTTAAAGTTTTTCCATCGCTCGTATGGGGCAGTTAAGACTGCCATAAAAAAACAACTGGGGAACGCTTCTGAGGATGGCGAGAACGTTAATAGCAAAAAAAAAAAAGCAAGCCTGTGGACGGAGATATGCGGACATATTGATTGTTATGCTGAAATGTTACAATATATGAAAAATATTACGTTCTTAAACTCTTTCCCGTTGAAAAATGCTTTTGTCCAGAATTCTTGGGTTGGTCTCCGACGGCAGCTTACATAGTTACCAGCATTTCGCGCGACGGGATCCCTTATCTTCGACTTGAGCAGAAGCTGCAAAATATGTGGCATATCGACGAAAGAGGTCGAGTTTGCTGGTATTTTGGGAAGTTTGACCACTTGTAAAACCCTTGCTTCGAACATTTCTCGTTTTAATCAGTTGCCTTGACAGATAACCCTTGTAACCGAATTTGCTTTTTTGCAGAGTTTGGAAACCCTGGACAACGGCAAGCCCTTCACAAGCGCAGTCGGGGACATAATGGCTTCCATCGCCACCATCCGCTACTTCGCTGGGTTCGCCGACAAAGTTCACGGAAAAACAATACCCACGGGTGTGCAGCTGCTGCCACAACGGCAGTTCTTCGCAATTCCTTTTTTTTTGTGGACAGGGTGCTGCTCACCGAGCCAGACGCTGGCTCCATTTGTCGCTCAGGCCGTAACTGCTTCTGCGGATGGCATCCAGTAGGATCTAAGAGCAATAACTGAGAAGTGACACTGCACCATATCAGTGCACCACTTTGTTTCCTTTCCCGCCTGAGCGCGCAGCTGGCAGGTTGGCGGCACCACCATGGATAAAAAGCTTGCCTTGCGGGACATCCCGTAGAGGCCCACGGGGTTGTTGCCTGTTCTGTAAGGAGGCCTGTGATTCATTCGGCGCTTATCTTCGTTTCCTGCTCCCTGTTTCCAAGCTCATCTGGAGAACATTGACAATCTAGCCTCCTACGTATATATGCGGCAATGTGTGCCGCGTACATGCGCAATATGTGCTGCACACGTTAGAGAGTTTTAACATAACGGAGACGGACTAACGAAGGCGTATGCCGGATTTGCGGTCGCCTACTGCTCAAGGGCGGGTCAAGGTTGGGGCCCCTCAAACTTATGGGCGTGCGCAGCCGATTCCTGGTCAACTTGCTGTAGCTAGGCACGAAAGGGCAGGCCTTTATCGCCGCGCCGTGGGGCTGAGCTCCCTAGCGACCTCAATACGCCGTCTCTCTATCCCCCCCCCCCCCCCCCCCCCCGCTCGCCCCTTCACGCCTCCCGCCTCCTTCCGTTTCCCGCTAGCCTCTGCTGCAGTGCCACAGAAAGTTGTTCGCAAGTATAGTATGCCTCCTTTGTGCTAATACAACTCTGCCCTCTGCCCAGACGGAAGCACGTTTGCCTACACAAGACGTGAACCTGTCGGAGTCGTCGGCCAAATCATACCCGTGAGTTGATGTCACACTTGCGTGGACATTTCTCTCCCCGCTGCTGCACTCGTAGAGCCCAGTGCCTGATCCCACTTATCGGCCCTGCACAAATTCCGCAACGATTAGTGATTAAACCAAAAAGAATATTAAAATTAACCTGTTCATTTCATTTGCTATGTGCGTATGAAATAAATTATTACGCGGGAAATACAGAGCTGAAACGTCTTCCTCCTGGCGTCCTCAATATGACCCGGCGCAGTTTGATTCCTAAGGCTAGGCGAAATTCAGTGTCTTTGCTCACGGCTCTGAACAGCCACTTTTCATTCAGTACAGGGAGCCTATATACGCAGCTGTCGCATTCATAGCTGCTGGTCAAAGACGCGAGAGCATTCTTGCGGGCCGCTCTCATATTCCACTGGTTCGGCGCGCTGAGTGTCCTTGGTACCGAGCCGTGCGGTGTAGTCTTCTTTCAGAACTCACAAACGGTGACTATTGCACTGACTGTATTGCGACTCTAAACGCCACTCTTGATATAGGCGCGCTACGTCTGTTCGTTGTTTAGCCTTCAAGTCGGTGCGCGTTCAAACACAGACCTGACAGCGTAGACGTACCCCCCCCCCCCTTCCCCCGTCGGCACGCGCGTCATCATTGGAGAGGGGAGAACACTTGAGTCGCTTCCAAGCCGCCTTCGCAGTGGTTTTGAGCCGATTTGGGAAGGGACTCCGGGAACTTTCGCTGCTGTAATGATAACGTTGGAAGGCTCGCGCGGCGCGTTTACGTTCGCGCCGGTTCCTTCAATGTCATCATCATCATCATCAGCCTGACTACGCCCACTGTAGGACGAAGGCCTCTCCCATGTCTCTCCGATTAACCCTGCCCTGTGCCAGGTGCGGCTACCCTATCGCTGCAAACTTATTAATCTCATCCGCCCACCTAATTTTATGCCGCCGCCTGGAAACGGGAAACGATATTATGCGAGACACCCAAACCGTTTCATATCGATACTTGCAACAACATGCGAACTGTGAGCAGTTTCCGATGAACCTCTTCTATCGTCGACTCGGTGGTCGTCTTAATTAACCTAGCGCATCACACTTGCTTTGTGAAAGCTGTGCGCTTGAAAGGTGGGTCAAGGCGCGGTCCCGTCGGTTGCTTTTCGCTAGCCTTTCGCGAGAAAGCGTCACGCAACACGCGCAGCATTTCGGGCTGCCACTGCTTCACGAGCGAGGGCATGATCAACGCTCACTCCAAGCTAGTTTTCGTTCCAAGAGCTCACGGACGCAACAGGGCACGGAGCCTGCGTGCTCCCTCGGGCCGGCCTGTCGTGCGCATGCGCGCGACGCATGAGACAGCATTCGTGCGGAGCGGGCTGTCTGCGTGACCGCAGTGGAACGTGCCAGTGCTGATGCTGTCGTGGAAGCTGGGTCCGGCGCTGGCCACCGGCAACACGGTGGTGGTGAAGCCCGCAGAGCAGACGCCCCTCACGGCGCTGGTGGTGGCCAACTGCGTGGCGCAGGCCGGGTTCCCACCCGGCGTCGTCAACGTCGTGCCGGGTTTCGGCGAGACGGCGGGTGCCGCCATTTCGAGCCACCCGGACCTCGACAAGGTGGCCTTCACTGGATCCACCGAGGTGAGGCATGCACCTCTCTCTCAGTGCACGCGCAGTCGTGTCTGGCTGCAGACAAGCTGGCTTCTTTAAGTGCAACTCCAGGATACTAGCCGGAAATAGACGAAGACACCCAATTACATTATGCGTCGTCTCCGTCAACCTAAGCAGCGCGTGTCTTTCATACGACCATGTTCCGACTAGCCCAATGTCAAGCACTTCTCATACCTTACGTGATGGCAATGTGATATCATTAGCATGTGAGTGCATCAGCATACCGGAAGTGACGTGGCTTCCCTGCAGGCAATGGGCGAATTTTAGGACCGACGGCGCATTTTGGCCCCACGGGGCTTCTAATGCTGGCGCATTATTATCAAACAGCTCTGATCAAGTTGCCAGTGCCGGCAAATGGAATGCTCTTAGTGCGTAAGCTCTGCCGACTGAAAATTTTTTTTATTGCACCCTTTGCCAGTTATTGTAGTTCAAGTTCTTTTCCCACCGTCGAATGAATGATGTCGTACCCAGGTCGCCGCTTCCAGGGAGCGCTATGGCTTTGTTTCTATAATAATAATAATAATAATAATAATAATAATAATAATAATAATAATAATAATAATAATAATAATAATAATAACAATAATAATAATAATAATAATAATAATAATAATAATAATGGGGAAGGAATGAAGGAGTGAATGAAAGAAGGGAAAGAGGTACCGTAGCGGTTGGGGGAGGGCGGGGGGGGGGGGCTCCGGATAAATCCCGAACATCTGGTGGCCTTTGATATTCAGTGACATCGCCGGCACTCACTTTTTACCACTTTTTATCCTGTTACGGCTATTCAAATACTGCGATATTGTTTTTATTGAGACTGTGTAAACTGCCGCAAAACTACACAGTGACCGCGGTCAAGAGAGATTTACAAAACAAAACCGGATCATACCTGTCAGCCGGTCGCAAATGTTTCCTGCATACAATGACCTGTATATCCTAAAAGGAAACGAGTAAGAGCTGAAAGTATCCATTCCAGAAATACTTTTCGCTGCAATACTTCCAGGGCATTCAAGAGAATGTGAAGTTGCTTTTTTTTTTGGTCTTTTACTACGTAGCTGTCGGTACTGGAGTGATAGTTGATGTACCGCCCACTGTACCACTCATCCCCGCATACAAGCGTTCGCGCCCCCAAATCGACAGTTTTGCGAGCACCGAGAGCCAGTCAGCGGCCTTCGTCGTAGACAGTGAGGACAATAGCTGCGGATGATAATTGGTGACAAATCATTCCCCGGGACCGCCTTTATCGACGGTGCTTGGAACGCCGCGTGGACAGCGCGCGCGCCTTCGGTTTTCGCTTCGGCTCTCGAATGGCCGGCGGATAAGCGGCACTGTGTGTGTGTATATATATATATATATATATATATATATATATATATATACGCTAACTGCGGCGTGTATAGTTCTGGCCGCTGATATCCGCGCGGATATTTCCTTGTACTGCTCGAAGCAGTGGAGATTTCTCTTAGTCGTTACTTGTGGCCAAATGAATTGGGAGTGTCGCCCTTTTCCGCGCTGCTGCTGCAGAGACGCGAAGCTTCCACCTCTGCGAATAACGCGCGGGGGCAGCAGAGCGTTGGGAAGAAGACACGAAGAAAGTAGTCCGTCATTAAAGCCGCTCTTTTTACCTACACGCACAAAAAAAGTAGCAATCACTAGACGAAATCATAAGCTCAAGAATTTTGCTGCTCCTCACTTGTTTGGCGCAGTAAAAAAAAAAAAAACTGATTTTGTGGACTGTTGTGATTGGTGAGCGGAGTAATACAGGTCGCCGCGAACTATGGCCCATTCTTACCAACTATTGTTGCTTTTTTAGTTATATCCTACTACACTGTAGCACGGACCACCGCTGGAACAGAAGGCTCTTTGAAAGCTTCGTACACGCTGTGGTGGGCTCTGTAGTATGCGACAGAGTCGTGCAGAGTAGAGCCTGAACTAAAATTCTAGATGTCTAAGCACTAAGCTCTTATCTCTTCAACTCAGAGTGGACTTCAGTGTTTATTTGCGGTGGCTCAATGACTTTGGCGTTCGGGTACTGATCGAAAGGTAGCGAAATCGAATCCCGACCGTGGTGGCCGATATATATAAAAAATATATATAAACTAGCGGACGGCTAGGTAATGTCCAGCCTGGTTTGGCGACAGCACAAGCATCTTGACGGGCTTGCCAAACACGACTTAACACGGCCACACATGCTCCACACGCAAATCGGAACTGATTAGTTGCTTCACGCCTCGTCGTTTGCATTTGGCGCGTGCCGCTAGTTAGCGGAGCCGTTGCTTCAAGAAACTTTCTCACTGTCTCACTGACAGTCTCTGAAGCGTGGAATACATCCGCCAGGCTCACAGCGTGCACAACCGCGAAAGTAGGCGGCGTTGACCAGCCGGCAGGGAGCGCGCTCTGATGGCTGCAAATTACAGGACCATAGGTCCAATGAAAGCCGCAACACTATGCAAAAGATGCCGTAATACGCATATCTAAGGGTATAGCAGCATCACGCAAGTTCAATTCTTGCTAGAATGAAATCTTTTTATCCAATTCTCCGATTATTGTTCGTATTCTTGCCTTCAATGTTTTTCACCGTAATTTTTCTTCTAGTTCGCCGCACATGCACATCGATGCATGTTTGCTGCTGCTGTGAAAGAATGGGCAGTTCAGCAAGAGGAGCCCCCGGTACAGGTCCTGGCTTTTGTTGCTACTTACGGCGTCGACTGAAACATCCGGTCTCTTGCTGGGCTGTTCAGTGGAGCAGCGTATTACGATGATACGACCAGTTAGGCGAGAGGCCTTCGCTACGCCTAATCACCATGTTTCATTTTTTCTTGTCTTAGGTTGGCCGGCTTATCTTGCAAGCGTCTGGACTGTCCAACCTGAAGAAAGTTTCGTTGGAGCTTGGAGGAAAGAGTCCTCTCATCATCTTCCCGGATGCGGACTGTGAGTCCTGCTCTGTACCCGAACCGCATCGCGTTATTAACTTTGTGTATTGAAAGGAAAAATGCCTTTTCGCAAAACACTATCCAAGAGAAGGAAGAAAGCTCGGTTTTTATTAAGTTTACATTTCTAGAAAGATGTATCCGAAATATGCCTTTCAATGATTTCGCATAAAATGCGAACCACCTTATCTCAATAGGGTACTTTGACAAGCGCTTAAGAAGCATGTTACAGGTGGATATAGTCGTCCATCCGTGCAATAGAAAAGACTGAGACGTTTTCACAGTTACTATAACTTCTTGTGTGGTGCGACGGACTAAATTTAATTAGGTTATGGTCTCGCGACAGGCTAAACACAATGGGCGCTAAACACGGAGTTTCGATCGTTTTGAGATTGCGATTTTGCATCCTCAAATCAGCGTGGGAATGGCTATAGTTTTCGCAGCGGATAACGAAGTTATGAGCCACCGAAAGGACGAGGGCGGAGGCGAAGAAAGACAGAACAAGTGTCATCATGGGCTACTAGTTAATTATGTCTGCTTAATAGGTAGTAAGTAATACTAATGTCTGAAAAGCCTTTTCGGTGAAGATCTAGGTTGAAGGCCTTAGGGTGAAGGCCTTTAGGAAGGAACACACGACATACGCGTATATATAAAGCGTTTCTTTAACCGAGCCACCAGGCCAATTCCGGTTTAGCTAACGTACCTTCCGGTCTGGTGACGTCACTCACAGATTCACTTTTCCGGTCTCGTGGTATCACTTTCGGACCGATGGCGTCACTTCCGGTTCCGCGATTACGTTGACGTCACACTAAATTGTCGCGGCCTGGGTTCGAAACTCGATCATTTCGAGAGAAACTTCATTTTTCTTTCCTGGTGTTTCCTGGTGATGTAGGCATTACTGATGATGTCATGAGGTCACATGGGTTTTTCCGGTTGTTTCTCGTGGACGGTAGAATAAGATATATATATATATATATATATTGTAAAGCCGCAAATCAGACGCACAAGAAATGTGGACAGGCAAGCTCTTTGTCGACACAGCGTAGCTCCAAGCCAAGAGTTCGAGAGCGTCAGCTTCGTCTTCTTCGCAAACCGAACTGCGTAAGCTTCGTCTTCTTCAGCTTTCTCTCCTCCGGCGGCACTGGCCGCTGGAGCAGCAAACCCCAATTTTGTCTTACAACTTATATATATATATATATATATATATATATATATATATATATATATATATATATATATATATATATATATATATATATATATATATATATATATATATATATATATATATATATATATATACACACATTGAAAGAAAACTGCGCAGTGACTGCCACATCTCGGTGGTGGATATCTCAACCGCGTCGTGAGCGGAGGCACCTGGGGATATTTAACGCGCACTGACATCGCACAGCACACAGGCGCCTTTTGAAGGCTCGTTTCGTTTCTGTCGAAACATAGCCATCGCTGCCGGGTTCGAACCCAGGTTAACTACAGGCCACACAGGGTGGGAAAGGGGAAAGGTGAGCAGGGTGGGCGAACTCAGAGGCGGGGCTGCACGGATAAGCGACGCTCGGACTGCGTCTGCGCAGTGGACCTCGCCGCCACTCTGGCCCATGAAGCCGTGTTCTGGAACCAGGGAGAAATCTGCGCTGCGGCTACGCGAGCCTACGTTCACGCTGACATCTACGACGAGTTCGTCGCCAAGGCCGTGGCGCTGGCCCGCAAGAGAGTTGTCGGAGATCCGTTCGACGAACGATGCGCGCAGGGGGCCCAGGTGAGTGGCCGCGGAGAAATGAGCGCATCACAAACGAAGAGGTGTGCGCGCCATTCCCGCAGATCGACGGCACCCAAATGGATCGCGTGCTGGGCTACATCGAGCTGGGCCAGAAGGAGGGCGCCAAGCTGCAGTGCGGCGGCCGCCGACTCGGAACGCGCGGCTTCTTCGTGCAGCCCACCGTCTTCTCGGACGTCAAGGACGACATGACCATTGCCAGGTATTCTTCGCCGCATATATAAAGCAAAAAAAAAAATCATTCGCAACATTAAGCTTTGGCTTCAGATACTATCTATAGCGATCAAAATGTTACTCGGAGAGAGAGGGAAAACTTTTATTTAGAATAGATTATTTCGCAGGAGCCGGGTTCAAAATTCATTGCAGCTCTACCTCGCGGATCAGTGTTGCGAGCATGTAGAGCATGCGCGTGCCTTCATGCATTGACTCATTTCAGGAGACTGGGTTGCGTGACTGCGCTGAAATGATTGTTTTTTTTTGCGCGTCCCTTTTCATCGCGATAGTACACTGAGTAACATGGGGCTGCCAAAAATATTTGAAATATAATGAGCCCCTGCCTTGACTTGAAGTACAGTCTGTAATTCGGCGCCGTGATAAATAAGAAAAAGAGCCTATCCAGATCATATGCAACTCAAGGATACAGCTTCCCCGCAAAGAAGGCCCTCCAACCATTGGCATAACCCTATTGTCATGACGTCGCGGTTGATCCCCTTGCATCTGACATTGTGAAATTGCAGGCGGCTGGCAGATGCCAGGAGATTAAATGCGAATTAATCGAATTAGCCGCGACTTCTTGACATTAGCCCGATATACCATTGGCTGGAGGGCCCCTTCGAGGGACACCTGACGCTGCGTGCTCGAGCTGTATCCACACCATACATCTCCTGAACAAGCGTTCTTGCCCCGTGGCTGACAGAGATTCAAGGTGCGGATAGTCAGCGGCAAGTTCCTTCCCTTTTCACTGGCTGAAACATGGTCCCTTTTTCATGTCGCTGTATGTGGTCCTTTGGCGGCGCAGCCAGTTCCTGTGCCGGTTGTGACAGAAACGACGTTCGCAGGGAGGAGATATTCGGCCCCGTCCAAAGCATCTTCAAGTTCACCACTACCGAGGAGGTCATCGAGAGGGCAAACGAGTCCAGCTACGGCCTAGCGGCGGGGATCATCACGAAAGACCTCAACACCGCCACCTTGGTGGCGCACGCACTCCAGGCAGGCGTCGTCTGGTACGCACTTTATTATGGCCGCCACATGCCGTTCGCATTCTGTGCGCCACCCCATGAGGGAAACGGACGTGGCGTTCTAAAACGAGCTAAAGCTTTTCGTCAGTGCTATTCTTCGTCGTGACGGCTGTTAAGCGAGTGTGGCTGACAGGGCTAGTTGGTGATTCATGGCAACGAAAAACGTCGCTGACAAGGATGAACACCGCCGCGCTGACTTCAGCTTCTGAAGGTGGTGTTCGTCTGCACTCTGGTCGCTGTTCATCGTTTCAACGTCTGCTCCGAACATTGTTTTCACTCACGGCCTCAACGGTTAGGAGAGGGTTCCTCTAGACTTGTGTAGTGATATGGGCTTATATCCTCCTTGACCCCGCCCACGAAAAAATTCTCGAATATATTAACAACAGAACACGGCCGCCTGGATGGGGGGACTCTGTGAACACCGCTAGGCGTCTGATCCAGGCGACCGTGAAGAGGACTGCAGGCCCCACAGCCGTGAAAAGAGGTGTAGTGCTCTTTCTAGGGAATATTCCAGGGTCTGTGCTCTTATCTAGTGAGCGTGGGCAGAGCCGTACCCTTTTCTTTCCGTTTCAGGAACTGCCAAAAAAGTAAACATAGGAGAGTTAAGAACAAACAAGAGGATACTGCGTGTTTTCTTGTTTGTAATGATGCGTAAGACGTTAGTATGCATGGGCTACTATCTGATACTCGCCTACGACCTCTAAATAATTTGTAATTAGATCTCTTCTCTCACCTGTCCGGGTTTCCACAGCCGAGCGATGGCTGTGACATCAAAGTTCTGTATAGGTGACGCGAGGTATGAACAAAACTGCAATGTAATCACTGCTTCGTCGTTTTAATCAACTGCAATGCTTTTAGCATTGCAGTTAACTAAAACTGCCTGCTTGCCTCAAGAGCCCCAAGAGAGTTAATTATAGCCTGCCTGCCTCAAGAGCCACACCCACAGAAAACGAGGAAACAGCGTTTATACTGCAGTTTTTTTCATGCCTCATGTCACCTGTTATACGTGGTAGCACTCGTTCGGCTACTTGAACCGAAACAGCTGACAAGAAATTAAATGATAAATTATTGAACGGTCGTAGGCAAATACCATGTGATGATCCATGCATAATAATGTCTTCCGCATCATTGCTAAACGCGACAAAAAATACTTGAATCATGGTTTGGGGCTTAAATTATCGTATCGTAACCGTTTGAACTAAGTCAGAGACGCGATTTGCGCGGTCTTATTAAGGCACTTATGATATACGAGACGAAACTGCGTTGGTGAGAAAATTCAGGTGGCAGGTAAGACCAGAACGCACTGGGAACCAGGCTGCCCATTCGTCCCGGTTATCAGCGAGGCTGCCGCATGGTCTTCTATGGGATAGTCTAGCTAACGTGGCCGGCAACAATATCAGCTCTGTTTGGTTGCAAAGCATGCCGACTTTTCACGTCCTCGTTGGCGGTGAGTGCGCCGGTGACGTGTGACCCTCTTACGGCGCAGGATCAACACCTACTTCGAGATAGGACCTCACGTTCCGTTCGGAGGCTACAAGATGTCGGGAATCGGTCGCGAAATGTAAGTTTCACTGCAGCCATTGCTGTGTGCGAAAATCTGCCTGCCTGCTTGCCTGCCTGCCTGTCTTTGAGCGCGCTCGAGTGTACAATGCGAGGTTTTTTGGCAGCAGCAACGGGGCATATCTGCGAGGCGTTGACTGAACAGGGCTGGCAGGGACAAAGCAACAAAAAACTCAAGTTACGTCTACGACTGCGAAATGCGAACTACAACCACAGCCATTTCGTCGCCCCATTGGCTTTAACTCGTTTCCGCTCCGGCACCACTCATTGCCGCCGACTGAGTTTCGCCTCGGTTGGTGCTGAACGCGCGTTCGGATCCCCTCTTTTCGCCGTCTTTCTCACGACCTCGGCCTGTACGTAATCGCGCTGTACGTCTTTTCACCACTGCTCTGCGAAGGGGAAGGCGCAGCACTGGCCACCACCTGCTGCTTCTGGTGGGTCATGGATTAGGGACGAGATCCAAATGAACCGACATGGGGAGCAGCCGTGTGGGGTGCGGCACAAGAAGCGCGTTAGCCCCCTCGTAGCCTCGAAACATGGCACGCGTCGGTAAAGCGGGTGGCTGTAGTCTTCGGTAAGGAGGAGGATAAATTTTATTTCCGTCGACAAAAGTAGCACATGGTGTGGGGTTATAGCCCCACCAAGTGGCCATGAGCCCGTGGCGTTCGGCAACTTCTTGGGCTCTTGTCACAACCCGCATCTGTGTGTCCGAGTCGGAACTGAGCAATGCGGCCTCCCACTGGTCGGGATTCGAGAGCTGGAAACCTCGCGGAGGGGAGTCCTGAGGGTAAGCCCAGAGTATGTGCGACAGAGTGGCATGTTGGCCACATAGTTGACGGGAGAGAGAGAGAGTAGATCCAAGGGTATATGCGGGCATATATCGCGGGGTTGGGGAAGGTGTTCGTTAGGAGTTGCCTCCATGCAACCTCTTGGGGTTTGGTTAGAGAAATATGTGCGGGGGGATATAGAAGTGTTTCTAAGCGGTAGTGCATGGTTATGTTATGAAATGTAACCGTACGGTAAAAAAGTGTAGCTCAAGTAGATGGCCGACCGTGTGGTGCGTTTCAGCATACGCGGCACGCATGACTTCCGAGGGTTCACTTTATTTATCTGCCCCGCGTCCCGTGCTTTTTACAGCTACAGCTGTTGAAGAGACGGTGATGACAACTTCATCCTGTTATTGTTTCCAGTACAGATCGATTCTCTTTCAGGGTATGCTGTCAGCAAAAGACGCATTTATCGCCGGGAAACCTCGATTCAAATCGGTGACGTCCTTACCGAGCTGCATGCCACCGTTCCGATGTGGTGCAGCGTAGCGTCAGGGACAAAATGGGAAGGCGACGACGTTTCTTGCTCTTTTCTAGCTCGTTGGGGCTCCGATTTCGGTGAGAGAGTGGTTACTCTGTCGTTGCAGGCCAACTTGTATGTGTCCTCTCGTCCGTATACGGCGTCATCTACGTTCGCGGCAGCTAACATGAACGGGTGCAAGGACATCGATTGGTTGATCGATCGATCGATTGATTGATTGAATGAATGATTGATTGATTGATTGATAGATAGATAGATCGATTATTGGCGAGGGTGGTAGTAGGAGCGCTTGTCAGTGGGCCTTCATTCAAGGGCTTCGGGGTCTTCGGTCGACCTTCTGGCGCCTCGCCATCAGCTTCACCTTCCACATCTCCTGGGCTGCATTGCGTGGCTCAGATGGTGGGGTTTTTGGGGACATGTCCATGTGATGTGTGTTAGAGTGGGGTGTCGCCGCACCACAGACATTTGTCTTCGTTAAGTGTTGGGTGTAGGCGACGTAAAACGTGTAGGTTGGCATAGGTGTTTGTCTGAAGACGCCGACGTAGGTGGCAGGAGTCTTCAGAGAAGAGACAGAGAGAGAAACAGCTCGTGCAACGCACCACGTTGACTTATCAGAAAGCAGTGACGTCATGCATGACGTAATATAAACGCGTCATGCTGACTGGTACGAACAGAATCGACTCCACTCGTGGCGGCACGAGTACTGTATAAAAACCCAGGGCCAGTACCCCAATACTCCCTTTACTCTTTCATCCAAAACTCTGGCTCTTCAAGTGCTCTCGACGCCCCGCTGCCCTACACGGCCACAGCCCATGACTGCACTGTAAACACGAATTACGCTACAAGGTAGTATAACATCTGTGGACTGTTATCTAGCGCACACCCCTTTACGGGCAGCGTATGCTGCTTAAGTCCTGTTTACCAACAGCTTACATTCCTTATATTTAGTGATCTGAATCTACCCCACGGATTGAGCAGCAGATCTCCGAGTGCTCCAGAGGACCGTTTTTACTCAATTATAGAGCAATTCGCGCTTACACTGTACTACCTACACCCCCCCCCCCCCCCCACACGCCGCACACATCACTCCCACACACTCCCTCACTGCTTCCGGCACGCCCGCCTTTACAGGGTGTTTCACGTAACTTGAACCGGGGATTAAAAAAAAAAAAGAAGTGGTGCACAGCAGCTGGGTGAAACCAATGACATTGTTTCCCGCTGTGTCGCACTCCGCGGAGTATTTTTCAATTCCAGTAAATTCTTTAATTACCTAAAAGTAATTGTGGAAAATTTTAAGCCTTCTTTTTTGGGTCAAGCGCGTTTTGTTAATTAGTGAAGAGGGTTAGAAAGCAACCAATGCAATTTTTTTTTTTTACCAACGTACCTCCTGCGTGCTCCTTTTTCCCAGCGTTTAAAGAAAGCCCGCGAAATATGAAAAAAAAAATAATTCGGCAGAGACACTTCAGCTTCTTACGTGCGGAAATGCGGAAGGAAGCATTACTCTCCTTTGGTGCATTGACACCCACCCGCACACGCGCGCGCGCGCGTTGATGACTTTACCCGGAATGGTATACAACGAATGGTTGCGTAACATTTTTTATAGGAAAATTGGTTTTTGGGGTCAGGAAATGGCACAGTTACTGTCTCGCACCTAGGTAGACACCTCAACCGCGCCTTAAAGGAAGAGGTAAAGAGCTTGGGAAGACATACAATGAAGATGCATATGTCGTCGGTTCGAATGCCTTTCGCAAGCTAGCCTCCAACTTGACTAGCACATGTAAGCTTTATGCAACGAGAAATCGTATGACACCACCCGGATTTTAACGCTGTACGACAAACGGCCGTGTCATAGTTTTTTTACGAATGTTGTCGGGAAAACTGGCGGACTTTGATGTCGTCCAGTGGGGGTATATATAGAAGAACGACATGTGTAGGATTGTCTGAAATGGCGGTGCTCGGCTTGCTGTGTGCGTTCTCGGCCACTTGATGATGGCACCCTATCGCTGGGATTTTCTGTACCATCTGCGAGTACACACACCACGCACGCCCGAGGCTTTTGTCGTAATGGGACCAGCAATGCTTTCGCATTAAAAACCCCCGGGATTGCTTTCTTACGCTACCGTGATGTAGCGCTGCCAAACGCGTTTTGAATGAACGAATCGTGCGCGCTTCCCGGAAAGCGAGCGCCATGGTCTGCGATAAGTGATGGGCAGGCCACTGGCAGCCAAATCGGACGGAGCCATCACACATACAAAACAAAAGAAGGGAAATAGCGTGGTTCTAGGCAGCCTCCGCTTTCTTCATTTTTGTCATTGTGCAGACCGTCGAAACAGCGGCCGCCTCTCACTTGGGTGCGGACAATTTCGTTTGTTCGAAACGCGATCAGGAGCGCAGCAGTATATATGGTAGCGCATGCCGTGAAAAAGGACCACGCAGGAGGTACGATGAAAAAAAAAAAACTAAATCGATTGTTTTTGACCCCCTCTACAACTTAACAAGCGCATTTGGCCTAAAAATAATATTAAAAGTGTTGCATAAGTGATTTTAGTTCATTTATTAAGCGGAATGTCAAAAATACTCTGAGCAGTGCCGCATGACGGCAAATAATGTGTCGTTGGGTTTTAGATCCTCGGTTCAAGGAACGTATGGACGAGCTACCATGCGTGGCGCATCTTCACCTGTGTCCCTGCCCAGAATTGCTCCGACTGGTGTCAGCATTTCGTACCACTCAAATCGGATATTAACGCGATAGCGTCAAGGGAACCGTGTCGCAGAAAATTCGCGGCGGCCTGAGCGGAAAACCCGGATTTGTCGAAAAGGTGTTTACGTCACACGTGAAGCGGCGGATTTGAAAAGTGATTAAAACTGGTGATTAGAAGGTCGCATAATGGCTAAAATGTCATTACGACATGCAAATATGCAAAGTAAATGACCTGCGCTGAAAAGAAAATGCGGGCAATTAGTTGGGAAGCGAACCCCTGGGTTGCGAGCTTGGTTAAAGCGGGCCTTTATATGTATTTCGTGTGGTCTTTCACATAATATGGAAAGGTGTCTGCGTGGTCTGCCGGGGGCCCACAATTCCTTCAAACTCTTGTTCACCGGGCCCAAGAGTAAACCCTTTTCTCAAAAATTACAGAGGGATGGCGGATCGAGCTAGTTAGTGCATAAAAGTCGTTTCGGAAGTTCCATGATCGTGCATCTCTGTGTTCTTTTGTCCAATTTTCATCGCATCCGAAATGAGCCCTGTGTTCCCTGCCGACGCCCTAACCCAGAATTGGATGCCACGGAAGAAGCCTTTGCGGCCGCAACACAGCCCCGGGAACGGAACGCACTTTGAACCGAAAATTAATCCCCGATCACATCCACCTAAACTGTGGCTCAGCGGCCAGGTACCACCCCAGTGGCACCAAGCAGGAATATCACCGTTCCTGAGCCGGGCAAATCTCCTTCCTTGGACTCCCTCAGACCAATTTCTTCACGTCGTGCACGGGGAATCTCTGCGAAGGAGTGATCCAGACACGACTCCTCAGCTACATCGAAGACAATGTTCTCCCATACCATGATTGGATTCCGCCCCGCACTGTCAGCCCAGGTCACGTTCCCACTTCTAAAGGAAGGAGTTCTGCGTGGTGGAGAACGCTTCATTATGGCCATCGACCTATAAGGGGTATTTGATAACATCTCACATGAGGCCATTATTTTCGGACTCAATACCTTTAATCGCGGAGAACATTTCTGCACGCCAGGAGAAACTTGTTCGGGCCAAGCAGAGGCGCGTCGTGTCAGGTGCGGCCGTTCTGCACTGCGTGTTCCGTGTGCGATCGCCCGTGATTCAAGTACATCGACAGCTGTGCTCAGATTTCGCATTACCGTATATCGCAGTTGTCGGTGTGTGCGCGTGCGTGCCTAGTCTGACCTTAAGTGCTTTGAGCAATTAAACGTATTTGGCATCATCTAACGCGTGGAATGTCGTGCAGGGGAGAAGACGGCATCATGGAATACACGGAAGTCAAAGCGGTGAGTCTTGAACACAAGAAAAGTTGCTCACTTCAAGTATTCTAATATGTGTCCTCGTGTTACCACTGAATGTTGACAATGCCGCACTTTTTGCTTCCAGGTTATAGCCCGAATACCCGTGAAAAATTCCTAACGAGGACCCTTCACAGCTGCAGTTACGGAAACACAGCGCACGGATACAACACCTCGCAGTTTTGCGCTATACAGCCGCCGTACTATCCGCATCTTGCTTGCACAGGATTTCACAACGTCACGGATATTAGGAACACAGGAAAATCTTGGGAGCAATAAACATTTACTAGCAGCCCCATTACACTTGCTTTCATCGGCGGCCGTATAGCACACGTAGTGTGCATGAAGACGGTCTATGCAAGATGGTAAAACGTCTCTCCCTTGTCCTGCTCTCTCCGCACAGTGCGAGGCAGACGGGGTGCTGGATGCATGAATGACATGAAACCATGTCACAAGCGCCGCACGAACGAATCACACGCGCATTTACTACAGGCTAGTGTCTGCACAAATTGCGAGTTCCTTTCTTGTAGGACGACGAAATCGCCGCTGGAATCCTTCACGCACTGAACCAAGGTGCCCAGTTCTCCTGTGGCGCCGCATACAGAAGTGAAAGGTGCACGCGCAGCTTAGCCACTGCTGGAGCGCGGTCGGGTGCACCCGCGGGATTAGCCGTAAGTCGAACCCGGATATATCGAAGGGAGATCGCGGAATGCTTCGATATGTCAATATATCAAAAATAGCAACATATGCAAGCCTATATCTGTAACCATACGAGCAAGATTGCATTGCGCCCGCGCTAGTGACGCGCTTCTTGCAGCACCACCTGCCGGCGTACACTGGCAGCGCACCTCTCACTAGTTCTCGTTATTCCTAGCCTACTTCGCATCTAAGCCGGTTTGGACAGTGCCTTCTTAGGACAAGCCACCGCCTAAGCTAGGATGTCGAATCCTGTTACCAGTACACACAAAAAAAAAACGGAAATTTGAAGTTGAGGTAAAGGTGGTTTCCGCAACACCTCCGGCATACAAGCGAGGGCCGCCGCTAGGCTTTACTCATGTTGGCTTCACTGCATGACAGCGATGTGGCGTGAGAAATGAGTACAAGAGATCGTTAAGCGCAGCCCACGTTCACTTGTGGCTTCACAGCGCTGCCAGCGAGTGCGCAAGGCAGCGCAGGCGCGAAATATGTCATTGGGGAGCGCCGTCCGGAGAACAGCCACTTGCTGAGGTGCTGCGCCGTGCGATATGTCGAACGACCTACGAAATCGGAGTTGGATATGCTGCGTGACTCCCCTGTACTTATTGCGCAGGATTTTAAAGAGGACAACCAATGCTACTTACTGCCAATCACTCGATATACCCGGGCTCAGTATATCGGGGCTCAACAGTACTGCGCATGAGCTGCGCGTTTTTCAGAGGCATGACAATGCACGTGATCGCAGCGGAAGGAATGTAAATGTGGGTGGATGTGAGTGTAAATGGATATGCGTTTGAGTGAGATGTGAGTGGACATCAGCGTAAGTGTGCGAGTGGATACCAGTGTGAGTAAGGGGACGTGAGCTGAGTGGACGTGAGTGTGGGTGAGCCGCCTCTTATGCTTCCGTCTGCCACGGCGAGGCGCTGGAGGCTGCATCGTGAACTTCACTACAGTCTAGCGAGCCCGCCTGGGGATCCTGCCGGCGCTGCAGGCTCTTCGTGCCTGCGTGTTCAGGGCGCCCCTGCCGTTGCCGGCTGACCAGACCTGGGCGGCTGTCTCCCCCTGGCACGACCAGGCTTCCCCTGCTGCGGGATCTCCGCGCACCCTGCCGTCGCAAGGTCGCGGTCCTGCGGCGGTGCTTGAGCCGTCTCCAGCAACGGGCAGCTGCGATTACCACCGGGGCTGCACATCGGTCACCTGCCGCGCTAACCTTGCACCAGGGATGGAATGGACGCTACAGAGTGGTGACAAGCTTGCTCACATTTCTAGTGTTTCGTTGTCCTTCATTGTGCTTTGTGTTAGTGCATCCGCAGCATCTTTCGTTATAACTGTTTTTCTTCTGTATGCTCAGTCTGGCACAGTTGTCTTGATCCTACAGGGACCCATTCACGGTGTGCGTGAGACAAGGTGAGCACGCTGGAGCTGGTTGCTGCAGGACAGCGCATGGGCCTTCACGGAGTCGAGTTACGGGCCTATGTCAATGAGGCACTGAGTAGAGCGCGTGAGAACCGTGCAGCAGAATGGGAGGCAGAGATATCGCATCGTAAGGAAGAGCTTTGTGTATTCGAGTTACGCGTGGCTCGGTTAGATGCAAATAAAGCTTATAGGTTCGTGGACAGTGTGGAGCTCTCACGTGAGTCGGGCATCTCTTACTGGAGCGCTGTCGAGGACTTCACAAGAATGGTTAGTGTGGAGCCTAGTGCCGAAGCAGCACTACCTTGCCGAGAAGGCCGTCTGTATAATTAAAACTTTACTCAACGCAGGCAGACAGAGGCGAGGAGCGTTGCCCTTCGAGGGGTGTGTGAAGCGCAAAAAGACTCAAGAAAAAGGAGAGGTTAGTCCGCCATGACAGCTCTTAGCAGCGTTTGTAGAAAAGATTGTTGGATTTTTCGTGTGCTATAGGAATGGAATTCTTGAGCACGGTGACTTGAAGCACAAGGGTGTAACATGGTCACGAATGCCGTCAAGTGCATCAGGTTAGCACTTGCGAAAAAAGCGGCTTCGAGATGCTCAGCAGGGCTGGAAGCATCCGACAGGCAGAAGACCGTAGAGGCAGGGTGTGTGGTTCCTGCCCCACTGATTTCATTTGTTCTCGGACAGCTGAGCTTCAGGCATTAGGTGCGTTGCGCTGTGAGTCTGCGGAGGTGTATGACGGCGCCAGATGTGATGATAGCCCATGCATATTAAAGGTGTTTGCAACTAGCGATCCGCATCGAATGCTCACTTCGAATCGGCGCTCTTTCGAAGATGACGAACATAAGCTCATGCATTTTGTTGCATCGGCCGCATCGATAAAACATGCCGATTCAAATCACATGGAGCCAGAATTCAGCAACATAGAGCACTCCGCTAGTAAGCACGGATTGGCTCGAGCAGGCACAGTAGGCAAGCTTGGAAGGCGATATTTGAGAGAACAGCGAGGGTGGTTCTTCCCACAGATTCCAGAGGTGTGTTTTTAAGCTCTTGTGGGATGGAGTCACCTGACATAGAGCACAGTGTCGGTTAGTCTTCTCGGACATCAACCTTAATGGCGAACACTTGTTTTTTGTTTGTGGTGAGTTCTTTTTGGTCGTTTCGGCGGACATTGTGCCACACGAATATGATTTATTTTTCCGAGTAGCATTCCTGTCTGTAGGTGGTGTAGTCTGTACATAAGCTTGTTGTCTATATAGAATTGTAGAATTAGAATTTTTGTGTCGGTGCATTTTTCCCCTGTGCGTGCTAACAGAGTGACAACAGCCAATGGTCGGTGGTGTGTGTGTGTGTGTGTGTGCTAGTGGTCAGTGATGTGTGGTGCAGTGCTCCGGACAGTGCTTCGGCCCTTTATGCAAAAGATTTTTTTCCGGGTAAAAATTGTCAAAGGGGGCATATTTGTGAAGACACTCGCGCCGCCTGCGTTACTATAGCGGCTGCAATACGCCCTGCAAAACGACGAGGAAAAAGAAAACGCGGCTCGAACGGCGCGAGGAGCGAAACACGAGAGGACATTGTGTAAGGTCAACAACAACAACAACAACGAGAGGACAACGGGCAGGGCTGCGGACCCGAGAGGCCAGACATGGGAAGCCGTCTCCGCCCGGTCTAGCGCAACCAGGGTGCCTCCTGCTGCTTCAGACGGTGGGCACCGTGTTGGGCACGGTCATGCTGTTGCTGTCCGGATCCTGCCGGCGCTGCAGGCTCTTCGTGCCTGCCGACCCGTGTTCAGGGCCGCAGGGCGAGGTAACGCCCCTGCTGTTGCCGGCTGACAAGACATCGGCGGCCGTCTTCCCTCTGGCATGACCAGGCTTCCCCTGCTGCGGGAGCTCCGCGCATCATGCCGTCGCAAGGTCAGTCCTGCGGCGGTGGCTGCGATTACTACCGGGACTGCACATCGGTCACCTGCCGCGCTATATACCCTCCCACCAGAGATGCACCATGTTCTTCCCGCTGGATTGGACTCCGCGCATCCTGCCGTCGCAAGGTCGGTCCTGCGGCGGTGCTTGAGCCGTCTCCAGCAACGGGCAGCTGCGATTACCACCGGGACTGCACATCGGTCACCTGCCGCGCTATATACCCTCACACCAGAGATGCACCACGTTCTCCCCTCTGGATTGGACTCCGCGCATCCGGCCGTCGCAAGGTCGGTCCTGTGGCGGTGCTTGAGCCGTCCCGCACTATATACCCTCCCACCAGAGATGCACCATGTTCTTCGCGCTGGATTGGACTCCGCGTATCCTGCCGTCGCAAGGTCGGTCCTGCGGCGGTGCTTGAGCCGTCTCCAGCAACGGGCAGCTGCGATTACCACCGGGACTGCACATCGGTCACCTGCCGCGCTATATATACCCTCACACCAGAGATGCACCACGTTCTCCCCTCTGGATTGGACTCCGCGCATCCGGCCGTCGAAAGGTCGGTCCTGTGGCGGTGCTTGAGCCGTCCCGCACCATATACCCTCCCACCAGAGATGCACCATGTTCTTCGCGCTGGATTGGACTCCGCGTATCCTGCCGTCGCAAGGTCGGTCCTGCGGCGGTGCTTGAGCCATCTCCAGCAACGGGCAGCTGCGATTACCACCGGGACTGCACATCGGTCACCTGCCGCGCTATATACCCTCCCACCAGAGATGCACCATGTTCTTCCCGCTGGATTGGACTCCGCGCATCCTGCCGTAGCAAGATCGGTCCTGAGGCGGTGCTTGAGCCGTCTCCAGCAACGGGCAGCTGCGATTACCACCGGGACTGCACATCGGTCACCTGCCGCGCTATATACCCTCACACCAGAGATGCACCACGTTCTCCCCTCTGGATTGGACTCCGCGCATCCGGCCGTCGAAAGGTCGGTCCTGTGGCGGTGCTTGAGCCGTCCCGCACTATATACCCTCCCACCAGAGATGCACCATGTTCTTCGCGCTGGATTGGACTCCGCGTATCCTGCCGTCGCAAGGTCGGTCCTGCGGCGGTGCTTGAGCCGTCTCCAGCAACGGGCAGCTGCGATTACCGCCGGGACTGCACATCGGTCACCTGCCGCGCTATATACCCTCACACCACGTTCTCCCCGCTGGACTGGACGCTACAGAGTGGTGACCTTGCTCTCATTTCTAGTGTTTCGTTGTCCTTGTATTGCCGTCAAAGGTTATGCGCAAACACAAAGATGACACGAAGACACGAATGGACGAGCGCAAACTAACAATTAGTTTATTCAGAAACTGACACCTATAAATATAAGCGCATGCGCGGCGGATACAGCCACAGCATGCCTGGTAAACGTGATAACACACAAGACAGATTTTAACGAGGCTGATCTGCTCCTGGATAAGGCGAGAGATGTATCGCTGACGCAATTCTGCGCATTCTTTATCAAAGGGGACTCCATTATTTCGCGCGCCACGGCGTTGCTGCCCCGACCAGGAATCTCGAGCTCAATCAGTTGCGGCCGGTATTGGCCCATTTTCGGCAATGCTCGGTCAAATTCGCGCCACTTTTCCTATCTCCTAACGTGCATTCATGCTCCCCTGCACGCTCGTTGACGCAGCGTCCTGCTTGGCCCTGCGTTAAATGCGCGAAGGGCGTTGTGTATATGAGATTGCACTATAACACGTAGAAAGGTCTACACTGGGGAAACAGGACGCTGCGTCAATGACCGTGCAGGGGAGCACGAATGCACTTTAGGAGATAGGTAAAGTAGCAAGAATTTGACCGAAAATGCCAATGCCGGCCACGACTGATTGAGCTCAAGATTCTTGGCCGGGGCAGCAACGCAGTGGCGCGGGAAATAATGGAGTCCTTTTCGGTAAAGAATGCGCACAATTGCGTCAGCGGTACGCCTCTCGCCTTGCACAGAAGCGAGTCAGCCTCGTTAATGTGCGTCTTGCAGGGTACGATGGTGTTATCGAGTTTATTAGGCATGCTGTGGGTGCATCCGCAGCACATGCGCCTACATGTCTTATATTTAGAGGTGTCAGCTTATGAATAAACCAGTTGTTTGTTTGCTATCGCCCGGCGTGTATTCCGCCTTCGTGTCGTCTTTTTTTTTGCGCATAACCTTTGATGGCATTACAAGTATGCAGCCCACTATAGCCCGACAACCCTTGCTTCGTTGTCCTCCACTTTGCTTTGTGTTGGAGTATCCGTAGCATCTTTCATTACAATTGTTTATCTTCTGTTCGCGCACATGCTCAGTCTGGTACAGTTTTCTTGATCCTCCGGAGACCCACCCGGAGGACGTTCGAACCTGTCTTAGGGTACTTTTTCCCCTTGCACACTTCCAACTTCAGGCTCATTCACACTTGAGAGTCGCAGATGTCGCGCGACTGTTGTGGTCGAAAAGCGACAGTCGCAAACGGTCGCGTTGGTCGAAAAGTGACAGTCGCGGGCCAGTCGCTCGCTGCTCGATTTTGCAGCCTCTGACTGCGAGTCGCAAACCGCTGAACCGATCAGCGAGCGAGCCGAGCTTTCGGCAACGACGCAGCTCGCGGGTGCGCCGAGCGACGAACTGCTCTATCTGCTCCTTGGCTGCCGTAGTCGTCGCTAAGCCTAGCCGCTTTCACATCCATGCCGCAGCTGAGGGCGTTTCGGAACTGACCAGCGCTGTAGCCAAGATGCTAATTTCGTCAAGGCTTTATTGTGAACCCCGTCTTATGATAATATAAAAATATGCTCGATTTCCGCGACGCTTTCAGCAGCGGAGAAAGCAGACGCCAGGCGATCGAGCCGCCTTGGGCAACAGCAGCAAAGCGGCTATGAGAAGAAATTTGCTTGTATTCAGCACCTCGGTATTGGCCAAAGACCCTCAAAATTGATTCATTTTTGAATTTATACTTCCCAGAGCATCGTATGAACGCGAACAAACATCATACTAAGCATTTTTCTGACGCTAGCTGCCGGCATCCAGGCTGGCTGGCAGGCCGCTTATACGGCAGCGGTGCACATTGCCGCTATATCTTCCTCTTCGCTCAGGTCGTCGCAGTACATTGCTAATATCGAGGGACCAGATCATTTTCGAGGGCCAAGCGCGAGCGCAGGAGACGCGGCCAAAGCAGACGAAACTCTCGAAAGCGCGCGAACGGCGTCATTACCAAGAGTTCTCATTTCAAACGAGAATCGAACGAGAAGGTGACCCACAAGTCGCCCTTGGAAGTGTGAACATCGGTGTTGTCGAACTAAGGTTTAGTCGCAGACGACTGCTGGTCGCGCGACCTCTGCGACTCTCAAGTGTGAATGAGCCCTTCCTCCCTTCCCTTACGGCGCGGTTCTGGTGTCCGCGATTTCCTTCACTCAAAACCAAACCAACCTAAGCAATATTTCGTGCTTGACAATGCTAGACCGTCAGTTATTTTTCCCTTTTACTTGTATGTGTTTTCTTTTCCTCGTAGTCAATCCGCCGCGGTGGCTCAGTGGTCATGGCGCTCGGCTGCTGACCCGAAAGACGCGGGTTCGATCCCGGCCGCGGCGGTCGGATTTCGATGGAGGCGAAATTCTAGAGGCCCGTGTACTGTGCGATGTCAGCGCACGTAAAAGAACCCCAGTTGGTCGAAATTTCCGGAGCCCTTCTCTACGGCGTCCCTCATAGCCTGAGTCGCTTTCGGGCGTTAAACAACCATAAACCAAATCCTCGTCGTCAAGCCTTTGCAATGTGGGGCTCCACGGCTCCCTTTTTTAGCCACTTCATAAACTGTGCGCGGCCTCTTCCAGTCATCCAGCTGCGCGCGCGGGCAGCGCAACTGCGCACGACTAAACTGTTGGCGGCGTGTGATCGCTGCGGTGAAAGCCTGCGGGAGCGTGCACTCGGCGGTCAGCTGTCAGGACGTGCACGGACGGCACCGTACCGGGATGAAACGGGAAGGTGGCAGGATGAAACTGCTGTTTGGCGTGAGCGGGCGCTACGCAAGCAGCCAGGCTCCATGTCATGCACTTATCGTTGTCCCATCCGCGTCTCCCTGTGTCGTTCTTTTAACGCGACAGCGTTAAGGAGCTCGTGTCGCAGAGAAGCCAGCGTCGGCGTTGTAACACGAGAATCTCCAAATAAAAGAAAACTTGCGAAGATACGGCAATCGAACCCAGGTCTTTCAGACTGCGAGGCGAGCATGCCCAGAACACACTACTAAGGCTATCCTTTTTTTCTTTTGCCGTTATTGCCGTTAGCGCATCCGTGCGGCAAGGCTGCCCATTGTAACCGCCAATTTTTGCTCTGTACCTGGAGCCAGTTTGCCGGAATGTATTAAATAACACCTGTATTCGCGGTTTTGAACTTGAAGCATGTGAAATTGAAGACGATGGAAAGACGGGAGAGTTGGTGATACATACTTAAGCGAAAATAGCGCAAAAGACGAGGACAAGGAAAGAAAACAGGACCAGCCCTGGTTCTGTTGTTTTCTTTCTTTGTCCTCGTCTTTTGCGCTGTTTTCGCTTAAGTTTGAAATTTAAGTATTGCCTATACTGCCGATGATGTGGCAATTTTTTTTTTTGTAGCGACCAAAGCAGCCTAGAACATGCGAGGTCGATTGTTCGCAGGTTCTGTGATATAACTAATAGCGTTGTTAATCTGGACAAATGTGCGGGCCTTTGGCACGGGAACTGGGCATCAGCGCCTTTGTTTCATGCAAGTATAAAATGGTCACATGTTCCTTCCAAATGCCTAGGTGTTCCTCTCGACAGGTATCGAGATACCGATGACTTTTGGAAGGAGAAAATTCAAGAACTGCCCGCGCCGTACACAGAAGTTGTCGGGAAAGGAACTACCTATATTCGCGCGCAAATATATGTAAAGTATACTTAGTTTCAAAAGTGTGCTATTTGTTGCAGGTCTTTTCGTGCTCTCGACTTAGCGTTCATAAGTTTCAAGAAGTACTTTGGTTTGGGCTAGCGGTGCATAGCTTCTAGATGATGTCAGGACGGCGCGAAAAGAACAAGGACAAAAGAGGCACAAGAACACAACAGGACAGGCGCCAACTCGTGACTGGCAGATGGATGCGGCAATAAGGTTGGAACATGCAATGACAGGGTCGGTGCGGGAACTTGTTTGGAGGAAAGGGCCCAATGCAGAAGAAATATGTTCAAGAAGTACTTTGGTTTGGGCTAGTTGGTGCATAGCTTCTAGTTGGCGCCTGTACTGTTTTGTTCTTGTGCCTCTTTTGTCCTTGTTCTTTTCGCGCCGTCCTGACATCATCGAAAGTTTCGTCGTCTGTTCGCAGTTTTTGTTTGGCAGTCCTCATGGGAGAGGACTGAACGTGATAATTATGTATGCGTTTGAGAAAATGGCGTCTTTCCTTGCCACACTTGTACCTGAGGCAGGTGATATCAAGAACAACGCGACCCTTTCCTGCCGACTTTTATTGAAGTGAAGCCTTCTTCGGCTTTGTAAAACTGTCATTACCACTGTCTACGAGATGCGGTACAGTGCAAGTCGATTTTTGAAAGAGGTGATATTTGCTTTCAGGATTCTGGATGCTCTCTTCAGTTTGAAATAACTTACAAATGTCACGCGAAAGAAATTGCTGAAAGATCTGCTTGACTGTGTCTTCCCCGAGCCAATGTGTCGACCTCTGTATTGCGAAGGCCAAGGAGGAAATGCTCTAAGCAGAGTAAGCCAAATGGCGGTGCCAGCGGGTGTGCAGACATTTTTCTTCAAGTTTAACACTGGTACTTTGCCGGTTAAAGCACGGATGGAGGAGAAGGGATTGTTTTTACCATGGTGTGCAGAGTGCTTGTTGTGTCACAAACCAGATTCAATAGAACACGTCTTTATTGATTGTTGGGATGCGCTGCTATTTTGGGACGTGCTCCAGCGGACAATAAAGGAATACTTACCCTTGACGCCGCATGGGATACTATTCCTGACCCCTGACCAGGATCTTTGCAAATACGATGTATTCCCCTTCCTGGCCTGCCCAGTATTGGCGAAACAGGATACCTGTACGACACTGCGGTGAAGTTGCCCGGTCTGTCAGAGATTACTTCAAATAAAACGTATTTAAGCTGTGAACTGTACAAGGAGCTATGTTATGTATGTACTATGTATGTAATCATGTGTTATGTATTACCTCAAAGAAAACGTATTTAAGCTGAATGAAGTGTACAAGGAGATGAAGTTATCGGTTTGATGGGACAGTTGTGTTCCTTGAAACACTTCTGATGTTCTCATGTGAGTGAAACGCATGTCCGCTCCTGATATTTGAGAGTGCATTGTAAACTGTCGAAGCAGGCACTAAAGAAAATAAACCGCAACAAAGGCTATTGGTTCGAACAAAAAAAAAAGTGGTCCTAGTGAATGCATTGTGGTTTTTGACCTCTTGAAATACCTTTGTTTATTAAAGCTTACACACGTAATTCAGTATGCGATTTGCCCAACGGTCAAGGCGTCGCACCAAGTGTGCAATGGCGTTCCGTGAACTCCCTGACAGTGCTGCAACACGGTGTCGCGTTCCACTGGTAAGGGCGAAGCTCAAGAGTATTCCAAATTTTTTTAATGGCAGGCAGCATAATATAGGAACTTTTATTTGTCAGAATGTTTAGAAGTTTCTTTTGCACATGTTAAGTGCAGACCAGAGGCCAGAGAGGCCCTAGGCAGCGAGAAATTAATAAAGAAATCGTACCTCGAACCAGAATTTCACTTTTATGTTCCCTCCGGGCAACGAAATTCTAAGAAAGGCTATCGGGCTGTGGGAACCATCAGGTGCCGTTCCGGACGTACGCGCTCTGTGAACAGCGAGCTCGGCCATTGAATTCTCATGAAAGGCGCTCACCATTCACGAGCAGCCTTGAAGATTCTGGCTTTTTTATGCCAGGTGACTTAATGTAGCCTAGGTTAATTTGTCAGAATGCTCAGAGCTATCTTTTATACACACTGAGTGCATAACCGAGGCCAAAAAAGCCGTAGGAATCGAGAAATGAATCATTTAAGCAATCGCAAATCGAACTAGAATTGCACTTTTCTGTTCCTTGCGAGGAAGGAAATAATAAAGTCGTCCCGGTGCACAAACCTTCGCGCTCTTCAGAGTAGCGGGCTGTGCCAGCCGTCAGGTGGCGGTGCGTACGCACGTGTTTTCTGAAAAGCGAGCTCGGCCATTGAACTCTCATAGAAGGCGCTCACCGTTCGCGAGCAATTTTGAAGTTTTTGGCTATCCTCATAAAACGGAGCATAATGTAGAATAGTTTTATTTGTCACAATGTTCAGAGCTAGGTTTTAAACATATTAAGCGCAGAATAGAGGCCAAAAAGGGCGCAGGAAGCGATAAATTAATCATTAAAGAAATAGCACCTCGAACAAGAATTGCACTTTTCTGTTCCTTGCGATCAAAGAAATTCTAAAGAAGTCCCGCTGCACCCACCTTTTCCCTCTTCAGAATGTCGGGCTGTGTCAGCCGTCAGGTGGCGGTGCGGACACACGTGTTTGCTGAAAATCGAGCTCGGCCATTGAACTCTCATGAAAGGCGCTCACCGTTTACGAGCAGTTGTGAAGTTTTCGGCTTTTTTGATGCCAGGGAGCATAATGTAGCCTAGTTATATATTTACGAATTGGAAAAACAGCGCAATCAAAGACGAGACACAAGAGAAGCACAAAACACCAGCGCTGGTGTTTTGTGCTTCTCTTGTGTCTCGTCTTTGATTGCGCTGTTTTTCCAATTCGTAAAACATGTACCAACCAGCCCGTATTTGCCCTCTTCTAGTTTTATATGTCAGAAATTTCAAATCTATAGTCTGCACATAAAAAGCGCAGAAGCCAGGCCAAAAAGGGCGCAGGAAGCGAGACATTAATCATTAAAGAAACAGCACCTCGAACAAAAATTGCACTTTTCTGTTCCTTGCGATCATCTAATTTCTAAAGAACTCCCGGTGCACCCACCTTTGCGCTCTTCAGTGTTTTGGGGTTTGTCAGCCGTCAGGTGGCGGTGCGGACGCACGTGATTGCTGAAAATCAAGCTCGGCCATTGAACTCTCGTGGAAGGCGCTCACCGTTAACGAGCAGTTTTGAAGTTTTCGGCTTTTTTTGATGCCAGGGAGCATAATATAGCCTAGTTTTATATGTCAGAATGTTCAGAGCTATCTTCTGCACATATTAAACGCAGAAGCGAGACCAAAAATGGCGCAGGAACCGAGAAATTAATCATTAAAGAAACAGCACCCCGAACAAGAATTTATCTTTTCCGTTCCATGCGATCATCGAAATTCTAAAGAAGTCCCGGTGCACCCACCTTTGCGCTCTTCAGTGTGTCGGGCTGTGTCAGCCATCAGGTGGCGGTGCGGACGCACGTGTTTGCTGAAAAGAGAGCTCGGCCATTGAACTCTTATGGAAGACGCGTACCGTTAACGAGCAGTTTTGAAGTTTCCGGCTTTTTTGATGCCAGGGAGCATAATATAGCCTAGTTATATATGTCAGAATGTTCAGAGCTATCTTCTGCACATATTAAACGCAGAAGCGAGACCAAAAATGGCGCAGGAACCGAGAAATTAATCATTAAAGAAACAGCATCCCGAACAAGAATTTCACTTTTCCGTTCCATGCGATCATCGAAATTCTAAAGAAGTCCCAGTGCACCCACCTTTGCGCTCTTCAGTGTGTCGGGCTGTGTCAGCCATCAGGTGGCGGTGCGGACGCACGTGTTTGCTGAAAAGAGAGCTCGGCCATTGAACTCTCATGGAAAGCACGTACCGTTAACGAGCAGTTTTGAGGTTTTCGGCTTTTTTGATGCCAGGGAGCATAATGTAGCCTATTTTTATATATAAGAATGTTCAGAGCTATCTTCTGCACATATTAAGCTCAGAAGCGAGGCCAAAATGGGCGCAGGAAGCGAGAAATTAATCATTAAAGAAACAGCACCTCGAACAAGAATTTAACTTTTCTGTTCCATGGGATCATCGAAATTCTAAAGAAGTCCCGGTGCACCCACCTTTGCGCTCTTCAATGTGTCGGGCTGTGTCAGCCGTCAGGTGGCGGTGCGGACGCACGTGTTTTCTGAAAAGCGAGCTCGGCCATTGAACTCTCATGGAAGACGCTCACCGCTAACGAGCAGTTTGGAAGTTTCCGGCTTTTTTGATGCCAGGGAGCATAATGTAGCCTATTTTTATATATAAGAATGTTCAGAGCTATCTTCTGCACATATTAAACTCAGAAGCGAGACCAAAAATGGCGAAGGAACCGAGAAATTAATCATTAAAGAAATAGCACCCCGAACAAGAATTTCACTTTTCCGTTCCATGCGATCATCGAAATTCTAAAGAAGTCCCGGTTCACCCACCTTTGCGCTCTTCAGTATGTCGGGCTGTGTCAGCCATCAGGTGGCGGTGCGGACGCACGTGTTAGCTGAAAAGCGAGCTCGGTCATTGAACTCTCATGGAAGACGCTCACCGCTAACGAGCAGTTTTGAAGTTTTCGGCTTTTTTTGATGCCAGGGAGCATAATATAGCCTAGTTTTATATGTCAGAATGTTCAGAGCTATCTTCTGTACATATTAAACGCAGAAGGGAGGCAAAAAAGCCCATAGGAAGAGAGAAATTTATCATTACAGAAATAGCACCTCGAACAAGAATTGCACTTTTTGTTCCTTGCGATCAACGAAATTCTAAAGAAGTCCTGGTGCACCCACCTTCACGCTCTTCAGTGTTTTGGGGTTTGTCAGCCGTCAGGTGGCGGTGCGGACGCGCGTGATTGCTGAAAATCGAGCTCGGCCATTGAACTCTCGTGTAAGGCGCTCACCGTTAACGAGCAGTTTTGAAGTTTTCGGCTTTTTTTGATGCCAGGGAGCATAATATAGCCTAGCTTTATATGTCAGAATGTTCAGAGCTATCTTCTGCACATATTAAACGCAGAAGCGAGGCAAAAAAGCCCATAGGAAGAGAGAAATTAATAATTAAAGGAACAGCACCCCGAACAAGAATTTCACTTTTCTGTTCCATGCGATAATCGAAATTCTAAAGAAGTCCCGGTGCACCCACCTTTGCGCTCTTCAGTGTGTCGGGCTGTGTCAGCCGTCAGGTGGCGGTGCGGACGCACGTCTTTGCTGAAAAGCGAGCTCGTCCATTGAACTCTCATGGAAGGCGCTAACCGTTAACGAGCAGTTTTGAAGTTTTCGGTTTTTTTGATGCCAGGGAGCATAATGTAGCCTATATTTATATATCATAATGTTCAGAGCTATCTTCTGCACATATTAAGCTCAGAAGCGAGACCAAAAAGGGCGCAGGAAGCGAGAAATTAATCATTAAAGAAACAGCATCTCGAACAAGAATTTCCCTTTCTATTACAAGCGATCATCGAAATTCTAAAGAAGTCCCGGTGCACCCACCTTTGCGCACTTCAGTGTGTCGGGCTGTGTCAGCCGTCAGGTGGCGGTGCGGACGCACGTCTTTGCTGAAAAGCGAGCTCGTCCATTGAACTCTCATGGAAGGCGCTAACCGTTAACGAGCAGTTTTGAAGTTTTCGGTTTTTTTTGATGCCAGGGAGCATAATGTAGCCTATATTTATATATCATATTGTTCAGAGCTATCTTCTGCACATATTAAGCTCAGAAGCGAGACCAAAAAGGGCGCAGGAAGCGAGAAATTAATCATTAAAAGAAACAGCATCTCGAACAAGAATTTCCCTTTCTATTACATGCGATCATCGAAATTCTAAAGAAGTCCCGGTGCACCCACCGTTGCGCCCTTCAGTGTGTAGGGCTGTGTCAGCCGTCAGGTGGCGGTGCGGACGCACGTGTTTGCTGAAAAGAGAGCTCGGCCATTGAACTCTCATGGAAGGCGCGTACCGTTAACGAGCAGTTTTGATGTTTCCGGCTTTTTTGATGCCAGGGAGCATAATATAGCCTAGTTTTATATGTCAGAAGGTTCAGGGCTATCTTCTGCACATATTAAACGCAGAAGCGAGGCAAAAAAGCCCATAGGAAGAGAGAAATTAATAATTAAAGAAACAGCACCCCGAACAAGAATTTCACTTTTCTGTTCCATGCGATAATCGAAATTCTAAAGAAGTCCCGGTGCACCCACCTTTGCGCTCTTCAGTGTGTCGGGCTGTGTCAGCCGTCAGGTGGCGGTGCGGACGCACGTCTTTGCTGAAAAGCGAGCTCGTCCATTGAACTCTCATGGAAGGCGCTAACCGTTAACGAGCAGTTTTGAAGTTTTCGGTTTTTTTGATGCCAGGGAGCATAATGTAGCCTATATTTATATATCATAATGTTCAGAGCTATCTTCTGCACATATTAAGCTCAGAAGCGAGACCAAAAAGGGCGCAGGAAGCGGGAAATTAATCATTAAAGAAACAGCATCTCGAACAAGAATTTCCCTTTCTATTACATGCGATCATCGAAATTCTAAAGCAGTCCCGGTGCACCCACCTTTGCGCTCTTCAGTGTGTCGGGCTCTGTCAGCCGTCAGGTGGCGGTGCGGACGCACGTCTTTGCTGAAAAGCGAGCTCGTCCATTGAACTCTCATGGAAGACGCTCACCGCTAACGAGCAGTTTTGATGTTTCCGGCTTTTTGATGCCAGGGAGCATAATGTAGCCTATTTTTATACCTAAGAATGTTCAGAGCTATCTTCTGCACATATTGAGCTCAGAAGCGAGACCAAAAATGGCGCAGGAACCGAGAAATTAATCATTAAAGAAACAGCACCCCGAACAAGAATTTCACTTTTCCGTTCCATGCGATCATCGAAATTCTAAAGAAGTCCCGGTTCACCCACCTTTGCGTCCTTCAGTGTGTAGGGCTGTGTCAGCCGTCAGGTGGCGGTGCGGACGCACGTGTTTTCTGAAAAGCGAGCTCGGCCATTGAACTCTCATGGAAGACGCTCACCGCTAACGAGCAGTTTTGAAGTTTTCGGGTTTTTTGATGCCAGGGAGCATAATGTAGCCTATTTTTATATATAAGAATGTTCAGAGCTATCTTCTGCACATATTAAGCTCAGAAGCGAGGCCAAAAAGGCCGCAGGAAGCGAGAAATTAATCATTAAAGAAACAGCACCTCGAACAAGAATTGCACTTTTTGTTCCTTGCGATCAACGAAATTCTAAAGAAATCCTGGTGCACCCACCTTCACGCTCTTCAGTGTTTTGGGGTTTGTCAGCCGTCAGGTGGCGGTGCGGACGCGCGTGATTGCTGAAAATCGAGCTCGGCCATTGAACTCTCGTGGAAGGCGCTCAGCGTTAACGAGCAGTTTTGAAGTTTTCAGCTTTTTTTGATGCCAGGGAGCATAATATAGCCTAGTTTTATATGTCAGAATGTTCGGAGCTATCTTCTGCACATATTAAACGCAGAAGCGAGGCAAAAAAGCCCATAGGAAGAGAGAAATTAATAATTAAAGACACAGCACCCCGAACAAGAATTTCACTTTTCTGTTCCATGCGATAATCGAAATTCTAAAGAAGTCCCGGTGCACCCACCTTTGCGCTCTTCAGTGTGTCGGGCTGTGTCAGCCGTCAGGTGGCGGTGCGGACGCACGTCTTTACTGAAAAGCGAGCTCGTCCATTGAACTCTCATGGAAGGCGCTAACCGTTAACGAGCAGTTTTGAAGTTTTCGGTTTTTTTGATGCCAGGGAGCATAATGTAGCCTATATTTATATATCATAATGTTCAGAGCTATCTTCTGCACATATTAAGCTCAGAAGCGAGACCAAAAATGGCGCAGGAACCGAGAAATTAATCATTAAAGAAACAGCACCCCGAACAAGAATTTCACTTTTCCGTTCCATGCGATCATCGAAATTCTAAAGAAGTCCCGGTTCACCCACCTTTGCGCCCTTCAGTGTGTAGGGCTGTGTCAGCCGTCAGGTGGCGGTGCGGACGCACGTGTTTTCTGAAAAGCGAGCTCGGCCATTGAACTCTCATGGAAGGCGCTAACCGTTAACGAGCAGTTTTGAAGTTTTCGGTTTTTTTGATGCCAGGGAGCATAATGTAGCCTATATTTATATATCATAATGTTCAGAGCTATCTTCTGCACATACTAAACGCAGAAGCGAGGCAAAAAAGCCCATAGGAAGAGAGAAATTAATAATTAAAGAAACAGCACCCCGAACAAGAATTTCACTTTTCTGTTCCATGCGATAATCGAAATTCTAAAGAAGTCCCGGTGCACCCACCTTTGCGCTCTTCAGTGTGTCGGGCTGTGCCAGCCGTCAGGTGGCGGTGCGGACGCACGTCCTTGCTGAAAAGCGAGCTCGTCCATTGAACTCTCATGGAAGGCGCTAACCGTTAACTAGCAGTTTTGATGTTTCCGGCTTTTTTGATGCCAGGGAGCATAATATAGCCTAGTTTTATATGTCAGAATGTTCAGAGCTATCTTCTGCACATATTAAATGCAGAAGCGAGACCAAAAATGGCGCAGGAACCGAGAAATTATTCATTAAAGAAACAGCACCCCGAAAAAGAATTTCACTTTTCCGTTCCATGTGATCATCGAAATTCTAAAGAAGTCCCGGTGCACCCACCTTTGCGCTCTTCTGTGTGTCGGGCTGTGTCCGCCGTCAGGTGGCGGTGCGGACGCACGTCTTTGCTGAAAAGCGAGCTCGTCCATTGAACTCTCATGGAAGGCGCTAACCGTTAACGAGCAGTTTTGAAGTTTTCGGTTTTTTTGATGCCAAGGAGCATAATATAGCCTAGTTTTATATGTCAGAATGTTCAGAGCTATCTTCTGCACATATTAAGCGCAGAAGCGAGGCAAAAAAGCCCATAGGAAGAGAGAAATTAATAATTAAAGAAACAGCACCCCGAACAAGAATTTCACTTTTCTGTTCTATGCGATAATCGAAATTCTAAAGAAGTCCCGGTGCACCCACCTTTGCGCTCTTCAGTGTGTCGGACTGTGTCAGCCGTGAGGTGGCGGTGCGGACGCACGTCTTTGCTGAAAAGCGAGCTCGTCCATTGAACTCTCATGGAAGGCGCTAACCGTTAACGACCAGTTTTGAAGTTTTCGGTTTTTTTGATGCCAGGGAGCATTATGTAGCCTATATTTATATATCATAATGTTCAGAGCTATCTTCTGCACATATTAAGCTCAGAAGCGAGACCAAAAAGGGCGCAGGAAGCGAGAAATTAATCATTAAAGAAACAGCATCTCGAACAAGAATTTCCCTTTCTATTACATGCGATCATCGAAATTCTAAAGAAGTCCCGGTGCACCCACCTTTGCGCCCTTCAGTGTGTAGGGCTGTGTCAGCCGTCAGGTGGCGGTGCGGACGCACGTGTTTTCTGAAAAGCGAGCTCGGCCATTGAACTCTCATGGAAGACGCTCACCGCTAACGAGCAGTTTTGAAGTTTCCGGCTTTTTTGATGCCAGGGAGCATAATGTAGCCTATTTTTATACATAAGAATGTTCAGAGCTATCTTCTGCACATATTGAGCTCAGAAGCGAGACCAAAAATGGCGCAGGAACCGAGAAATTAATCATTAAAGAAACAGCACCCCGAAAAAGAATTTCACTTTTCCGTTCCATGCGATCATCGAAATTCTAAAGAAGTCCCGGTTCACCCACCCTTGCGCCCTTCAGTGTGTAGGGCTGTGTCAGCCGTCAGGTGGCGGTGCGGACGCACGTGTTTTCTGAAAAGCGAGCTCGGCCATTGAACTCTCATGGAAGACGCTCACCGCTAACGAGCAGTTTTGAAGTTTTCGGGTTTTTTGATGCCAGGGAGCATAATGTAGCCTATTTTTATATATAAGAATGTTCAGAGCTATCTTCTGCACATATTAAGCTCAGAAGCGAAGCCAAAAAGGGCGCAGGAAGCGAGAAATTAATCATTAAAAAAACAGCACCTCGAACAAGAATTTCACTTTTCTGTTCCATGGGATCATCGAAATTCTAAAGAAGTCCCGGTGCACCCACCTTTGCGCTCTTCAGTGTGTCGGGCTGTGTCAGCCGTCAGGTGGCGGTGCGGACGCACGTCTTTGCAGAAAAGCGAGCTCGTCCATTGAACTCTCATGGAAGGCGCTAACCGTTAACGAGCAGTTTTGAAGTTTTCGGTTTTTTTGATGCCAGGGAGCATAATGTAGCCTATATTTATATATCATAATGTTCAGAGCTATCTTCTGCACATATTAAGCTCAAAAGCGAGACCAAAAAGGGCGCAGGAAGCGAGAAATTAATCATTAAAGAAACAGCATCACGAACAAGAATTTCCCTTTCTATTACATGCGATCATCGAAATTCTAAAGAAGTCCCGGTGCACCCACCTTTGCGCCCTTCAGTGTGTAGGGCTGTGTCAGCCGTCAGGTGGCGGTGCGGACGCACGTGTTTGCTGAAAAGAGAGCTCGGCCATTGAACTCTCATGGAAGGCGCGTACCGTTAACGAGCAGTTTTGATGTTTCCGGCTTTTTTTGATGCCAGGGAGCATAATATAGCCTAGTTTTATATGTCGGAATGTTCAGGGCTATCTTCTGCACATATTAAGCTCAGAAGCGAGACCAAAAAGGGCGCAGGAAGCGAGAAATTAATCATTAAAGAAATAGCACCTCGAACAAGAATTGCACTTTTTGTTCATTGCGATCAACGAAATTCTAAAGAAGTCCTGGTGCACCCACCTTCACGCTCTTCAGTGTGTCGGGCTGTGTCAGCCGTCAGGTGGCGGTGCGGACGCACGTCTTTGCTGAAAAGAGAGCTCGGCCATTGAACTCCCATGGAAGGCGCGTACCGTTAACGAGCAGTTTTGATGTTTCCGGCTTTTTTTGATGCCAGGCAGCATAATATAGCCTAGTTTTATATGTCGGAATGTTCAGGGCTATCTTCTGCACATATTAAGCTCAGAAGCGAGACCAAAAAGGGCGCAGGAAGCGAGAAATTAATCATTAAAGAAATAGCACCTCGAACAAGAATTGCACTTTTTGTTCCTTGCGCTCAACGAAATTCTAAAGAAGTCCTGGTGCACCCACCTTCACGCTCTTCAGTGTTTTGGGGTTTGTCAGCCATCAGGTGGCGGTGCGGACGCACGTGTTTTCTGAAAAGCGAGCTCGGCCATTGAACTCTCATGGAAGACGCTCACCGCTAACGAGCAGTTTTGAAGTTTCCGGCTTTTTTGATGCCAGGGAGCATAATGTAGCCTATTTTTATACATAAGAATGTTCAGAGCTATCTTCTGCACATATTGAGCTCAGAAGCCAGACCAAAAATGGCGCAGGAACCGAGAAATTAATCATTAAAGAAACAGCACCCCGAAAAAGAATTTCACTTTTCCGTTCCATGCGATCACCGAAATTCTAAAGAAGTCCCGGTGCACCCACCTTTGCGCCCTTCAGTGTGTCGGGCTGTGTCAGCCGTCAGGTGGCGGTGCGGACGCACGTCTTTGCGGAAAAGCGAGCTCGTCCATTGAACTCTCATGGAAGGCGCTAACCGTTAACGAGCAGTTTTGAAGTTTTCGGTTTTTTTGGATGCCAGGGAGCATAAAGTAGCCTATATTTATATATCATAATGTTCAGAGCTATCTTCTGCACATATTAAGCTCAGAAGCGAGACCAAAAACGGCGCAGGAAGCGAGAAATTAATCATTAAAAGAAACAGCATCTCGAACAAGAATTTCCCTTTCTATTACATGCGATCATCGAAATTCTAAAGAAGTCCCGGTGCACCCACCGTTGCGCCCTTCAGTGTGTAGGGCTGTGTCAGCCGTCAGGTGGCGGTGCGGACGCACGTGTTTGCTGAAAAGAGAGCTCGGCCATTGAACTCTCATGGAAGGCGCGTGCCGTTAACGAGCAGTTTTGATGTTTCCGGCTTTTTTGATGCCAGGGAGCATAATATAGCCTAGTTTTATATGTCAGAAGGTTCAGGGCTATCTTCTGCACATATTAAACGCAGAAGCGAGGCAAAAAAGCCCATAGGAAGAGAGAAATTATAATTAAAGAAACAGCACCCCGAACAAGAATTTCACTTTTCTGTTCCATGCTATAATCGAAATTCTAAAGAAGTCCCAGTGCACCCACCTTTGCGCTCTTCAGTGTGTCGGGCTGTGTCAGCCGTCAGGTGGCGGTGCGGACGCACGTCTTTGCTGAAAAGCGAGCTCGTCCATTGAACTCTCATGGAAGGCGCTAACCGTTAACGAGCAGTTTTGAAGTTTTCGGTTTTTTTGATGCCAGGGAGCATAATGTAGCCTATATTTATATATCATAATGTTCAGAGCTATCTTCTGCACATATTAAGCTCAGAAGCGAGACCAAAAAGGGCGCAGGAAGCGGGAAATTAATCATTAACGAAACAGCATCTCGAACAAGAATTTCCCTTTCTATTACATGCGATCATCGAAATTCTAAAGCAGTCCTGGTGCACCCACCTTTGCGCTCTTCAGTGTGTCGGGCTCTGTCAGCCGTCAGGTGGCGGTGCGGACGCACGTCTTTGCTGAAAAGCGAGCTCGTCCATTGAACTCTCATGGAAGACGCTCACCGCTAACGAGCAGTTTTGAAGTTTCCGGCTTTTTTGATGCCAGGGAGCATAATGTAGCCTATTTTTATACATAAGAATGTTCAGAGCTATCTTCTGCACATATTGAGCTCAGAAGCGAGACCAAAAATGGCGCAGGAACCGAGAAATTAATCATTAAAGAAACAGCACCCCGAACAAGAATTTCACTCTTCCGTTCCATGCGATCATCGAAATTCTAAAGAAGTCCCGGTTCACCCACCTTTGCGTCCTTCAGTGTGTAGGGCTGTGTCAGCCGTCAGGTGGCGGTGCGGACGCACGTGTTTTCTGAAAAGCGAGCTCGGCCATTGAACTCTCATGGAAGACGCTCACCGCTAACGAGCAGTTTTGAAGTTTTCGGGTTTTTTGATGCCAGGGAGCATAATGTAGCCTATTTTTATACCTAAGAATGTTCAGAGCTATCTTCTGCACATATTGAGCTCAGAAGCGAGGCCAAAAAGGGCGCAGGAAGCGAGAAATTAATCATTAAAGAAATAGCACCTCGAACAAGAATTGCACTTTTTGTTCCTTGCGATCAACGAAATTCTAAAGAAGTCCTGGTGCACCCACCTTCACGCTCTTCAGTGTTTTGGGGTTTGTCAGCCGTCAGGTGGCGGTGCGGACGCGCGTGATTGCTGAAAATCGAGCTCGGCCATTGAACTCTCGTGGAAGGCGCTCAGCGTTAACGAGCAGTTTTGAAGTTTTCAGCTTTTTTTGATGCCAGGGAGCATAATATAGCCTAGTTTTATATGTCAGAATGTTCAGAGCTATCTTCTGCACATATTAAACGCAGAAGCGAGGCAAAAATGCCCATAGGAAGAGAGAAATTAATAATTAAAGACACAGCACCCCGAACAAGAATTTCACTTTTCTGTTCCATGCGATAATCGAAATTCTAAAGAAGTTCCGGTGCACCCACCTTTGCGCTCTTCAGTGTGTCGGGCTGTGTCAGCCATCAGGTGGCGGTGCGGACGCACGTGTTTGCTGAAAGGAGAGCTCGGCCATTGAACTCTCATGGAAGGCGCGTACCGTTAACGAGCAGTTTTGATGTTTCCGGCTTTTTTGATGCCAGGGAGCATAATGTAGCCTATATTTATATATCATAATGTTCAGAGCTATCTTCTGCACATATTAAGCTCAGAAGCGAGACCAAAAAGGGCGCAGGAAGCTAGAAATTAATCATTAAAGCAACAGCATCTCGAACAAGAATTTCCCTTTCTATTACATGCGATCATCGAAATTCTAAAGCAGACCGGTGCACCCACCTTTGCGCCCTTCACTGTGTGTCGGGCTCTGTCAGCCGTCAGGTGGTGGTGCGGACGCACGTCTTTGCTGAAAAGCGAGCTCGTCCATTGAACTCTCATGGAAGACGCTCACCGCTAACGAGCAGTTTTGAAGTTTCCGGCTTTTTTGATGCCAGGGAGCATAATGTAGCCTATTTTTATACATAAGAATGTTCAGAGCTATCTTCTGCACATATTGAGCTCAGAAGCGAGACCAAAAATGGCGCAGGAACCGAGAAATTAATCATTAAAGAAACAGCACCCCGAACAAGAATTTCACTTTTCCGTTCCATGCGATCATCGAAATTTTAAAGAAGTCCCGGTTCACCCACCTTTGCGCCCTTCAGTGTGTAGGGCTGTGTCAGCTGTCAGGTGGCGGTGCGGACGCACGTGTTTTCTGAAAAGCGAGCTCGGCCATTGAACTCTCATGAAAGGCGCGTACCGTTAACGAGCAGTTTTGAAGTTTTCGGCTTTTTTTTGATGCCAGGGAGCATAATATAGCCTAGTTTTATATGTCAGAATGTTCAGAGCTATCTTCTGTACATATTAAACGCAGAAGCGAGGCAAAAAAGCCCATAGGAAGAGAGAAATTTATCATTACAGAAATAGCACCTCGAACAAGAATTGCACTTTTTGTTCCTTGCGATCAACGAAATTCTAAAGAAGTCCTGGTGCACCCACCTTCATGCTCTTCAGTGTTTTGGGGTTTCTCAGCCGTCAGGTGGCGGTGCGGACGCACGTGTTTGCTGAAAGGAGAGCTCGGCCATTGAACTCTCATGGAAGGCGCGTACCGTTAACGAGCAGTTTTGATGTTTCCGGCTTTTTTGATGCCAGGGAGCATAATATAGCCTAGTTTTATATGTCAGAATGTTCAGAGCTATCTTCTGCACATATTAAGCTCAGAAGCGAGACCATAAAGGGCGCAGGAAGCGAGAAATTAATCATTAAAGAAATAGCACCTCGAACAAGAATTGCACTTTTTGTTCCTTGCGATCAACGAAATTCTAAAGAAGTCCTGGTGCACCCACCTTCACGCTCTTCAGTGTTTTGGGGTTTGTAAGCCGTCAGGTGGCGGTGCGGACGCGCGTGATTGCTGAAAATCGATCTCGGCCATTGAACTCTCGTGGAAGGCGCTCAGCGTTAACGAGCAGTTTTGAAGTTTTCAGCTTTTTTTGATGCCAGGGAGCATAATATAGCCTAGTTTTATATGTCAGAATGTTCAGAGCTATCTTCTGCACATATTAAACGCAGAAGCGAGGCAAAAAAGCCCATAGGAAGAGAGAAATTAATAATTAAAGACACAGCACCCCGAACAAGAATTTCACTTTTCTGTTCCATGCGATAATCGAAATTCTAAAGAAGTTCCGGTGCGCCCACCTTTGCGCTCTTCAGTGTGTCGGGCTGTGTCAGCCATCAGGTGGCGGTGCGGACGCACGTGTTTGCTGAAAGGAGAGCTCGGCCATTGAACTCTCATGGAAGGCGCGTACCGTTAACGAGCAGTTTTGATGTTTCCGGCTTTTTTGATGCCAGGGAGCATAATGTAGCCTATATTTATATATCATAATGTTCAGAGCTATCTTCTGCACATATTAAGCTCAGAAGCGAGACCAAAAAGGGCGCAGGAAGCTAGAAATTAATCATTAAAGCAACAGCATCTCGAACAAGAATTTCCCTTTCTATTACATGCGATCATCGAAATTCTAAAGCAGACCGGTGCACCCACCTTTGCGCCCTTCACTGTGTGTCGGGCTCTGTCAGCCGTCAGGTGGTGGTGCGGACGCACGTCTTTGCTGAAAAGCGAGCTTGTCCATTGAACTCTCATGGAAGACGCTCACCGCTAACGAGCAGTTTTGAAGTTTCCGGCTTTTTTGATGCCAGGGAGCATAATGTAGCCTATTTTTATACATAAGAATGTTCAGAGCTATCTTCTGCACATATTGAGCTCAGAAGCGAGACCAAAAATGGCGCAGGAACCGAGAAATTAATCATTAAAGAAACAGCACCCCGAACAAGAATTTCACTTTTCCGTTCCATGCGATCATCGAAATTCTAAAGAAGTCCCGGTTCACCCACCTTTGCGCCCTTCAGTGTGTAGGGCTGTGTCAGCCGTCAGGTGGCGGTGCGGACGCACGTGTTTTCTGAAAAGCGAGCTCGGCCATTGAACTCTCATGAAAGGCGCGTACCGTTAACGAGCAGTTTTGAAGTTTTCGGCTTTTTTTTGATGCCAGGGAGCATAATATAGCCTAGTTTTATATGTCAGAATGTTCAGAGCTATCTTCTGTACATATTAAACGCAGAAGCGAGGCAAAAAAGCCCATAGGAAGAGAGAAATTTATCATTACAGAAATAGCACCTCGAACAAGAATTGCACTTTTTGTTCCTTGCGATCAACGAAATTCTAAAGAAGTCCTGGTGCACCCACCTTCATGCTCTTCAGTGTTTTGGGGTTTCTCAGCCGTCAGGTGGCGGTGCGGACGCACGTGTTTGCTGAAAGGAGAGCTCGGCCATTGAACTCTCATGGAAGGCGCGTACCGTTAACGAGCAGTTTTGATGTTTCCGGCTTTTTTGATGCCAGGGAGCATAATATAGCCTAGTTTTATATGTCAGAATGTTCAGAGCTATCTTCTGCACATATTAAGCTCAGAAGCGAGACCATAAAGGGCGCAGGAAGCGAGAAATTAATCATTAAAGAAATAGCACCTCGAACAAGAATTGCACTTTTTGTTCCTTGCGATCAACGAAATTCTAAAGAAGTCCTGGTGCACCCACCTTCACGCTCTTCAGTGTTTTGGGGTTTGTAAGCCGTCAGGTGGCGGTGCGGACGCGCGTGATTGCTGAAAATCGATCTCGGCCATTGAACTCTCGTGGAAGGCGCTCAGCGTTAACGAGCAGTTTTGAAGTTTTCAGCTTTTTTTGATGCCAGGGAGCATAATATAGCCTAGTTTTATATGTCAGAATGTTCAGAGCTATCTTCTGCACATACTAAACGCAGAAGCGAGGCAAAAAAGCCCATAGGAAGAGAGAAATTAATAATTAAAGAAACAGCACCCCGAACAAGAATTTCACTTTTCTGTTCCATGCGATAATCGAAATTCTAAAGAAGTCCCGGTGCACCCACCTTTGCGCTCTTCAGTGTGTCGGGCTGTGTCAGCCGTCAGGTGGCGGTGCGGACGCACGTCCTTGCTGAAAAGCGAGCTCGTCCATTGAACTCTCATGGAAGGCGCTAACCGTTAACTAGCAGTTTTGAAGTTTTCGGTTTTTTTTGATGCCAGGGAGCATAATGTAGCCTATATTTATATATCATAATGTTCAGAGCTATCTTCTGCACATATTAAGCTCAGAAGCGAGACCAAAAAGGGCGCAGGAAGTGAGAAATTAATCATTAAAGAAACAGCATCTCGAACAAGAATTTCCCTTTCTATTACATGCGATCATCGAAATTCTAAAGAAGTCCCGGTGCACCCACCTTTGCGCCCTTCAGTGTGTCGGGCTCTGTCAGCCGTCAGGTGGCGGTGCGGACGCACGTCTTTGCTGAAAAGCGAGCTCGTCCATTGAACTCTCATGGAAGGCGCTAACCGTTAACGAGCAGTTTTGAAGTTTTCGGTTTCTTTTTGATGCCACGCAGCATAATATAGCCTAGTTTTATATGTCGGAATGTTCAGGGCTATCTTCTGCACATATTAAGCTCAGAAGCGAGACCAAAAAGGGCGCAGGAAGCGAGAAATTAATCATTAAAGAAATAGCACCTCGAACAAGAATTGCACTTTTTGTTCATTGCGATCAACGAAATTCTAAAGAAGTCCTGGTGCACCCACCTTCACGCTCTTCAGTGTTTTGGGGTTTGTCAGTCATCAGGTGGCGGTGCGGACGCGCGTGATTGCTGAAAATCGAGCTCGGCCATTGAACTCTCGTGGAAGGCGCTCACCGTTAACGAGCAGTTTTGAAGTTTTCGGCTTTTTTTGATACCAGGGAGCATAATATAGCCTAGTTTTATATGTCAGAATGTTCAGAGCTATCTTCTGCACATATTAAACGAAGAAGCGAGGCAAAAAAGCCCATAGAAAGAGAGAAATTAATAATTAAAGAAACAGCACCCCGAACAAGAATTTCACTTTTCTGTTCCATGCGATAATCGAAATTCTAAAGAAGTCCCGGTGCACCCACCTTTGCGCTCTTCAGTGTGTCGGGCTGTGTCAGCCGTCAGGTGGCGGTGCGGACGCACGTCTTTGCTGAAAAGCGAGCTCGTCCATTGAACTCTCATGGAAGGCGCTAACCGTTAACGAGCAGTTTTGAAGTTTTCGGTTTTTTTGATGCCAGGGAGCAGAATGTAGCCTAGTTTTATATGTCAGAATGTTCAGAGCTATCTTCTGCACATATTAAGCTCAGAAGCGAGACCAAAAAGGGCGCAGGAAGCGAGAAATTAATCATTAAAGAAACAGCATCTCGAACAAGAATTTCCCTTTCTATTGCATGCGATCATCGAAATTCTAAAGAAGTCCCGGTGCACCCACCTTTGCGCCCTTCAGTGTGTAGGGCTGTGTCAGCCGTCAGGTGGCGGTGCGGACGCACGTGTTTTCTGAAAAGCGAGCTCGGCCATTGAACTCTCATGGAAGACGCTCACCGCTAACGAGCAGTTTTGAAGTTTCCGGCTTTTTTGATGCCAGGGAGCATAATGTAGCCTATTTTTATACATAAGAATGTTCAGAGCTATCTTCTGCACATATTGAGCTCAGAAGCCAGACCAAAAATGGCGCAGGAACCGAGAAATTAATCATTAAAGAAACAGCACCCCGAAAAAGAATTTCACTTTTCCGTTCCATGCGATCATCGAAATTCTAAAGAAGTCCCGGTTCACCCACCTTTGCGCCCTTCAGTGTGTAGGGCTGTGTCAGCCGTCAGGTGGCGGTGCGGACGCACGTGTTTTCTGAAAAGCGAGCTCGGCCATTGAACTCTCATGGAAGACGCTCACCGCTAACGAGCAGTTTTGAAGTTTTCGGGTTTTTTGATGCCAGGGAGCATAATGTAGCCTATTTTTATATATAAGAATGTTCAGAGCTATCTTCTGCACATATTAATCTCAGAAGCGAGGCCAAAAAGGGCGCAGGAAGCGAGAAATTAATCATTAAAAAAACAGCACCTCGAACAAGAATTTCACTTTTCTGTTCCATGGGATCATTGAAATTCTAAAGAAGTCCCGGTGCACCCACCTTTGCGCTCTTCAGTGTGTCGGGCTGTGTCAGCCGTCAGGTGGCGGTGCGGACGCACGTCTTTGCTGAAAAGAGAGCTCGGCCATTGAACTCTCATGGAAGGCGCGTACCGTTAACGAGCAGTTTTGATGTTTCCGGCTTTTTTTGATGCCAGGGAGCATAATATAGCCTAGTTTTATATGTCGGAATGTTCAGGGCTATCTTCTGCACATATTAAGCTCAGAAGCGAGACCAAAAAGGGCGCAGGAAGCGAGAAATTAATCATTAAAGAAATAGCACCTCGAACAAGAATTGCACTTTTTGTTACTTGCGCTCAACGAAATTCTAAAGAAGTCCTGGTGCACCCACCTTCACGCTCTTCAGTGTTTTGGGGTTTGTCAGCCATCAGGTGGCGGTGCGGACGCGCGTGATTGCTGAAAATCGAGCTCGGCCATTGAACTCTCGTGGAAGGCGCTCACCGTTAACGAGCAGTTTTGAAGTTTTCGGCTTTTTTTGATGCCAGGGAGCATAATATAGCCTAGTTTTATATGTCAGAATGTTCAGAGCTATCTTCTGCACATATTAAACGCAGAAGCGAGGCAAAAAAGCCCATAGGAAGAGAGAAATTAATAATTAAAGAAACAGCACCCCGAACAAGAATTTCACTTTTCTGTTCCATGCGATAATCGAAATTCTAAAGAAGTCCCGGTGCACCCACCTTTGCGCTCTTCAGTGTGTCGGGCTGTGTCAGCCGTCAGGTGGCGGTGCGGACGCACGTCTTTGCTGAAAAGCGAGCTCGTCCATTGAACTCTCATGGAAGGCGCTAACCGTTAACGAGCAGTTTTGAAGTTTTCGGTTTTTTTGATGCCAGGGAGCATAATATAGCCTAGTTTTATATGTCAGAATGTTCAGAGCTATCTTCTGCACATATTAAGCGCAGAAGCGAGGCAAAAAAGCCCATAGGAAGAGAGAAATTAATAATTAAAGGAACAGCACCCCGAACAAGAATTTCACTTCTCTGTTCCATGCGATAATAGAAATTCTAAAGAAGTCCCGGTGCACCCACCTTTGCGCTCTTCAGTGTGTCGGGCTGTGTCAGCCGTCAGGTGGCGGTGCGGACGCACGTCTTTGCTGAAAAGCGAGCTCGTCCATTGAACTCTCATGGAAGGCGCTAACCGTTAACGAGCAGTTTTGAAGTTTTCTGTTTTTTTGATGCCAGGGAGCATTATGTAGCCTATATTTATATATCATAATGTTCAGAGCTATCTTCTGCACATATTAAGCTCAGAAGCGAGACCAAAAAGGGCGCAGGAAGCGAGAAATTAATCATTAAAGAAACAGCATCTCGAACAAGAATTTCCCTTACTATTACATGCGATCATCGAAATTCTAAAGAAGTCCCGGTGCACCCACCTTTGCGCCCTTCAGTGTGTAGGGCTGTGTCAGCCGTCAGGTGGCGGTGCGGACGCACGTGTTTTCTGAAAAGCGAGCTCGGCCATTGAACTCTCATGGAAGACGCTCACCGCTAACGAGCAGTTTTGAAGTTTCCGGCTTTTTTGATGCCAGGGAGCATAATGTAGCCTATTTTTATACATAAGAATGTTCAGAGCTATCTTCTGCACATATTGAGCTCAGAAGCCAGACCAAAAATGGCGCAGGAACCGAGAAATTAATCATTAAAGAAACAGCACCCCGAAAAAGAATTTCACTTTTCCGTTCCATGCGATCACCGAAATTCTAAAGAAGTCCCGGTTCACCCACCTTTGCGCCCTTCAGTGTGTAGGGCTGTGTCAGCCGTCAGGTGGCGGTGCGGACGCACGTGTTTTCTGAAAAGCGAGCTCGGCCATTGAACTCTCATGGAAGACGCTCACCGCTAACGGGCAGTTTTGAAGTTTTCGGGTTTTTTGATGCCAGGGAGCATAATGTAGCCTATTTTTATATATAAGAATGTTCAGAGCTATCTTCTGCACATATTAATCTCAGAAGCGAGGCCAAAAAGGGCGCAGGAAGCGAGAAATTAATCATTAAAAAAACAGCACCTCGAACAAGAATTTCACTTTTCTGTTCCATGGGATCATTGAAATTCTAAAGAAGTCCCGGTGCACCCACCTTTGCGCTCTTCAGTGTGTCGGGCTGTGTCAGCCGTCAGGTGGCGGTGCGGACGCACGTCTTTGCTGAAAAGCGAGCTCGTCCATTGAACTCTCATGGAAGGCGCTAACCGTTAACGAGCAGTTTTGAAGTTTTCGGGTTTTTTGATGCCAGGGAGCATAATGTAGCCTATATTTATATATCATAATGTTCAGAGCTATCTTCTGCACATATTAAGCTCAGAAGCGAGACCAAAAAGGGCGCAGGAAGCGAGAAATTAATCATTAAAGAAACAGCATCTCGAACAAGAATTTCCCTTTCTATTACATACGATCATCGAAATTCTAAAGCAGTCCCGGTGCACCCACCTTTGCGTCCTTCAGTGTGTCGGGCTCTGTCAGCCGTCAGGTGGCGGTGCGGACGCACGTCTTTGCTGAAAAGCGAGCTCGTCCATTGAACTATCATGGAAGGCGCTAACCGTTAACGAGCAGTTTTGAAGTTTTCGGTTTTTTTGATGCCAGGGAGCATTATGTAGCCTATATTTATATATAATAATGTTCAGAGCTATCTTCTGCACATATTAAGCTCAGAAGCGAGACCAAAAAGGGCGCAGGAAGCGAGAAATTAATCATTAAAGAAACAGCATCTCGAACAAGAATTTCCCTTTCTATTACATGCGATCATCGAAATTCTAAAGCAGTCCCGGTGCACCCACCTTTGCGCCCTTCAGTGTGTCGGGCTCTGTCAGCCGTCAGGTGGCGGTGCGGACGCACGTCTTTGCTGAAAAGCAAGCACGCGTCCATTGAACTATCATGGAAGGCGCTAACCGTTAACGAGCAGTTTTGAAGTTTTCGGTTTTTTTGATGCCAGGGAGCATAATGTAGCCTATATTTATATATCATAATGTTCAGAGCTATCTTCTGCACATATTAAGCTCAGAAGCGAGACCAAAAAGGGCGCAGGAAGCGAGAAATTAATCATTAAAGAAACAGCATCACGAACAAGAATTTCCCTTTCTATTACATGCGATCATCGAAATTCTAAAGCAGTCCCGGTGCACCCACCTTTGCGCCCTTCAGTGTGTCGGGCTCTGTCAGCCGTCAGGTGGCGGTGCGGACGCACGTCTTTGCTGAAAAGCAAGCACGCGTCCATTGAACTATCATGGAAGGCGCTAACCGTTAACGAGCAGTTTTGAAGTTTTCGGTTTTTTTGATGCCAGGGAGCATTATGTAGCCTATATTTATATATAATAATGTTCAGAGCTATCTTCTGCACATATTAAGCTCAGAAGCGAGACCAAAAAGGGCGCAGGAAGCGAGAAATTAATCATTAAAGAAACAGCATCACGAACAAGAATTTCCCTTTCTATTACATGCGATCATCGAAATTCTAAAGAAGTCCCGGTGCACCCACCTTTGCGCCCTTCAGTGTGTAGGGCTGTGTCAGCCGTCAGGTGGCGGTGCGGACGCACGTGTTTGCTGAAAAGAGAGCTCGGCCATTGAACTCTCATGGAAGGCGCGTACCGTTAACGAGCAGTTTTGATGTTTCCGGCTTTTTTTGATGCCAGGGAGCATAATATAGCCTAGTTTTATATGTCGGAATGTTCAGGGCTATCTTCTGCACATATTAAGCTCAGAAGCGAGACCAAAAAGGGCGCAGGAAGCGAGAAATTAATCATTAAAGAAATAGCACCTCGAACAAGAATTGCACTTTTTGTTCATTGCGATCAACGAAATTCTAAAGAAGTCCTGGTGCACCCACCTTCACGCTCTTCAGTGTTTTGGGGGTTTGTCAGTCATCAGGTGGCGGTGCGGACGCGCGTGATTGCTGAAAATCGAGCTCGGCCATTGAACTCTCGTGGAAGGCGCTCACCGTTAACGAGCAGTTTTGAAGTTTTCGGCTTTTTTTGATACCAGGGAGCATAATATAGCCTAGTTTTATATGTCAGAATGTTCAGAGCTATCTTCTGCACATATTAAACGAAGAAGCGAGGCAAAAAAGCCCATAGGAAGAGAGAAATTAATAATTAAAGAAACAGCACCCCGAACAAGAATTTCACTTTTCTGTTCCATGCGATAATCGAAATTCTAAAGAAGTCCCGGTGCACCCACCTTTGCGCTCTTCAGTGTGTCGGGCTGTGTCAGCCGTCAGGTGGCGGTGCGGACGCACGTCTTTGCTGAAAAGCGAGCTCGTCCATTGAACTCTCATGGAAGGCGCTAACCGTTAACGAGCAGTTTTGAAGTTTTCGGTTTTTTTGATGCCAGGGAGCATTATGTAGCCTATATTTATAAATCATAATGTTCAGAGCTATCTTCTGCACATATTAAGCTCAGAAGCGAGACCAAAAAGGGCGCACGAAGCGAGAAATTAATCATTAAAGAAACAGCATCTCGAACAAGAATTTCCCTTTCTATTACATGCGATCATCGAAATTCTAAAGAAGTCCCGGTGCACCCGCCTTTGCGCCCTTCAGTGTGTAGGGCTGTGTCAGCCGTCAGATGGCGGTGCGGACGCACGTGTTTTCTGAAAAGCGAGCTCGGCCATTGAACTCTCATGGAAGACGCTCACCGCTAACGAGCAGTTTTGAAGTTTCCGGCTTTTTTGATGCCAGGGAGCATAATGTAGCCTATTTTTATACATAAGAATGTTCAGAGCTATCTTCTGCACATATTGAGCTCAGAAGCGAGACCAAAAATGGCGCAGGAACCGAGAAATTAATCATTAAAGAAACAGCACCCCGAACAAGAATTTCACTTTTCCGTTCCATGGGATCATCGAAATTCTAAAGAAGTCCCGGTGCACCCACCTTTGCGCCCTTCAGTGTGTAGGGCTGTGTCAGCCGTCGGGTGGCGGTGCGGACGCACGTGTTTGCTGAAAAGAGAGCTCGGCCATTGAACTCTCATGGAAGACGCTCACCGCTAACGAGCAGTTTTGAAGTTTCCGGCTTTTTTGATGCCAGGGAGCATAATGTAGCCTATTTTTATACATAAGATTGTTCAGAGCTATCTTCTGCACATATTGAGCTCAGAAGCGAGACCAAAAATGGCGCAGGAACCGAGAAATTAATCATTAAAGAAACAGCACCCCGAACAAGAATTTCACTTTTCCGTTCCATGGGATCATCGAAATTCTAAAGAAGTCCCGGTGCACCCACCTTTGCGCCCTTCAGTGTGTAGGGCTGTGTCAGCCGTCAGGTGGCGGTGCGGACGCACGTGTTTGCTGAAAAGAGAGCTCGGCCATTGAACTCTCATGGAAGGCGCGTACCGTTAACGAGCAGTTTTGATGTTTCCGGCCTTTTTTGATGCCAGGGAGCATAATATAGCCTAGTTTTATATGTCGGAATGTTCAGGGCTATCTTCTGCACATATTAAGCTCAGAAGCGAGACCAAAAAGGGCGCAGGAAGCGAGAAATTAATCATTAAAGAAATAGCACCTCGAACAAGAATTGCACTTTTTGTTCCTTGCGCTCAACGAAATTCTAAAGAAGTCCTGGTGCACCCACCTTCACGCTCTTCAGTGTTTTGGGGTTTGTCAGCCATCAGGTGGCGGTGCGGACGCGCGTGATATCTGAAAATCGAGCTCGGCCATTGAACTCTCGTGAAGGCGCTCACCGTTAACGAGCAGTTTTGAAGTTTTCGGCTTTTTTTGATGCCAGAGAGCATAATATAGCCTAGTTTTATATGTCAGAATGTTCAGAGCTATCTTCTGCACATATTAAACGCAGAAGCGAGGCAAAAAAGCCCATAGGAAGAGAGAAATTAATAATTAAAGAAACAGCACCCCGAACAAGAATTTCACTTTTCTGTTCCATGCGATAATCGAAATTCTAAAGAAGTTCCGGTGCACCCACCTTTGCGCTCTTCAGTGTGTCGGGCTGTGTCAGCCGTCAGGTGGCGGTGCGGACGCACGTCTTTGCTGAAAAGCGAGCTCGTCCATTGAACTCTCATGGAAGGCGCTAACCGTTAACGAGCAGTTTTGAAGTTTTCGGTTTTTTTGATGCCAGGGAGCATTATGTAGCCTATATTTATAAATCATAATGTTCAGAGCTATCTTCTGCACATATTAAGCTCAGAAGCGAGACCAAAAAGGGCGCAGGAAGCGAGAAATTAATGATTAAATAAACAGCATCTCGAACAAGAATTTCCCTTTCTATTACATGCGATCATCGAAATTCTAAAGAAGTCCCGGTGCACCCGCCTTTGCGCCCTTCAGTGTGTAGGGCTGTGTCAGCCGTCAGGTGGCGGTGCGGACGCACGTGTTTTCTGAAAAGCGAGCTCGGCCATTGAACTCTCATGGAAGACGCTCACCGCTAACGAGCAGTTTTGAAGTTTCCGGCTTTTTTGATGCCAGGGAGCATAATGTAGCCTATTTTTATACATAAGAATGTTCAGAGCTATCTTCTGCACATATTGAGCTCAGAAGCGAGACCAAAAATGGCGCAGGAACCGAGAAATTAATCATTAAAGAAACAGCACCCCGAACAAGAATTTCACTTTTCCGTTCCATGGGATCATCGAAATTCTAAAGAAGTCCCGGTGCACCCACCTTTGCGCCCTTCAGTGTGTAGGGCTGTGTCAGCCGTCAGGTGGCGGTGCGGACGCACGTGTTTGCTGAAAAGAGAGCTCGGCCATTGAACTCTCATGGAAGACGCTCACCGCTAACGAGCAGTTTTGAAGTTTCCGGCTTTTTTGATGCCAGGGAGCATAATGTAGCCTATTTTTATACATAAGATTGTTCAGAGCTATCTTCTGCACATATTGAGCTCAGAAGCGAGACCAAAAATGGCGCAGGAACCGAGAAATTAATCATTAAAGAAACAGCACCCCGAACAAGAATTTCACTTTTCCGTTCCATGGGATCATCGAAATTCTAAAGAAGTCCCGGTGCACCCACCTTTGCGCCCTTCAGTGTGTAGGGCTGTGTCAGCCGTCAGGTGGCGGTGCGGACGCACGTGTTTGCTGAAAAGAGAGCTCGGCCATTGAACTCTCATGGAAGGCGCGTACCGTTAACGAGCAGTTTTGATGCTTCCGGCTTTTTTTGATGCCAGGGAGCATAATATAGCCTAGTTTTATATGTCGGAATGTTCAGGGCTATCTTCTGCACATATTAAGCTCAGAAGCGAGACCAAAAAGGGCGCAGGAAGCGAGAAATTAATCATTAAAGAAATAGCACCTCGAACAAGAATTGCACTTTTTGTTCCTTGCGCTCAACGAAATTCTAAAGAAGTCCTGGTGCACCCACCTTCACGCTCTTCAGTGTTTTGGGGTTTGTCAGCCATCAGGTGGCGGTGCGGACGCGCGTGATTGCTGAAAATCGAGCTCGGCCATTGAACTCTCGTGGAAGGCGCTCACCGTTAACGAGCAGTTTTGAAGTTTTCGGCTTTTTTGATACCAGGGAGCATAATATAGCCTAGTTTTATATGTCAGAATGTTCAGAGCTATCTTCTGCACATATTAAACGCAGAAGCGAGGCAAAAAAGCCCATAGGAAGAGAGAAATTAATAATTAAAGAAACAGCACCCCGAACAAGAATTTCACTTTTCTGTTCCATGCGATAATCGAAATTCTAAAGAAGTCCCGGTGCACCCACCTTTGCGCTCTTCAGTGTGTCGGGCTGTGTCAGCCGTCAGGTGGCGGTGCGGACGCACGTCTTTGCTGAAAAGCGAGCTCGTCCATTGAACTCTCATGGAAGGCGCTAACCGTTAACGAGCAGTTTTGAAGTTTTCGGTTTTTTTGATGCCAGGGAGCATAATATAGCCTAGTTTTATATGTCAGAATGTTCAGAGCTATCTTCTGCACATATTAAGCGCAGAAGCGAGGCAAAAAAGCCCATAGGAAGAGAGAAATTAATAATTAAAGGAACAGCACCCCGAACAAGAATTTCACTTTTCTGTTCCATGCGATAATAGAAATTCTAAAGAAGTCCCGGTGCACCCACCTTTGCGCTCTTCAGTGTGTCGGGCTGTGTCAGCCGTCAGGTGGCGGTGCGGACGCACGTCTTTGCTGAAAAGCGAGCTCGTCCATTGAACTCTCATGGAAGGCGCTAACCGTTAACGAGCAGTTTTGAAGTTTTCGGTTTTTTTGATGCCAGGGAGCATTATGTAGCCTATATTTATATATCACAATGTTCAGAGCTATCTTCTGCACATATTAAGCTCAGAAGCGAGACCAAAAAGGGCGCAGGAAGCGAGAAATTAATCATTAAAGAAACAGCATCTCGAACAAGAATTTCACTTTCTATTACATGCGATCATCGAAATTCTAAAGAAGTCCCGGTGCACCCACCTTTGCGCCCTTCAGTGTGTAGGGCTGTGTCAGCCGTCAGGTGGCGGTGCGGACGCACGTGTTTTCTGAAAAGCGAGCTCGGCCATTGAACTCTCATGGAAGACGCTCACCGCTAACGAGCAGTTTTGAAGTTTCCGGCTTTTGTGATGCCAGGGAGCATAATGTAGCCTATTTTTATACATAAGAATGTTCAGAGCTATCTTCTGCACATATTGAGCTCAGAAGCCAGACCAAAAATGGCGCAGGAACCGAGAAATTAATCATTAAAGAAACAGCACCCCGAAAAAGAATTTCACTTTTCCGTTCCATGCGATCATCGAAATTCTAAAGAAGTCCCGGTTTACCCACCTTTGCGCCCTTCAGTGTGTAGGGCTGTGTCAGCCGTCAGGTGGCGGTGCGGACGCACGTGTTTTCTGAAAAGCGAGCTCGGCCATTGAACTCTCATGGAAGACGCTCACCGCTAACGAGCAGTTTTGAAGTTTTCGGGTTTTTTGATGCCAGGGAGCATAATGTAGCCTATTTTTATATATAAGAATGTTCAGAGCTATCTTCTGCACATATTAATCTCAGAAGCGAGGCCAAAAAGGGCGCAGGAAGCGAGAAATTAATCATTAAAAAAACAGCACCTCGAACGAGAATTTCACTTTTCTGTTCCATGGGATCATTGAAATTCTAAAGAAGTCCCGGTGCACCCACCTTTGCGCTCTTCAGTGTGTCGGGCTGTGTCAGCCGTCAGGTGGCGGTGCGGACGCACGTGTTTTCTGAAAAGCGAGCTCGGCCATTGAACTCTCATGGAAGACGCTCACCGCTAACGAGCAGTTTTGAAGTTTCCGGCTTTTCTGATGCCAGGGAGCATAATGTAGCCTATTTTTATACATAAGAATGTTCAGAGCTATCTTCTGCACATATTGAGCTCAGAAGCGAGACCAAAAATGGCGCAGGAACCGAGAAATTAATCATTAAAGAAACAGCACCCCGAACAAGAATTTCACTTTTCCGTTCCATGGGATCATCGAAATTCTAAAGAAGTCCCGGTGCACCCACCTTTGCGCCCTTCAGTGTGTAGGGCTGTGTCAGCCGTCAGGTGGCGGTGCGGACGCACGTGTTTGCTGAAAAGAGAGCTCGGCCATTGAACTCTCATGGAAGGCGCGTACCGTTAACGAGCAGTTTTGATGTTTCCGGCTTTTTTTGATGCCAGGGAGCATAATATAGCCTAGTTTTATATGTCGGAATGTTCAGGGCTATCTTCTGCACATATTAAGCTCAGAAGCGAGACCAAAAAGGGCGCAGGAAGCGAGAAATTAATCATTAAAGAAGTAGCACCTCGAACAAGAATTGCACTTTTTGTTCCTTGCGCTCAACGAAATTCTAAAGAAGTCCTGGTGCACCCACCTTCACGCTCTTCAGTGTTTTGGGGTTTGTCAGCCATCAGGTGGCGGTGCGGACGCGCGTGATTGCTGAAAATCGAGCTCGGCCATTGAACTCTCGTGGAAGGCGCTCACCGTTAACGAGCAGTTTTGAAGTTTTCGGTTTTTTTGATGCCAGGGAGCATTATGTAGCCTATATTTATATATCATAATGTTCAGAGCTATCTTCTGCACATATTCAGCTCAGAAGCGAGACCAAAAAGGGCGCAGGAAGCGAGAAATTAATCATTAAAGAAACAGCATCTCGAACAAGAATTTCCCTTTCTATTACATACGATCATCGAAATTCTAAAGCAGTCCCGGTGCACCCACCTTTGCGCCCTTCAGTGTGTCGGGCTCTGTCAGCCGTCAGGTGGCGGTGCGGACGCACGTCTTTGCTGAAAAGCGAGCTCGTCCATTGAACTATCATGGAAGGCGCGTGCCGTTAACGAGCAGTTTTGATGTTTCCGGCTTTTTTGATGCCAGGGAGCATAATATAGCCTAGTTTTATATGTCAGAATGTTCAGAGCTATCTTCTGCACATATTAAACGCAGAAGCGAGGCAAAAAAGCCCATAGGAAGAGAGAAATTAATAATTAAAGAAACAGCACCCCGAACAAGAATTTCACTTTTCTGTGCCATGCGATAATCGAAATTCTAAAGAAGTCCCGGTGCACCCACCTTTGCGCTCTTCAGTGTGTCGGGCTGTGTCAGCCGTCAGGTGGCGGTGCGGACGCACGTCTTTGCTAAAAAGCGAGCTCGTCCATTGAACTCTCATGGAAGGCGCTAACCGTTAACGAGCAGTTTTGAAGTTTTCGGTTTTTTTGATGCCAGGGAGCATTATGTAGCCTATATTTATATATCATAATGTTCAGAGCTATCTTCTGCACATATTCAGCTCAGAAGCGAGACCAAAAAGGGCGCAGGAAGCGAGAAATTAATCATTAAAGAAACAGCATCTCGAACAAGAATTTCACTTTTCCGTTCCATGCGATCATCGAAATTCTAAAGAAGTCCCGGTTCACCCACCTTTGCGCCCTTCAGTGTGTAGGGCTGTGTCAGCCGTCAGGTGCCGGTGCGGACGCACGTGTTTTCTGAAAAGCGAGCTCGGCCATTGAACTCTCATGGAAGACGCTCACCGCTAACGAGCAGTTTTGAAGCTTCCGGCTTTTTTGATGCCAGGGAGCATAATGTAGCCTATTTTTATACATAAGAATGTTCAGAGCTATCTTCTGCACATATTGAGCTCAGAAGCGAGACCAAAAATGGCGCAGGAACCGAGAAATTAATCATTAAAGAAACAGCACCCCGAAAAAGAATTTCACTTTTCCGTTCCATGCGATCATCGAAATTCTAAAGAAGTCCCGGTTCACCCACCTTTGCGCCCTTCAGTGTGTAGGGCTGTGTCAGCCGTCAGGTGGCGGTGCGGACGCACGTGTTTTCTGAAAAGCGAGCTCGGCCATTGAACTCTCATGGAAGACGCTCACCGCTAACGAGCAGTTTTGAAGTTTTCGGGTTTTTTGATGCCAGGGAGCATAATGTAGCCTATTTTTATATATAAGAATGTTCAGAGCTATCTTCTGCACATATTAATCTCAGAAGCGAGGCCAAAAAGGGCGCAGGAAGCGAGAAATTAATCATTAAAAAAACAGGACCTCGAACAAGAATTTCACTTTTCTGTTCCATGGGATCATTGAAATTCTAAAGAAGTCCCGGTGCACCCACCTTTGCGCTCTTCAGTGTGTCGGGCTGTGTCAGCCGTCAGGTGGCGGTGCGGACGCACGTCTTTGCTGAAAAGCGAGCTCGTTCATTGAACTCTCATGGAAGGCGCTAACCGTTAACGAGCAGTTTTGAAGTTTTCGGTTTTTTTGATGCCAGGGAGCATAATATAGCCTAGTTTTATATATAAGAATGTTCAGAGCTATCTTCTGCACATATTAATCTCAGAAGCGAGGCCAAAAAGGGCGCAGGAAGCGAGAAATTAATCATTAAAAAAACAGCACCTCGAACAAGAATTTCACTTTTCTGTTCCATGGGATCATCGAAATTCTAAAGAAGTCCCGGTGCACCCACCTTTGCGCCCTTCAGTGTGTAGGGCTGTGTCAGCCGTCAGGTGGCGGTGCGGACGCACGTGTTTGCTGAAAAGAGAGCTCGGCCATTGAACTCTCATGGAAGGCGCGTACCGTTAACGAGCAGTTTTGATGTTTCCGGCTTTTTTTGATGCCAGGGAGCATAATATAGCCTAGTTTTATATGTCGGAATGTTCAGGGCTATCTTCTGCACATATTAAGCTCAGAAGCGAGACCAAAAAGGGCGCAGGAAGCGAGAAATTAATCATTAAAGAAATAGCACCTCGAACAAGAATTGCACTTTTTGTTCCTTGCGATCAACGAAATTCTAAAGAAGTCCTGGTGCACCCACCTTCACGCTCTTCAGTGTTTTGGGGTTTGTCAGCCATCAGGTGGCGGTGCGGACGCGCGTGATTGCTGAAAATCGAGCTCGGCCATTGAACTCTCGTGGAAGGCGCTCACCGTTAACGAGCAGTTTTGAAGTTTTCGGCTTTTTTGATACCAGGGAGCATAATATAGCCTAGTTTTATATGTCAGAATGTTCAGAGCTATCTTCTGCACATATTAAACGAAGAAGCGAGGCATAAAAGCCCATAGGAAGAGAGAAATTAATAATTAAAGAAACAGCACCCCGAACAAGAATTTCACTTTTCTGTTCCATGCGATAATCGAAATTCTAAAGTAGTCCCGGTGCACCCACCTTTGCGCTCTTCAGTGTGTCGGGCTGTGTCAGCCGTCAGGTGGCGGTGCGGACGCACGTCTTTGCTGAAAAGCGAGCTCGTCCATTGAACTCTCATGGAAGGCGCTAACCGTTAACGAGCAGTTTTGAAGTTTTCGGTTTTTTTGATGCCAGGGAGCATAATGTAGCCTAGTTTTATATGTCAGAATGTTCAGAGCTATCTTCTGCACATATTAAGCGCAGAAGCGAGGCAAAAAAGCCCATAGGAAGAGAGAAATTAATAATTAAAGAAACAGCACCCCGAACAAGAATTTCACTTTTCTGTTCCATGCGATAATCGAAATTCTAAAGAAGTCCCGGTGCACCCACCTTTGCGCTCTTCAGTGTGTCGGGCTGTGTCAGCCGTCAGGTGGCGGTGCGGACGCACGTCTTTGCTGAAAAGCGAGCTCGTCCATTGAACTCTCATGGAAGGCGCTAACCGTTAACGAGCAGTTTTGAAGTTTTCGGTTTTTTTGATGCCAGGGAGCATTATGTAGCCTATATTTATATATCATAATGTTCAGAGCTATCTTCTGCACATATTAAGCTCAGAAGCGAGACCAAAAAGGGCGCAGGAAGCGAGAAATTAATCATTAAAGAAACAGCATCTCGAACAAGAATTTCCCTTTCTATTACATGCGATCATCGAAATTCTAAAGAAGTCCTGGTGCACCCACCTTCACGCTCTTCAGTGTTTTGGGGTTTGTCAGCCATCAGGTGGCGGTGCGGACGCGCGTGATTGCTGAAAATCGAGCTCGGCCATTGAACGCTCGTGGAAGGCGCTCACCGTTAACGAGCAGTTTTGAAGTTTTCGGCTTTTTTGATACCAGGGAGCATAATATAGCCTAGTTTTATATGTCAGAATGTTCAGAGCTATCTTCTGCACATATTAAACGAAGAAGCGAGGCAAAAAAGCCCATAGGAAGAGAGAAATTAATAATTAAAGAAACAGCACCCCGAACAAGAATTTCACTTTTCTGTTCCATGCGATAATCGAAATTCTAAAGTAGTCCCGGTGCACCCACCTTTGCGCTCTTCAGTGTGTCGGGCTGTGTCAGCCGTCAGGTGGCGGTGCGGACGCACGTCTTTGCTGAAAAGCGAGCTCGTCCATTGAACTCTCATGGAAGGCGCTAACCGTTAACGAGCAGTTTTTAAGTTTTCGGTTTTTTTGATGCCAGGGAGTATAATGTAGCCTAGTTTTATATGTCAGAATGTTCAGAGCTATCTTCTACACATATTAAGCGCAGAACCGAGGCAAAAAAGCCCATAGGAAGAGAGAAATTAATAATTAAAGAAACAGCACCCCGAACAAGAATTTCACTTTTCTGTTCCATGCGATAATCGAAATTCTAAAGAAGTCCCGGTGCACCCACCTTTGCGCTCTTCAGTGTGTCGGGCTGTGTCAGCCGTCAGGTGGCGGTGCGGACGCACGTCTTTGCTGAAAAGCGAGCTCGTCCATTGAACTCTCATGGAAGGCGCTAACCGTTAACGAGCAGTTTTGAAGTTTTCGGTTTTTTTGATGCCAGGGAGCATTATGTAGCCTATATTTATATATCATAATGTTCAGAGCTATCTTCTGCACATATTCAGCTCAGAAGCGAGACCAAAAAGGGCGCAGGAAGCGAGAAATTAATCATTAAAGAAACAGCATCTCGAACAAGAATTTCACTTTTCCGTTCCATGCGATCATCGAAATTCTAAAGAAGTCCCGGTTCACCCACCTTTGCGCCCTTCAGTGTGTAGGGCTGTGTCAGCCGTCAGGTGCCGGTGCGGACGCACGTGTTTTCTGAAAAGCGAGCTCGGCCATTGAACTCTCATGGAAGACGCTCACCGCTAACGAGCAGTTTTGAAGCTTCCGGCTTTTTTGATGCCAGGGAGCATAATGTAGCCTATTTTTATACATAAGAATGTTCAGAGCTATCTTCTGCACATATTGAGCTCAGAAGCGAGACCAAAAATGGCGCAGGAACCGAGAAATTAATCATTAAAGAAACAGCACCCCGAAAAAGAATTTCACTTTTCCGTTCCATGCGATCATCGAAATTCTAAAGAAGTCCCGGTTCACCCACCTTTGCGCCCTTCAGTGTGTAGGGCTGTGTCAGCCGTCAGGTGGCGGTGCGGACGCACGTGTTTTCTGAAAAGCGAGCTCGGCCATTGAACTCTCATGGAAGACGCTCACCGCTAACGAGCAGTTTTGAAGTTTTCGGGTTTTTTGATGCCAGGGAGCATAATGTAGCCTATTTTTATATATAAGAATGTTCAGAGCTATCTTCTGCACATATTAATCTCAGAAGCGAGGCCAAAAAGGGCGCAGGAAGCGAGAAATTAATCATTAAAAAAACAGGACCTCGAACAAGAATTTCACTTTTCTGTTCCATGGGATCATTGAAATTCTAAAGAAGTCCCGGTGCACCCACCTTTGCGCTCTTCAGTGTGTCGGGCTGTGTCAGCCGTCAGGTGGCGGTGCGGACGCACGTCTTTGCTGAAAAGCGAGCTCGTTCATTGAACTCTCATGGAAGGCGCTAACCGTTAACGAGCAGTTTTGAAGTTTTCGGTTTTTTTGATGCCAGGGAGCATAATATAGCCTAGTTTTATATATAAGAATGTTCAGAGCTATCTTCTGCACATATTAATCTCAGAAGCGAGGCCAAAAAGGGCGCAGGAAGCGAGAAATTAATCATTAAAAAAACAGCACCTCGAACAAGAATTTCACTTTTCTGTTCCATGGGATCATCGAAATTCTAAAGAAGTCCCGGTGCACCCACCTTTGCGCCCTTCAGTGTGTAGGGCTGTGTCAGCCGTCAGGTGGCGGTGCGGACGCACGTGTTTGCTGAAAAGAGAGCTCGGCCATTGAACTCTCATGGAAGGCGCGTACCGTTAACGAGCAGTTTTGATGTTTCCGGCTTTTTTTGATGCCAGGGAGCATAATATAGCCTAGTTTTATATGTCGGAATGTTCAGGGCTATCTTCTGCACATATTAAGCTCAGAAGCGAGACCAAAAAGGGCGCAGGAAGCGAGAAATTAATCATTAAAGAAATAGCACCTCGAACAAGAATTGCACTTTTTGTTCCTTGCGATCAACGAAATTCTAAAGAAGTCCTGGTGCACCCACCTTCACGCTCTTCAGTGTTTTGGGGTTTGTCAGCCATCAGGTGGCGGTGCGGACGCGCGTGATTGCTGAAAATCGAGCTCGGCCATTGAACTCTCGTGGAAGGCGCTCACCGTTAACGAGCAGTTTTGAAGTTTTCGGCTTTTTTGATACCAGGGAGCATAATATAGCCTAGTTTTATATGTCAGAATGTTCAGAGCTATCTTCTGCACATATTAAACGAAGAAGCGAGGCATAAAAGCCCATAGGAAGAGAGAAATTAATAATTAAAGAAACAGCACCCCGAACAAGAATTTCACTTTTCTGTTCCATGCGATAATCGAAATTCTAAAGTAGTCCCGGTGCACCCACCTTTGCGCTCTTCAGTGTGTCGGGCTGTGTCAGCCGTCAGGTGGCGGTGCGGACGCACGTCTTTGCTGAAAAGCGAGCTCGTCCATTGAACTCTCATGGAAGGCGCTAACCGTTAACGAGCAGTTTTTAAGTTTTCGGTTTTTTTGATGCCAGGGAGTATAATGTAGCCTAGTTTTATATGTCAGAATGTTCAGAGCTATCTTCTGCACATATTAAGCGCAGAACCGAGGCAAAAAAGCCCATAGGAAGAGAGAAATTAATAATTAAAGAAACAGCACCCCGAACAAGAATTTCACTTTTCTGTTCCATGCGATAATCGAAATTCTAAAGAAGTCCCGGTGCACCCACCTTTGCGCTCTTCAGTGTGTCGGGCTGTGTCAGCCGTCAGGTGGCGGTGCGGACGCACGTCTTTGCTGAAAAGCGAGCTCGTCCATTGAACTCTCATGGAAGGCGCTAACCGTTAACGAGCAGTTTTGAAGTTTTCGGTTTTTTTGATGCCAGGGAGCATTATGTAGCCTATATTTATATATCATAATGTTCAGAGCTATCTTCTGCACATATTCAGCTCAGAAGCGAGACCAAAAAGGGCGCAGGAAGCGAGAAATTAATCATTAAAGAAACAGCATCTCGAACAAGAATTTCCCTTTCTATTACATGCGATCATCGAAATTCTAAAGAAGTCCCGGTGCACCCACCTTTGCGCCCTTCAGTGTGTATGGCTGTGTCAGCCGTCAGGTGGCGGTGCGGACGCACGTGTTTTCTGAAAAGCGAGCTCGGCCATTGAACTCTCATGGAAGACGCTCACCGCTAACGAGCAGTTTTGAAGCTTCCGGCTTTTTTGATGCCAGGGAGCATAATGTAGCCTATTTTTATACATAAGAATGTTCAGAGCTATCTTCTGCACATATTGAGCTCAGAAGCGAGACCAAAAATGGCGCAGGAACCGAGAAATTAATCATTAAAGAAACAGCACCCCGAAAAAGAATTTCACTTTTCCGTTCCATGCGATCATCGAAATTCTAAAGAAGTCCCGGTTCACCCACCTTTGCGCCCTTCAGTGTGTAGGGCTGTGTCAGCCGTCAGGTGCCGGTGCGGACGCACGTGTTTTCTGAAAAGCGAGCTCGGCCATTGAACTCTCATGGAAGACGCTCACCGCTAACGAGCAGTTTTGAAGTTTTCGGGTTTTTTGATGCCAGGGAGCATAATGTAGCCTATTTTTATATATAAGAATGTTCAGAGCTATCTTCTGCACATATTAATCTCAGAAGCGAGGCCAAAAAGGGCGCAGGAAGCGAGAAATTAATCATTAAAAAAACAGCACCTCGAACAAGAATTTCACTTTTCTGTTCCATGGGATCATTGAAATTCTAAAGAAGTCCCGGTGCACCCACCTTTGCGCTCTTCAGTGTGTCGGGCTGTGTCAGCCGTCAGGTGGCGGTGCGGACGCACGTCTTTGCTGAAAAGCGAGCTCGTCCATTGAACTCTCATGGAAGGCGCTAACCGTTAACGAGCAGTTTTGAAGTTTTCGGGTTTTTTGATGCCAGGGAGCATAATGTAGCCTATATTTATATATCATAATGTTCAGAGCTATCTTCTGTACATATTAAGCTCAGAAGCGAGACCAAAAAGGGCGCAGGAAGCGAGAAATTAATCATTAAAGAAACAGCATCACGAACAAGAATTTCCCTTTCTATTACATGCGATCATCGAAATTCTAAAGAAGTCCCGGTGCACCCACCTTTGCGCCCTTCAGTGTGTAGGGCTGTGTCAGCCGTCAGGTGGCGGTGCGGACGCACGTGTTTGCTGAAAAGAGAGCTCGGCCATTGAACTCTCATGGAAAGCGCCTACCGTTAACGAGCAGTTTTGATGTTTCCGGCTTTTTTTGATGCCAGGGAGCATAATATAGCCTAGTTTTATATGTCAGAATGTTCAGAGCTATCTTCTGCACATATTAAGCTCAGAAGCGAGACCAAAAAGGGCGCAGGAAGCGAGAAATTAATCATTAAAGAAATATCACCTCGAACAAGAATTGCACTTTTTGTTCCTTGCGATCAACGAAATTCTAAAGAAGTCCTGGTGCACCCACCTTCACGCTCTTCAGTGTTTTGGGGTTTGTCAGCCATCAGGTGGCGGTGCGGACGCGCGTGATTGCTGAAAATCGAGCTCGGCCATTGAACTCTCGTGGAAGGCGCTCACCGTTAACGAGCAGTTTTGAAGTTTTCGGCTTTTTTGATACCAGGGAGCATAATATAGCCTAGTTTTATATGTCAGAATGTTCAGAGCTATCTTCTGCACATATTAAACGAAGAAGCGAGGCAAAAAAGCCCATAGGAAGAGAGAAATTAATAATTAAAGAAACAGCACCCCGAACAAGAATTTCACTTTTCTGTTCCATGCGATAATCGAAATTCTAAAGTAGTCCCGGTGCACCCACCTTTGCGCTCTTCAGTGTGTCGGGCTGTGTCAGCCGTCAGGTGGCGGTGCGGACGCACGTCTTTGCTGAAAAGCGAGCTCGTCCATTGAACTATCATGGAAGGCGGTAACCGTTAACGAGCAGTTTTGAAGTTTTCGGTTTTTTTGATGCCAGGGAGCATAATGTAGCCTATATTTATATATCATAATGTTCAGAGCTATCTTCTGCACATATTAAGCTCAGAAGCGAGACCAAAAAGGGCGCAGGAAGCGAGAAATTAATCATTAAAGAAACAGCATCACGAACAAGAATTTCCCTTTCTATTACATGCGATCATCGAAATTCTAAAGAAGTCCCGGTGCACCCACCTTTGCGCCCTTCAGTGTGTAGGGCTGTGTCAGCCGTCAGGTGGCGGTGCGGACGCACGTGTTTGCTGAAAAGAGAGCTTGGCCATTGAACTCTCATGGAAGGCGCGTACCGTTAACGAGCAGTTTTGATGTTTCCGGCTTTTTTTGATGCCAGGGAGCATAATATAGTCTAGTTTTATATGTCGGAATGTTCAGGGCTATCTTCTGCACATATTAAACTCAGAAGCGAGACCAAAAAGGGCGCAGGAAGCGAGAAATTCATCATTAAAGAAATATCACCTCGAACAAGAATTGCACTTTTTGTTCCTTGCGATCAACAAAATTCTAAAGAAGTCCTGGTGCACCCACCTTCACGCTCTTCAGTGTTTTGGGGTTTGTCAGCCATCAGGTGGCGGTGCGGTCGCGCGTGATTGCTGAAAATCGAGCTCGGCCATTGAACTCTCGTGGAAGGCGCTCACCGTTAACGAGCAGTTTTGAAGTTTTCGGCTTTTTTGATACCAGGGAGCATAATATAGCCTAGTTTTATATGTCAGAATGTTCAGAGCTATCTTCTGCACATATTAAACGAAGAAGCGAGGCAAAAAAGCCCATAGGAAGAGAGAAATTAATAATTAAAGAAACAGCACCCCGAACAAGAATTTCACTTTTCTGTTCCATGCGATAATCGAAATTCTAAAGTAGTCCCGGTGCACCCACCTTTGCGCTCTTCAGTGTGTCGGGCTGTGTCAGCCGTCAGGTGGCGGTGCGGACGCACGTCTTTGCTGAAAAGCGAGCTCGTCCATTGAACTCTCATGGAAGGCGCTAACCGTTAACGAGCAGTTTTGAAGTTTTCGGTTTTTTTGATGCCAGGGAGCATAATGTAGCCTAGTTTTATATGTCAGAATGTTCAGAGCTATCTTCTGCACATATTAAGCGCAGAAGCGAGGCAAAAAAGCCCATAGGAAGAGAGAAATTAATAATTAAAGAAACAGCACCCCGAACAAGAATTTCACTTTTCTGTTCCATGCGATAATCGAAATTCTAAAGAAGTCCCGGTGCACCCACCTTTGCGCTCTTCAGTGTGTCGGGCTGTGTCAGCCGTCAGGTGGCGGTGCGGACGCACGTGTTTTCTGAAAAGCGAGCTCGGCCATTGAACTCTCATGGAAGACGCTCACCGCTAACGAGCAGTTTTGAAGTTTTCGGGTTTTTTGATGCCAGGGAGCATAATGTAGCCTAGTTTTATATGTCAGAATGTTCAGAGCTATCTTCTGCACATATTAAGCGCAGAAGCGAGGCAAAAAAGCCCATAGGAAGAGAGAAATTAATAATTAAAGGAACAGCACCCCGAACAAGAATTTCACTTTTCTGTTCCATGCGATAATCGAAATTCTAAAGAAGTCCCGGTGCACCCACCTTTGCGCTCTTCAGTGTGTCGGGCTGTGTCAGCCGTCAGGTGGCGGTGCGGACGCACGTGTTTTCTGAAAAGCGAGCTCGGCCATTGAACTCTCATGGAAGACGCTCACCGCTAACGAGCAGTTTTGAAGTTTTCGGGTTTTTTGATGCCAGGGAGCATAATGTAGCCTATTTTTATATATAAGAATGTTCAGAGCTATCTTCTGCACATATTAATCTCAGAAGCGAGGCCAAAAAGGGCGCAGGAAGCGAGAAATTAATCATTAAAAAAACAGCACCTCGAACAAGAATTTCACTTTTCTGTTCCATGGGATCATCGAAATTCTAAAGAAGTCCCGGTGCACCCACCTTTGCGCCCTTCAGTGTGTAGGGCTGTGTCAGCCGTCAGGTGGCGGTGCGGACGCACGTGTTTGCTGAAAAGAGAGCTCGGCCATTGAACTCTCATGGAAGGCGCGTACCGTTAACGAGCAGTTTTGATGTTTCCGGCTTTTTTGATGCCAGGGAGCATAATATAGCCTAGTTTTATATGTCGGAATGTTCAGGGCTATCTTCTGCACATATTAAGCTCAGAAGCGAGACCAAAAAGGGCGCAGGAAGCGAGAAATTAATCATTAAAGAAATAGCACCTCGAACAAGAATTGCACTTTTTGTTCCTTGCGATCAACGAAATTCTAAAGAAGTCCTGGTGCACCCACCTTCACGCTCTTCAGTGTTTTGGGGTTTGTCAGCCATCAGGTGGCGGTGCGGACGCGCGTGATTGCTGAAAATCGAGCTCGGCCATTGAACTCTCGTGGAAGGCGCTCACCGTTAACGAGCAGTTTTGAAGTTTTCGGCTTTTTTGATACCAGGGAGCATAATATAGCCTAGTTTTATATGTCAGAATGTTCAGAGCTATCTTCTGCACATATTAAACGAAGAAGCGAGGCAAAAAAGCCCATAGGAAGAGAGAAATTAATAATTAAAGAAACAGCACCCCGAACAAGAATTTCACTTTTCTGTTCCATGCGATAATCGAAATTCTAAAGTAGTCCCGGTGCACCCACCTTTGCGCTCTTCAGTGTGTCGGGCTGTGTCAGCCGTCAGGTGGCGGTGCGGACGCACGTCTTTGCTGAAAAGCGAGCTCGTCCATTGAACTATCATGGAAGGCGCTAACCGTTAACGAGCAGTTTTGAAGTTTTCGGTTTTTTTGATGCCAGGGAGCATAATGTAGCCTATATTTATATATCATAATGTTCAGAGCTATCTTCTGCACATATTAAGCTCAGAAGCGAGACCAAAAAGGGCGCAGGAAGCGAGAAATTAATCATTAAAGAAACAGCATCACGAACAAGAATTTCCCTTTCTATTACATGCGATCATCGAAATTCTAAAGAAGTCCCGGTGCACCCACCTTTGCGCCCTTCAGTGTGTAGGGCTGTGTCAGCCGTCAGGTGGCGGTGCGGACGCACGTGTTTGCTGAAAAGAGAGCTTGGCCATTGAACTCTCATGGAAGGCGCGTACCGTTAACGAGCAGTTTTGATGTTTCCGGCTTTTTTTGATGCCAGGGAGCATAATATAGTCTAGTTTTATATGTCGGAATGTTCAGGGCTATCTTCTGCACATATTAAACTCAGAAGCGAGACCAAAAAGGGCGCAGGAAGCGAGAAATTAATCATTAAAGAAATATCACCTCGAACAAGAATTGCACTTTTTGTTCCTTGCGATCAACAAAATTCTAAAGAAGTCCTGGTGCACCCACCTTCACGCTCTTCAGTGTTTTGGGGTTTGTCAGCCATCAGGTGGCGGTGCGGTCGCGCGTGATTGCTGAAAATCGAGCTCGGCCATTGAACTCTCGTGGAAGGCGCTCACCGTTAACGAGCAGTTTTGAAGTTTTCGGCTTTTTTGATACCAGGGAGCATAATATAGCCTAGTTTTATATGTCAGAATGTTCAGAGCTATCTTCTGCACATATTAAACGAAGAAGCGAGGCAAAAAAGCCCATAGGAAGAGAGAAATTAATAATTAAAGAAACAGCACCCCGAACAAGAATTTCACTTTTCTGTTCCATGCGATAATCGAAATTCTAAAGTAGTCCCGGTGCACCCACCTTTGCGCTCTTCAGTGTGTCGGGCTGTGTCAGCCGTCAGGTGGCGGTGCGGACGCACGTCTTTGCTGAAAAGCGAGCTCGTCCATTGAACTCTCATGGAAGGCGCTAACCGTTAACGAGCAGTTTTGAAGTTTTCGGTTTTTTTGATGCCAGGGAGCATAATGTAGCCTAGTTTTATATGTCAGAATGTTCAGAGCTATCTTCTGCACATATTAAGCGCAGAAGCGAGGCAAAAAAGCCCATAGGAAGAGAGAAATTAATAATTAAAGAAACAGCACCCCGAACAAGAATTTCACTTTTCTGTTCCATGCGATAATCGAAATTCTAAAGAAGTCCCGGTGCACCCACCTTTGCGCTCTTCAGTGTGTCGGGCTGTGTCAGCCGTCAGGTGGCGGTGCGGACGCACGTGTTTTCTGAAAAGCGAGCTCGGCCATTGAACTCTCATGGAAGACGCTCACCGCTAACGAGCAGTTTTGAAGTTTTCGGGTTTTTTGATGCCAGGGAGCATAATGTAGCCTATTTTTATATATAAGAATGTTCAGAGCTATCTTCTGCACATATTAATCTCAGAAGCGAGGCCAAAAAGGGCGCAGGAAGCGAGAAATTAATCATTAAAAAAACAGCACCTCGAACAAGAATTTCACTTTTCTGTTCCATGGGATCATCGAAATTCTAAAGAAGTCCCGGTGCACCCACCTTTGCGCCCTTCAGTGTGTAGGGCTGTGTCAGCCGTCAGGTGGCGGTGCGGACGCACGTGTTTGCTGAAAAGAGAGCTCGGCCATTGAACTCTCATGGAAGGCGCGTACCGTTAACGAGCAGTTTTGATGTTTCCGGCTTTTTTGATGCCAGGGAGCATAATATAGCCTAGTTTTATATGTCGGAATGTTCAGGGCTATCTTCTGCACATATTAAGCTCAGAAGCGAGACCAAAAAGGGCGCAGGAAGCGAGAAATTAATCATTAAAGAAATAGCACCTCGAACAAGAATTGCACTTTTTGTTCCTTGCGATCAACGAAATTCTAAAGAAGTCCTGGTGCACCCACCTTCACGCTCTTCAGTGTTTTGGGGTTTGTCAGCCATCAGGTGGCGGTGCGGACGCGCGTGATTGCTGAAAATCGAGCTCGGCCATTGAACTCTCGTGGAAGGCGCTCACCGTTAACGAGCAGTTTTGAAGTTTTCGGCTTTTTTGATACCAGGGAGCATAATATAGCCTAGTTTTATATGTCAGAATGTTCAGAGCTATCTTCTGCACATATTAAACGAAGAAGCGAGGCAAAAAAGCCCATAGGAAGAGAGAAATTAATAATTAAAGAAACAGCACCCCGAACAAGAATTTCACTTTTCTGTTCCATGCGATAATCGAAATTCTAAAGTAGTCCCGGTGCACCCACCTTTGCGCTCTTCAGTGTGTCGGGCTGTGTCAGCCGTCAGGTGGCGGTGCGGACGCACGTCTTTGCTGAAAAGCGAGCTCGTCCATTGAACTCTCATGGAAGGCGCTAACCGTTAACGAGCAGTTTTGAAGTTTTCGGTTTTTTTGATGCCAGGGAGCATAATGTAGCCTAGTTTTATATGTCAGAATGTTCAGAGCTATCTTCTGCACATATTAAGCGCAGAAGCGAGGCAAAAAAGCCCATAGGAAGAGAGAAATTAATAATTAAAGAAACAGCACCCCGAACAAGAATTTCACTTTTCTGTTCCATGCGATAATCGAAATTCTAAAGAAGTCCCGGTGCACCCACCTTTGCGCTCTTCAGTGTGTCGGGCTGTGTCAGCCGTCAGGTGGCGGTGCGGACGCACGTGTTTTCTGAAAAGCGAGCTCGGCCATTGAACTCTCATGGAAGACGCTCACCGCTAACGAGCAGTTTTGAAGTTTTCGGGTTTTTTGATGCCAGGGAGCATAATGTAGCCTAGTTTTATATGTCAGAATGTTCAGAGCTATCTTCTGCACATATTAAGTGCAGAAGCGAGGCAAAAAAGCCCATAGGAAGAGAGAAATTAATAATTAAAGGAACAGCACCCCGAACAAGAATTTCACTTTTCTGTTCCATGCGATAATCGAAATTCTAAAGAAGTCCCGGTGCACCCACCTTTGCGCTCTTCAGTGTGTCGGGCTGTGTCAGCCGTCAGGTGGCGGTGCGGACGCACGTGTTTTCTGAAAAGCGAGCTCGGCCATTGAACTCTCATGGAAGACGCTCACCGCTAACGAGCAGTTTTGAAGTTTTCGGGTTTTTTGATGCCAGGGAGCATAATGTAGCCTATTTTTATATATAAGAATGTTCAGAGCTATCTTCTGCACATATTAATCTCAGAAGCGAGGCCAAAAAGGGCGCAGGAAGCGAGAAATTAATCATTAAAAAAACAGCACCTCGAACAAGAATTTCACTTTTCTGTTCCATGGGATCATCGAAATTCTAAAGAAGTCCCGGTGCACCCACCTTTGCGCCCTTCAGTGTGTAGGGCTGTGTCAGCCGTCAGGTGGCGGTGCGGACGCACGTGTTTGCTGAAAAGAGAGCTCGGCCATTGAACTCTCATGGAAGGCGCGTACCGTTAACGAGCAGTTTTGATGTTTCCGGCTTTTTTGATGCCAGGGAGCATAATATAGCCTAGTTTTATATGTCGGAATGTTCAGGGCTATCTTCTGCACATATTAAGCTCAGAAGCGAGACCAAAAAGGGCGCAGGAAGCGAGAAATTAATCATTAAAGAAATAGCACCTCGAACAAGAATTGCACTTTTTGTTCCTTGCGATCAACGAAATTCTAAAGAAGTCCTGGTGCACCCACCTTCACGCTCTTCAGTGTTTTGGGGTTTGTCAGCCATCAGGTGGCGGTGCGGACGCGCGTGATTGCTGAAAATCGAGCTCGGCCATTGAACTCTCGTGGAAGGCGCTCACCGTTAACGAGCAGTTTTGAAGTTTTCGGCTTTTTTGATACCAGGGAGCATAATATAGCCTAGTTTTATATGTCAGAATGTTCAGAGCTATCTTCTGCACATATTAAACGAAGAAGCGAGGCAAAAAAGCCCATAGGAAGAGAGAAATTAATAATTAAAGAAACAGCACCCCGAACAAGAATTTCACTTTTCTGTTCCATGCGATAATCGAAATTCTAAAGTAGTCCCGGTGCACCCACCTTTGCGCTCTTCAGTGCGTCGGGCTGTGTCAGCCGTCAGGTGGCGGTGCGGACGCACGTCTTTGCTGAAAAGCGAGCTCGTCCATTGAACTCTCATGGAAGGCGCTAACCGTTAACGAGCAGTTTTGAAGTTTTCGGTTTTTTTGATGCCAGGGAGCATAATGTAGCCTAGTTTTATATGTCAGAATGTTCAGAGCTATCTTCTGCACATATTAAGCGCAGAAGCGAGGCAAAAAAGCCCATAGGAAGAGAGAAATTAATAATTAAAGAAACAGCACCCCGAACAAGAATTTCACTTTTCTGTTCCATGCGATAATCGAAATTCTAAAGAAGTCCCGGTGCACCCACCTTTGCGCTCTTCAGTGTGTCGGGCTGTGTCAGCCGTCAGGTGGCGGTGCGGACGCACGTGTTTTCTGAAAAGCGAGCTCGGCCATTGAACTCTCATGGAAGACGCTCACCGCTAACGAGCAGTTTTGAAGTTTTCGGGTTTTTTGATGCCAGGGAGCATAATGTAGCCTAGTTTTATATGTCAGAATGTTCAGAGCTATCTTCTGCACATATTAAGTGCAGAAGCGAGGCAAAAAAGCCCATAGGAAGAGAGAAATTAATAATTAAAGGAACAGCACCCCGAACAAGAATTTCACTTTTCTGTTCCATGCGATAATCGAAATTCTAAAGAAGTCCCGGTGCACCCACCTTTGCGCTCTTCAGTGTGTCGGGCTGTGTCAGCCGTCAGGTGGCGGTGCGGACGCACGTGTTTTCTGAAAAGCGAGCTCGGCCATTGAACTCTCATGGAAGACGCTCACCGCTAACGAGCAGTTTGGAAGTTTTCGGGTTTTTTGATGCCAGGGAGCATAATGTAGCCTATTTTTATATATAAGAATGTTCAGAGCTATCTTCTGCACATATTAATCTCAGAAGCGAGGCCAAAAAGGGCGCAGGAAGCGAGAAATTAATCATTAAAAAAACAGCACCTCGAACAAGAATTTCACTTTTCTGTTCCATGGGATCATCGAAATTCTAAAGAAGTCCCGGTGCACCCACCTTTGCGCCCTTCAGTGTGTAGGGCTGTGTCAGCCGTCAGGTGGCGGTGCGGACGCACGTGTTTGCTGAAAAGAGAGCTCGGCCATTGAACTCTCATGGAAGGCGCGTACCGTTAACGAGCAGTTTTGATGTTTCCGGCTTTTTTGATGCCAGGGAGCATAATATAGCCTAGTTTTATATGTCGGAATGTTCAGGGCTATCTTCTGCACATATTAAGCTCAGAAGCGAGACCAAAAAGGGCGCAGGAAGCGAGAAATTAATCATTAAAGAAATAGCACCTCGAACAAGAATTGCACTTTTTGTTCCTTGCGATCAACGAAATTCTAAAGAAGTCCTGGTGCACCCACCTTCACGCTCTTCAGTGTTTTGGGGTTTGTCAGCCATCAGGTGGCGGTGCGGACGCGCGTGATTGCTGAAAATCGAGCTCGGCCATTGAACTCTCGTGGAAGGCGCTCACCGTTAACGAGCAGTTTTGAAGTTTTCGGCTTTTTTGATACCAGGGAGCATAAAATAGCCTAGTTTTATATGTCAGAATGTTCAGAGCTATCTTCTGCACATATTAAACGAAGAAGCGAGGCAAAAAAGCCCATAGGAATAGAGAAATTAATAATTAAAGAAACAGCACCCCGAACAAGAATTTCACTTTTCTGTTCCATGCGATAATCGAAATTCTAAAGTAGTCCCGGTGCACCCACCTTTGCGCTCTTCAGTGTGTCGGGCTGTGTCAGCCGTCAGGTGGCGGTGCGGACGCACGTCTTTGCTGAAAAGCGAGCTCGTCCATTGAACTATCATGGAAGGCGCTAACCGTTAACGAGCAGTTTTGAAGTTTTCGGTTTTTTTGATGCCAGGGAGCATAATGTAGCCTATATTTATATATCATAATGTTCAGAGCTATCTTCTGCACATATTAAGCTCAGAAGCGAGACCAAAAAGGGCGCAGGAAGCGAGAAATTAATCATTAAAGAAACAGCATCACGAACAAGAATTTCCCTTTCTATTACATGCGATCATCGAAATTCTAAAGAAGTCCCGGTGCACCCACCTTTGCGCCCTTCAGTGTGTAGGGCTGTGTCAGCCGTCAGGTGGCGGTGCGGACGCACGTGTTTGCTGAAAAGAGAGCTTGGCCATTGAACTCTCATGGAAGGCGCGTACCGTTAACGAGCAGTTTTGATGTTTCCGGCTTTTTTTGATGCCAGGGAGCATAATATAGTCTAGTTTTATATGTCGGAATGTTCAGGGCTATCTTCTGCACATATTAAACTCAGAAGCGAGACCAAAAAGGGCGCAGGAAGCGAGAAATTAATCATTAAAGAAGTATCACCTCGAACAAGAATTGCACTTTTTGTTCCTTGCGATCAACAAAATTCTAAAGAAGTCCTGGTGCACCCACCTTCACGCTCTTCAGTGTTTTGGGGTTTGTCAGCCATCAGGTGGCGGTGCGGTCGCGCGTGATTGCTGAAAATCGAGCTCGGCCATTGAACTCTCGTGGAAGGCGCTCACCGTTAACGAGCAGTTTTGAAGTTTTCGGCTTTTTTGATACCAGGGAGCATAATATAGCCTAGTTTTATATGTCAGAATGTTCAGAGCTATCTTCTGCACATATTAAACGAAGAAGCGAGGCAAAAAAGCCCATAGGAAGAGAGAAATTAATAATTAAAGAAACAGCACCCCGAACAAGAATTTCACTTTTCTGTTCCATGCGATAATCGAAATTCTAAAGTAGTCCCGGTGCACCCACCTTTGCGCTCTTCAGTGTGTCGGGCTGTGTCAGCCGTCAGGTGGCGGTGCGGACGCACGTCTTTGCTGAAAAGCGAGCTCGTCCATTGAACTCTCATGGAAGGCGCTAACCGTTAACGAGCAGTTTTGAAGTTTTCGGTTTTTTTGATGCCAGGGAGCATAATGTAGCCTAGTTTTATATGTCAGAATGTTCAGAGCTATCTTCTGCACATATTAAGCGCAGAAGCGAGGCAAAAAAGCCCATAGGAAGAGAGAAATTAATAATTAAAGAAACAGCACCCCGAACAAGAATTTCACTTTTCTGTTCCATGCGATAATCGAAATTCTAAAGAAGTCCCGGTGCACCCACCTTTGCGCTCTTCAGTGTGTCGGGCTGTGTCAGCCGTCAGGTGGCGGTGCGGACGCACGTCTTTGCTGAAAAGCGAGCTCGTCCATTGAACTCTCATGGAAGGCGCTAACCGTTAACGAGCAGTTTTGAAGTTTTCGGTTTTTTTGATGCCAGGGAGCATAATATAGCCTATTTTTATATATAAGAATGTTCAGAGCTATCTTCTGCACATATTAATCTCAGAAGCGAGGCCAAAAAGGGCGCAGGAAGCGAGAAATTAATCATTAAAAAAACAGCACCTCGAACAAGAATTTCACTTTTCTGTTCCATGGGATCATCGAAATTCTAAAGAAGTCCCGGTGCACCCACCTTTGCGCCCTTCAGTGTGTAGGGCTGTGTCAGCCGTCAGGTGGCGGTGCGGACGCACGTGTTTGCTGAAAAGAGAGCTCGGCCATTGAACTCTCATGGAAGGCGCGTACCGTTAACGAGCAGTTTTGATGTTTCCGGCTTTTTTGATGCCAGGGAGCATAATATAGCCTAGTTTTATATGTCGGAATGTTCAGGGCTATCTTCTGCACATATTAAGCTCAGAAGCGAGACCAAAAAGGGCGCAGGAAGCGAGAAATTAATCATTAAAGAAATAGCACCTCGAACAAGAATTGCACTTTTTGTTCCTTGCGATCAACGAAATTCTAAAGAAGTCCTGGTGCACCCACCTTCACGCTCTTCAGTGTTTTGGGGTTTGTCAGCCATCAGGTGGCGGTGCGGACGCGCGTGATTGCTGAAAATCGAGCTCGGCCATTGAACTCTCGTGGAAGGCGCTCACCGTTAACGAGCAGTTTTGAAGTTTTCGGCTTTTTTGATACCAGGGAGCATAATATAGCCTAGTTTTATATGTCAGAATGTTCAGAGCTATCTTCTGCACATATTAAACGAAGAAGCGAGGCAAAAAAGCCCATAGGAAGAGAGAAATTAATAATTAAAGAAACAGCACCCCGAACAAGAATTTCACTTTTCTGTTCCATGCGATAATCGAAATTCTAAAGTAGTCCCGGTGCACCCACCTTTGCGCTCTTCAGTGTGTCGGGCTGTGTCAGCCGTCAGGTGGCGGTGCGGACGCACGTCTTTGCTGAAAAGCGAGCTCGTCCATTGAACTCTCATGGAAGGCGCTAACCGTTAACGAGCAGTTTTGAAGTTTTCGGTTTTTTTGATGCCAGGGAGCATAATATAGCCTAGTTTTATATGTCAGAATGTTCAGAGCTATCTTCTGCACATATTAAACGAAGAAGCGAGGCAAAAAAGCCCATAGGAAGAGAGAAATTAATAATTAAAGAAACAGCACCCCGAACAAGAATTTCACTTTTCTGTTCCATGCGATAATCGAAATTCTAAAGAAGTCCCGGTGCACCCACCTTTGCGCCCTTCAGTGTGTAGGGCTGTGTCAGCCGTCAGGTGGCGGTGCGGACGCACGTGTTTGCTGAAAAGAGAGCTCGGCCATTGAACTCTCATGGAAGACGCTCACCGCTAACGAGCAGTTTTGAAGTTTTCTTGTTTTTTGATGCCAGGGAGCATAATGTAGCCTATTTTTATATATAAGAATGTTCAGAGCTATCTTCTGCACATATTAAGTGCAGAAGCGAGGCAAAAAAGCCCATAGGAAGAGAGAAATTAATAATTAAAGGAACAGCACCCCGAACAAGAATTTCACTTTTCTGTTCCATGCGATAATCGAAATTCTAAAGAAGTCCCGGTGCACCCACCTTTGCGCTCTTCAGTGTGTCGGGCTGTGTCAGCCGTCAGGTGGCGGTGCGGACGCACGTGTTTTCTGAAAAGCGAGCTCGGCCATTGAACTCTCATGGAAGACGCTCACCGCTAACGAGCAGTTTTGAAGTTTTCGGGTTTTTTGATGCCAGGGAGCATAATGTAGCCTATTTTTATATATAAGAATGTTCAGAGCTATCTTCTGCACATATTAATCTCAGAAGCGAGGCCAAAAAGGGCGCAGGAAGCGAGAAATTAATCATTAAAAAAACAGCACCTCGAACAAGAATTTCACTTTTCTGTTCCATGGGATCATCGAAATTCTAAAGAAGTCCCGGTGCACCCACCTTTGCGCCCTTCAGTGTGTAGGGCTGTGTCAGCCGTCAGGTGGCGGTGCGGACGCACGTGTTTGCTGAAAAGAGAGCTCGGCCATTGAACTCTCATGGAAGGCGCGTACCGTTAACGAGCAGTTTTGATGTTTCCGGCTTTTTTGATGCCAGGGAGCATAATATAGCCTAGTTTTATATGTCGGAATGTTCAGGGCTATCTTCTGCACATATTAAGCTCAGAAGCGAGACCAAAAAGGGCGCAGGAAGCGAGAAATTAATCATTAAAGAAATAGCACCTCGAACAAGAATTGCACTTTTTGTTCCTTGCGATCAACGAAATTCTAAAGAAGTCCTGGTGCACCCACCTTCACGCTCTTCAGTGTTTTGGGGTTTGTCAGCCATCAGGTGGCGGTGCGGACGCGCGTGATTGCTGAAAATCGAGCTCGGCCATTGAACTCTCGTGGAAGGCGCTCACCGTTAACGAGCAGTTTTGAAGTTTTCGGCTTTTTTGATACCAGGGAGCATAATATAGCCTAGTTTTATATGTCAGAATGTTCAGAGCTATCTTCTGCACATATTAAACGAAGAAGCGAGGCAAAAAAGCCCATAGGAAGAGAGAAATTAATAATTAAAGAAACAGCACCCCGAACAAGAATTTCACTTTTCTGTTCCATGCGATAATCGAAATTCTAAAGTAGTCCCGGTGCACCCACCTTTGCGCTCTTCAGTGTGTCGGGCTGTGTCAGCCGTCAGGTGGCGGTGCGGACGCACGTCTTTGCTGAAAAGCGAGCTCGTCCATTGAACTCTCATGGAAGGCGCTAACCGTTAACGAGCAGTTTTGAAGTTTTCGGTTTTTTTGATGCCAGGGAGCATAATGTAGCCTAGTTTTATATGTCAGAATGTTCAGAGCTATCTTCTGCACATATTAAGCGCAGAAGCGAGGCAAAAAAGCCCATAGGAAGAGAGAAATTAATAATTAAAGAAACAGCACCCCGAACAAGAATTTCACTTTTCTGTTCCATGCGATAATCGAAATTCTAAAGAAGTCCCGGTGCACCCACCTTTGCGCTCTTCAGTGTGTCGGGCTGTGTCAGCCGTCAGGTGGCGGTGCGGACGCACGTCTTTGCTGAAAAGCGAGCTCGTCCATTGAACTCTCATGGAAGGCGCTAACCGTTAACGAGCAGTTTTGAAGTTTTCGGTTTTTTTGATGCAAGGGAGCATTATGTAGCCTATATTTATATATCATAATGTTCAGAGCTATCTTCTGCACATATTAAGCTCAGAAGCGAGACCAAAAAGGGCGCAGGAAGCGAGAAATTAATCATTAAAGAAACAGCATCTCGAACAAGAATTTCCCTTTCTATTACATGCGATCATCGAAATTCTAAAGAAGTCCTGGTGCACCCACCTTCACGCTCTTCAGTGTTTTGGGGTTTGTCAGCCATCAGGTGGCGGTGCGGACGCGCGTGATTGCTGAAAATCGAGCTCGGCCATTGAACGCTCGTGGAAGGCGCTCACCGTTAACGAGCAGTTTTGAAGTTTTCGGCTTTTTTGATACCAGGGAGCATAATATAGCCTAGTTTTATATGTCAGAATGTTCAGAGCTATCTTCTGCACATATTAAACGAAGAAGCGAGGCAAAAAAGCCCATAGGAAGAGAGAAATTAATAATTAAAGAAACAGCACCCCGAACAAGAATTTCACTTTTCTGTTCCATGCGATAATCGAAATTCTAAAGTAGTCCCGGTGCACCCACCTTTGCGCTCTTCAGTGTGTCGGGCTGTGTCAGCCGTCAGGTGGCGGTGCGGACGCACGTCTTTGCTGAAAAGCGAGCTCGTCCATTGAACTCTCATGGAAGGCGCTAACCGTTAACGAGCAGTTTTTAAGTTTTCGGTTTTTTTGATGCCAGGGAGTATAATGTAGCCTAGTTTTATATGTCAGAATGTTCAGAGCTATCTTCTGCACATATTAAGCGCAGAACCGAGGCAAAAAAGCCCATAGGAAGAGAGAAATTAATAATTAAAGAAACAGCACCCCGAACAAGAATTTCACTTTTCTGTTCCATGCGATAATCGAAATTCTAAAGAAGTCCCGGTGCACCCACCTTTGCGCCCTTCAGTGTGTAGGGCTGTGTCAGCCGTCAGGTGGCGGTGCGGACGCACGTGTTTTCTGAAAAGCGAGCTCGGCCATTGAACTCTCATGGAAGACGCTCACCGCTAACGAGCAGTTTTGAAGCTTCCGGCTTTTTTGATGCCAGGGAGCATAATGTAGCCTATTTTTATACATAAGAATGTTCAGAGCTATCTTCTGCACATATTGAGCTCAGAAGCGAGACCAAAAATGGCGCAGGAACCGAGAAATTAATCATTAAAGAAACAGCACCCCGAAAAAGAATTTCACTTTTCCGTTCCATGCGATCATCGAAATTCTAAAGAAGTCCCGGTTCACCCACCTTCTCGCCCTTCAGTGTGTAGGGCTGTGTCAGCCGTCAGGTGGCGGTGCGGACGCACGTGTTTTCTGAAAAGCGAGCTCGGCCATTGAACTCTCATGGAAGACGCTCACCGCTAACGAGCAGTTTTGAAGTTTTCGTGTTTTTTGATGCCAGGGAGCATAATGTAGCCTATTTTTATATATAAGAATGTTCAGAGCTATCTTCTGCACATATTAATCTCAGAAGCGAGGCCAAAAAGGGCGCAGGAAGCGAGAAATTAATCATTAAAAAAACAGCACCTCGAACAAGAATTTCACTTTTCTGTTCCATGGGATCATCGAAATTCTAAAGAAGTCCCGGTGCACCCACCTTGGCGCTCTTCAGTGTGTCGGGCTGCGTCAGCCGTCAGGTGGCGGTGCGGACGCACGTCTTTGCTGAAAAGCGAGCTCGTCCATTGAACTCTCATGGAAGGCGCTAACCGTTAACGAGCAGTTTTGTAGTTTTCGGTTTTTTTGATGCCAGGGAGCATAATGTAGCCTATATTTATATATCATAATGTTCAGAGCTATCTTCTGCACATATTAAGCTCAGAAGCGAGACCAAAAAGGGCGCAGGAAGCGAGAAATTAATCATTAAAGAAACAGCATCTCGAACAAGAATTTCCCTTTCTATTACATGCGATCATCGGAATTCTAAAGAAGTCCCGGTGCACCCACCTTTGCGCCCTTCAGTGTGTAGGGCTGTGTCAGCCGTCAGGTGGCGGTGCGGACGCACGTGTTTGCTGAAAAGAGAGCTCGGCCATTGAACTCTCATGGAAGGCGCGTACCGTTAACGAGCAGTTTTGATGTTTCCGGCTTTTTTTGATGCCAGGGAGCATAATATAGCCTAGTTTTATATGTCGGAATGTTCAGGGCTATCTTCTGCACATATTAAGCTCAGAAGCGAGACCAAAAAGGGCGCAGGAAGCGAGAAATTAATCATTAAAGAAATAGCACCTCGAACAAGAATTGCACTTTTTGTTCCTTGCGATCAACGAAATTCTAAAGAAGTCCTGGTGCACCCACCTTCACGCTCTTCAGTGTTTTGGGGTTTGTCAGCCATCAGGTGGCGGTGCGGACGCGCGTGATTGCTGAAAATCGAGCTCGGCCATTGAACTCTCGTGGAAGGCGCTCACCGTTAACGAGCAGTTTTGAAGTTTTCGGCTTTTTTGATACCAGGGAGCATAATATAGCCTAGTTTTATATGTCAGAATGTTCAGAGCTATCTTCTGCACATATTAAGCGCAGAAGCGAGGCAAAAAAGCCCATAGGAAGAGAGAAATTAATAATTAAAGAAACAGCACCCCGAACAAGAATTTCACTTTTCTGTTCCATGCGATAATCGAAATTCTAAAGAAGTCCCGGTGCACCCACCTTTGCGCTCTTCAGTGTGTCGGGCTGTGTCAGCCGTCAGGTGGCGGTGCGGACGCACGACTTTGCTGAAAAGCGAGCTCGTCCATTGAACTCTCATGGAAGGCGCTAACCGTTAACGAGCAGTTTTGAAGTTTTCGGTTTTTTTGATGCCAGGGAGCATTATGTAGCCTATATTTATATATCATAATGTTCAGAGCTATCTTCTGCACATATTAAGCTCAGAAGCGAGACCAAAAAGGGCGCAGGAAGCGAGAAATTAATCATTAAAGAAACAGCATCTCGAACAAGAATTTCCCTTTCTATTACATGCGATCATCGAAATTCTAAAGAAGTCCTGGTGCACCCACCTTCACGCTCTTCAGTGTTTTGGGGTTTGTCAGCCATCAGGTGGCGGTGCGGACGCGCGTGATTGCTGAAAATCGAGCTCGGCCATTGAACGCTCGTGGAAGGCGCTCACCGTTAACGAGCAGTTTTGAAGTTTTCGGCTTTTTTGATACCAGGGAGCATAATATAGCCTAGTTTTATATGTCAGAATGTTCAGAGCTATCTTCTGCACATATTAAACGAAGAAGCGAGGCAAAAAAGCCCATAGGAAGAGAGAAATTAATAATTAAAGAAACAGCACCCCGAACAAGAATTTCACTTTTCTGTTCCATGCGATAATCGAAATTCTAAAGTAGTCCCGGTGCACCCACCTTTGCGCTCTTCAGTGTGTCGGGCTGTGTCAGCCGTCAGGTGGCGGTGCGGACGCACGTCTTTGCTGAAAAGCGAGCTCGTCCATTGAACTCTCATGGAAGGCGCTAACCGTTAACGAGCAGTTTTTAAGTTTTCGGTTTTTTTGATGCCAGGGAGCATAATGTAGCCTAGTTTTATATGTCAGAATGTTCAGAGCTATCTTCTGCACATATTAAGCGCAGAACCGAGGCAAAAAAGCCCATAGGAAGAGAGAAATTAATAATTAAAGAAACAGCACCCCGAACAAGAATTTCACTTTTCTGTTCCATGCGATAATCGAAATTCTAAAGAAGTCCCGGTGCACCCACCTTTGCGCTCTTCAGTGTGTCGGGCTGTGTCAGCCGTCAGGTGGCGGTGCGGACGCACGTCTTTGCTGAAAAGCGATCTCGTCCATTGAACTCTCATGGAAGGCGCTAACCGTTAACGAGCAGTTTTGAAGTTTTCGGTTTTTTTGATGCCAGGGAGCATTATGTAGCCTATATTTATATATCATAATGTTCAGAGCTATCTTCTGCACATATTAAGCTCAGAAGCGAGACCAAAAAGGGCGCAGGAAGCGAGAAATTAATCATTAAAGAAACAGCATCTCGAACAAGAATTTCCCTTTCTATTACATGCGATCATCAAAATTCTAAAGAAGTCCCGGTGCACCCGCCTTTGCGCCCTTCAGTGTGTAGGGCTGTGTCAGCCGTCAGGTGGCGGTGCGGACGCACGTGTTTTCTGAAAAGCGAGCTCGGCCATTGAACTCTCATGGAAGACGCTCACCGCTAACGAGCAGTTTTGAAGTTTCCGGCTTTTTTGATGCCAGGGAGCATAATGTAGCCTATTTTTATACATAAGAATGTTCAGAGCTATCTTCTGCACATATTGAGCTCAGAAGCGAGACCAAAAATGGCGCAGGAACCGAGAAATTAATCATTAAAGAAACAGCACCCCGAACAAGAATTTCACTTTTCCGTTCCATGCGATCATCGAAATTCTAAAGAAGTCCCGGTTCACCCACCTTTGCGCCCTTCAGTGTGTAGGGCTGTGTCAGCCGTCAGGTGGCGGTGCGGACACACGTGTTTTCTGAAAAGCGAGCTCGGCCATTGAACTCTCATGGAAGACGCTCACTGCTAACGAGCAGTTTTGAAGTTTTCGGGTTTTTTGATGCCAGGGAGCATAATGTAGCCTATTTTTATATATAAGAATGTTCAGAGCTATCTTCTGCACATATTAAGCTCAGAAGCGAGGCCAAAAAGGGCGCAGGAAGCGAGAAATTAATCATTAAAGAAACAGCATCTCGAACAAGAATTTCCCTTTCTATTACATGCGATCATCGAAATTCTAAAGAAGTCCTGGTGCACCCACCTTCACGCTCTTCAGTGTTTTGGGGTTTGTCAGCCATCAGGTGGCGGTGCGGACGCGCGTGATTGCTGAAAATCGAGCTCGGCCATTGAACGCTCGTGGAAGGCGCTCACCGTTAACGAGCAGTTTTGAAGTTTTCGGCTTTTTTGATACCAGGGAGCATAATATAGCCTAGTTTTATATGTCAGAATGTTCAGAGCTATCTTCTGCACATATTAAACGAAGAAGCGAGGCAAAAAAGCCCATAGGAAGAGAGAAATTAATAATTAAAGAAACAGCACCCCGAACAAGAATTTCACTTTTCTGTTCCATGCGATAATCGAAATTCTAAAGTAGTCCCGGTGCACCCACCTTTGCGCTCTTCAGTGTGTCGGGCTGTGTCAGCCGTCAGGTGGCGGTGCGGACGCACGTCTTTGCTGAAAAGCGAGCTCGTCCATTGAACTCTCATGGAAGGCGCTAACCGTTAACGAGCAGTTTTTAAGTTTTCGGTTTTTTTGATGCCAGGGAGCATAATGTAGCCTAGTTTTATATGTCAGAATGTTCAGAGCTATCTTCTGCACATATTAAGCGCAGAACCGAGGCAAAAAAGCCCATAGGAAGAGAGAAATTAATAATTAAAGAAACAGCACCCCGAACAAGAATTTCACTTTTCTGTTCCATGCGATAATCGAAATTCTAAAGAAGTCCCGGTGCACCCACCTTTGCGCTCTTCAGTGTGTCGGGCTGTGTCAGCCGTCAGGTGGCGGTGCGGACGCACGTCTTTGCTGAAAAGCGATCTCGTCCATTGAACTCTCATGGAAGGCGCTAACCGTTAACGAGCAGTTTTGAAGTTTTCGGTTTTTTTGATGCCAGGGAGCATTATGTAGCCTATATTTATATATCATAATGTTCAGAGCTATCTTCTGCACATATTAAGCTCAGAAGCGAGACCAAAAAGGGCGCAGGAAGGGAGAAATTAATCATTAAAGAAACAGCATCTCGAACAAGAATTTCCCTTTCTATTACATGCGATCATCAAAATTCTAAAGAAGTCCCGGTGCACCCGCCTTTGCGCCCTTCAGTGTGTAGGGCTGTGTCAGCCGTCAGGTGGCGGTGCGGACGCACGTGTTTTCTGAAAAGCGAGCTCGGCCATTGAACTCTCATGGAAGACGCTCACCGCTAACGAGCAGTTTTGAAGTTTCCGGCTTTTTTGATGCCAGGGAGCATAATGTAGCCTATTTTTATACATAAGAATGTTCAGAGCTATCTTCTGCACATATTGAGCTCAGAAGCGAGACCAAAAATGGCGCAGGAACCGAGAAATTAATCATTAAAGAAACAGCACCCCGAACAAGAATTTCACTTTTCCGTTCCATGCGATCATCGAAATTCTAAAGAAGTCCCGGTTCACCCACCTTTGCGCCCTTCAGTGTGTAGGGCTGTGTCAGCCGTCAGGTGGCGGTGCGGACGCACGTGTTTTCTGAAAAGCGAGCTCGGCCATTGAACTCTCATGGAAGACGCTCACTGCTAACGAGCAGTTTTGAAGTTTTCGGGTTTTTTGATGCCAGGGAGCATAATGTAGCCTATTTTTATATATAAGAATGTTCAGAGCTATCTTCTGCACATATTAAGCTCAGAAGCGAGGCCAAAAAGGGCGCAGGAAGCGAGAAATTAATCATTAAAGAAACAGCACCTCGAACAAGAATTTCACTTTTCTGTTCCATGGGATCATCGAAATTCTAAAGAAGTCCCGGTGCACCCACCTTTGCGCCCTTCAGTGTGTAGGGCTGTGTCAGCCGTCAGGTGGCGTTGCGGACGCACGTGTTTGCTGAAAAGAGAGCTCGGCCATTGAACTCTCGTGGAAGACGCTCACCGTTAACGAGCAGTTTTGAAGTTTTCGGTTTTTTTTGATGCCAGGGAGCATAATGTAGCCTAGTTTTATATGTCAGAATGTTCAGAGCTATCTTCTGCACATATTAAGCGCAGAAGCGAGGGCATAAAGGGCGCGGGAAGCGAGAAATTAATAATAAAAGAAACAGCACCTCGAACAAGAATTAACAATAATAATATTTGGTTTTTGGAGGAAAGGAAATGGCGCAGTATCTGTCTCATATATCCTTGGACACCTAAACCATAAAAGAAGGGATAAGGGAGGGAGTGAAAGAGGAAAGGAAAGAGGTGCCGTAGTGGAGGGCTCCAGAATAACTTCGACCACCTGGTCTTTCCTTACCTCCACCCAGTACACAAATGCACTAAGACAGAAAAAGAGCAAAGACAAATCAGCAACAAGTTCATGTTTAAGCAATTGCTGACAACTGTACAGTGATGACTCTTCACAAAAGTGCCTAGAAGGGTCGCTGGCAATAAACTAAAATTTCAACACCAAAGACACCATGTGCAAATGCACAAACAGCTTTTCTTTTGCTAAAACAAAACGTTCGTAACTTGCTGCATCCAGAACTGCACGACACAGTGCACCAAATCTTGTTGCGACAAGACCATTAAAAAACAAAAGGAAACCTGGAAAGTAATGAGAAACAGATTTCAACAGGTCGGCGCACATAGTTCACCTATCTGCGATGGGACACAACTGGCTATGGAAAGTCAACAATGAATTGTCACAAAACGAAAAAACAAAAATCTCGCCTAACAAAAACTTAACATCGAAATGCTTGTGCTCCACAGTTAAGAAGGAAGGCAACCCCTGAAGCAAATGTAAGGGGGCACTTCGAGAGCAGACAGCAAGGCTGAAGAAATGCAACACACAACACTCAACAGGCAGTGGGAGCCAGACGCACTAAGCGAACACTTGGGAGATGCAAATTACAAAAAGCTGGCTACAAATTACACAAATTTAGGTACCCTCGCTTATCACAGTGTCTGCCAAGAGAATCACACAAAATGCAACAGGTCCTGCTGTATTGGCGAGACCTATTCTAAACCTGTGAAACTTGTGAAATTCTAAACCAATGCTAAACATGTGAAACTGAATAGTAACCCTAGCTGCAGGACATTTTCCCATGTCTGGAACTAGCAGGCTCTCTTAGAAGATGATCAGTTCAGTTACAAGCAATGAAGACATGGCTACCACTTTATGTCCGTGATGAAGAAAAAAAGCTTGCTCTCTGATACTTTACAGCTACTATAACATTCTAGATCCGCATGACATGACGACCATGCAGGGTGATGCAGCATATTAAAACCAGCATAGCAAGCTAGATCAAACAGCAAACTGTGTGTCAAAAGTAACATTTCCAAATACAGGACAACACAGCTTGCAAATGAAAGTGACTGTTCGGAGTGAAATACAGAACTGCACTATGGTCAGGTGAGAAAATGAATCAGTGGAAACAAAAATCCTTGTCGGGACAAATTTTGCACTGCTGCATCAATTGGCTACTGTCCACTACAGTTATCAATAGCATGCTTCCAACAAAAAATGGCCAATTTCGTGACTACTCTCATGAAGCAAGTCTTAGTGCAAATCTAGCACACCAGTGCCATGCCTTTTGGTGTTTCTGTCAATGACTAATAGCATCACAACCATGCATTTCCAACAAGGTACAGCCAGCAACCGCCACGTTTTTCCAAAATTTGATATTTTGGGGTCTTTGTGAGAGCAATGCACAAACAACATAGTTTGCAGAATCATGTTGCAGAATATTGATGGAAGCTCAACTTTCACCCTTTGTGCAACAGAAAGCTGAACTGGCACATGCTACATATGGTGCAGCTGCATCACAATGTCTTTTTTTCTTAATTTGCCAAATCTGATGACCAAGTATTCAAAAAACTTCCTTGACACTGAGGTATGAATTCTACACTATGGGCTGTAACAGTTAAAAAAAAATGTGCAAGAAGACAGCACAATGCGCCCAGCATACATCGTGCACTACCTAAGCCTTCTTCCCATTCAGTTTTTGTATGGGCCAGGAAACATACCTGATACACATACACACACAAAAAACCTAGCAACAAGGAATGCAAACGTGTCACAGGAAAAGAAAAAAAAAAAACAGCTGCCCCTTCTGCAGAGCCTGCTTAGACAGGAAGTAAGAAAAAAAAAAAAAGTCACACCGTACTGCCAGAGTCTTGCTATAATCTGTTGGCCTTTCACACAGGCACCCTCAGCTCAATCGATAGCCGTCACAGCTTCTCCTCGGTACGGAGGCAGGGTCGAGTCGCCAAATCCATTGTGCTGATGCTGCAGCTGAAGCTCCTCTGCCTGCCGAGCGGAATTTGTGGGGGCGGCAGAGTTGTGGGACAATGCGCTTGCCAGGTGAACGTGCATTGCGAAGCGCTGTAGCTGAGATGCGAGCGCCTGCCGCTCGTGTGGAAGCAACAGCAGCATGGCAGAGTGGTATATGGCCTCGTCATTGCCCCCTTCGTCATCGCTGTCATCGTGCTTCCTGAGTGACACAATCAGCAGGTCCACCATCTCCGAAAGCAGCTTTGCCCTGCGCCAAAATGATTAAAAACGTCAATCCTCGCACTTGCACTCAGCATTTTTCACCATGTGCGCCTAGACACCACAACTGGAGGCCTTACCAGTCACGGACATGTTCGTTCAAATACAGTAGAATCTCGGTGATATGAATCTCACGAGGTCGAGAAAAAATTCGTATAATCTGAAATTTTGTTACATCCAAACGAACAAAATTTGTATGCAGAAGCATGAAAAATGCATTCACACAGATCTGTTTACGGCTGACGGGATTTATTCAGTGCAGTGCTGTGCAGTGACAGCTCGCTACATGCGGTGCGTACCACACGATTAGCTATCGCGACTTTGGCGATGTGCAGGCCACGCACGCACCGCCGCTCACTGTGCGTGGGCCACGCACCACGTGATTAGCGATCGAGACTCTGGCAATGTGCGGGCTGCGCACTAGCACTCAGTGCGTGCAGTCTGTACCACGCGATTAGTCATCACGACCTTGGCGATGTGCGGGCCGCGCACCGCGTGATTACCGATTGCGACATCGGCAATGTGTGGGCTGTGCATCGCTGCTCACTGCGCGATGCTTACCGCGTAATTAGAGATCGCGGCTCAGGCGTTCGTATGATCTGTAGAGGTGAGGAAGAGAGTTCGGAACATCCAAAATTCGGCACATTATGCATAATGCATTGTGGCCGGGGAATTTCGCGAATTCGTATCGTCGCGAAATTCGTATCAACAGTGTTCATATCACCGAGACTCTACTGTACCTGGGTATAACGAACCTCCAGATAGCATATATTACCAAGTTTCTCAATTCCCCAACACCGCCCCCACTGAAGCTTGTGCATTTTGAACTCCACGTAACGAAGGTGTTGCAGTTGATATTAACGTAACAAATTTGCTATGCCAACTACCACATTTACTCACGTAATGATCAATGGACAGACAAACAGGCAGGCAGACATTATGATACGAAATATCGACTCTCGTGAAAAGATCCCGTGACACTTTTTTTCACTGCGTAATGAAACCTCCCTCCAAAGTGATCTGAACTTTTATAGAAAAAAGTGGGTTCATTACGCAAGTAAATACAGCATCCATTAGCTCTTGCTGTGTTACTTGAAATTCGGCTGAACCACACAAATTCACCATGGGAGGCACACCTATGATTGCAATGAGCAAATGCAGTAGACACAACGCGCCATGTTCCAGCGCAACCGGCGCAATCCCCACCCCGCGCGAGGCCGCCGATGGTGGCTGTTGATAAGGAGCAAGCCTGCACCAGCCCACTCGCCACACGTGGTCGCAGATTGTGTCTGCTGATAAGCGGCGTCCCGATAACGCATTCGTGTTCTGCTCTTAATACGCATCGTCAAAGTTTTTTTTTTTTTACTTTTAACGGCACTCGGCGCTCAAGAGAGCGTCAATAGTTGATGGAAGGGCCACTGTTCGAATCGCGGTGGCACCCCCCCCTCAAAACCGCAGCGGCGCCGGGGTTTGTGGGTAGCCCAGTAGCTGATGGAAGGGCCGACGCCGCTCAGGCGTAATTTCTCTTTGGCTCTGATGCATTTGACTCCTGCTGCCCACCCCCGTTTCTCATGTTTTTAATGTAGTGCTTCGTCATTTGTCATTTGTGCTCCGGGTCCGGTAAGCAACCGGCGCTCGTACACGGCTCCGTTCAAGATAGCTGTCACTTTTTATGCCGTAGACACGAACTGCGCGGCGGGCCGCAAGTTCAACGTTTGCGACGGTTGATACAGGTGTGGCAGCTGCAGCGAGGCAAAATTTTCAGCTGTCGTGATATTGTGATGTGGCTGTTTGCGAAGTGCGGGATTTCGCTTCACGACGATGTTAGAACGACGAGCTGTGGGACTGCAGCAGCGATCACGACGGCAGCAAGTGAGGACGATGGCGCAAGTGTGGACGAGTAGTCCAGTGACTAATACATCTTTGTTTTGGAGCGCGCAGCAGCCGATAGAGGCTGGCGATCAGGGGAGGCCAAAGGATAGTGCTATCGCGTTCTATTATTAAAGGCCAAGCGTAAAAACGACCTCCAAGTTTTTTTGTTTTTTTTCAGAAATGTGATGTGAAGGGGTCGACTTACACTCAAGTTTACTTACAATCGTGTAAATACGGTACTCTATATGGTTATTCCATGGTAAGTGCATTAAGAAGGCAATGCCAAGGATTTTTACTGAGTCAGCTATTTCTAGAGGTATATGCCCAGGCGCGTATCGAGTGGCTTAGAAGAGTTTTCCCTTTGGCAAGTACAATATTACTGTATAAACTCGTGTAAAGCCCACACTTCTTTTTAAAATTTGGGTGTAAGTTTTGAAGGTGCGGCCCATACACAAATTAAAGAAAAAAGCTTATAACCATATTTTTTTTCCTTATCATCTAGTCCAAAATGGGGGGGTGCAGCCTATACACAGGTGCAGCGCTTACACGAGATTATACAGTATCTGTTTTGTTTGCATTAATTTTGAGGCAGTAAGCATCAACCTATGTCTTAATGTCAGCCAACATTTTATTAGCTTTTCAGAACTACCAGTGATGAAAACAGACCTATCATCCGCATGAGATACAAACTGCATGTTGCTGGTGCAGTGTACTATACCATTACTGAATTACAGAAAATAAAAGCAGCCCTAGACGCTTCTTTACGATACCCCAGATTTAAGAGTTCGTGTAGATCATTTAGACTAAATTATTTGATGTAGTATATGCGATCATGTATGTATAGCGTTATGTATTTGAGATGCTGGCACATTTTTTGTATTGATGCTGCCCACCTGCATGGTTTAGTTCCAAGACTGCAGCAATTGGCTAAATAATTAAAAAGTTATTCAATGAAATCATTCAATCGAAATGCACTGTGCCATCAAGAACACGTCAAGACACAGCAGACAGAATTCACTAATGTACACAACATTGATAGCCCCACAAACTGCTGATAGCGAGATTCTTGTGCACAATGTCAGGAGAGACCCTACCTCGGGAATTGGGAATTCGTTGGGGCCGGACTGATTCACCATAAGAATTCGTGTTGCCACATAAATGGGAGACGCATGGGAGTGCAAGGAATTTAACAAAACAATGGCCACACTCTGTCAAAATGGAGAAAAAAAAAACGCTCTTACATGAGTACGCATGGTATATCTACACTCAAGGTTTCAGGTCTCTCTGAACGTTTTATAAGAGAAGAAGAGGGGACTAGAGATTGCACCCACCACTTCCGCTGTATCTCATTGCAGACAGTCTGGCTGGCATCCTGGCACTGGAAATGGTGTTCCGCTCTAACGACAATGGCACACGCCACACGCAGGGCAAACTGAAACAAACCATTAGAGGGAAATACATGCATGTGAAAACCAAAGTACATGCAATGGCAACAGTGGAAGCGAAATGCGACTCCTTGGTGCAACAGTGCAAAGCCTCTCACACAACTGTGGCCGCAGGACACTACGGTGAGGCTTTGTTGTGGACTGATCAATTATTTCCAGCTGCTGCAACTGATCGGTATGTACAGTAAAACCTCAATAATTCCAACTCGGTTAATTAAAAATCCCGGATAATTCGAAGAATTTCTGCGGTCCTGTGACTTCTTATGCGAATTTGACCGGATAATTCAAAGTAGAGGCCTGCACCCAATTAATTCGAAGATCTGGGCTGCTACAGGCAAGTCTCAGATTCCGATTTCGCGGAAAACTGGTGAAACAATGGCCTCTTGGAGTCGCAAGGCGGTGCCACAGAGCACATGAGCCAGTTCATGATCATAATATAGCTTGTGGACTGCAGAAACGCGCCTGCGCTACAGCTGCAGACCGATTTTTCGGACTCAAATAATTCGGACTTCAGAGTCACGCGCCTCATAGAAACATGTACATTTTCACGACTGATATTTAAGACTTTGTGGGGTCTAGAAGTTCAATTTCTTGGACTAAAACAGATGCCAGCAATACTGTGAAGATCGTTTTTCAACTGAAAGTTTGTTATTTCAACCTAGTATAGACACGCGGGCATCGCTGTCACAACTAACTCGTTCCTTGTCACCGTGAAAGGAGACATCTCAAATTTAAATGGAATCGCGGGCAGGGGGAGTTGACAGAGTGAATCGGACAGACTGGCTTCGATAGGCTTGGCCATTTACGCTCAAACTAACTACAGCAACCAACACATAGATAACCAAATTACTACAGTATACAGTGCATACCCTTCAATAATCCATGACGCTTCAACCAGTGAAACTATTTTTCAATTTAAAAAGAAAATGGAGTTGCTATTTTCACTTGTTCCTGATGTACCACATACTTATGACATGTAGTGTTGACCCTAGCCCCATTATATTTTCTTTTTGTGTCGCGAATTGTAGCGCTACTGCTGTATTTTCTGTGTTTATAATGACATGTGTCTTAATGCCTAACCATGACAAAACATAAATTGATGGCATTTGATTTTTTTATTTGTTTTTTGAGCAAACTGGATTTGTCTATCCTTCTGCCAATGATGTGTAACTCTGGGTGAGGCCTCGTCAGGAAGTATGCTATTAACTTTCCTTGTGCCTCATCCCGTGGGCATGTACTGCTTCATGTCCAAATAAACTGATTTGATTTGATGATTTGTTCTCTATCCTTGCCATTCGAGATAATGAAACACTTTTTCCGTTGCCATCGAGATGGCCTACAAAAAGAGCGCAATCGCATTGAAAATGGTGCAACGAGACAGCGGGACAGCTGCAGCGTCCACTGCGGCTTGGACGGCACCACCCCTCAGCGCGGGGCAGCTAACGCGGTAGAGGGGGGGGGGAGAGAAGTGCATTCGGAGGCGCTGGCTTCCGCTCATGTCTTCCCGTTGGTTACCTTTCTCTGTCTTTGTGAGCTTCGTTGCCCCATGCGAACTGACTGTTCTTGCTTCGTGCGGCGGGTGCATTCGTTCGTGGTATGACTTGCGGCCGCGTCGCACTTTCTGGTATCGTGACATGAGAGGGCGCAGAGTTGATGAATACATGACTATGGCTCACATACAGTCCAATATTATCACTTGTAGACGGAACATGGGGAACGCCGATTTTCTCAAGATTTTGAAAGCTGGTTTTTCAAAAAAAATTTATTTGTTTGAACTTCATGAATTTTTCGGCCTGTTCGATTATTCGGATCATTTTCTGGCTCCTGCCGAGTGCGAAAAATCGGTCAGTGACTGTAGTCCCGCGACACGACCCTTCTTGCTCCGTGCCTGCGACAGGTTGACTGCGCTTAACGCTGGCCTGCGCAGTTGTGTGTCAGATATGGTTACCGGAATGTCCAATTACTTTATTACCATCGCACGTAAGTTAATCTTTCTTCTGAAAAATAACCATCCGACATTGGGGGTCGGCCTGAGGTAGTTTTGGACGAGCAGCGGGTAGGACACGCCCGGTGCCAGCGTCCTTTTACGGCATGATGCATGGAGCTCCAGGCATAAATAAAAAAGCCATTAATTCGCATGCAAGTCAGTTCTGCTAACGAAAACTATAATTGTGTACCAATTACATGGTTCATTCGTGCTGGTGAAAGCACGAATGAACCACGAGAGCGAACTTTCGATAATCTGAGAAGTGCGTCACACTGGAGTCCAAACCTACGGACTGTTTGCTGTTCGGTTTGCTGCTATAGTCAGTCGGGCCGCACGCGAGTATAGAAGACAGGACAGAGAGCAACATTTTTTGGCTCTTTCCGTGTACCGTGAACCGCCAGTACACTTGTGCATTGGTGGCTCACTGTACGATCACCACCAGCTTCAGACTGCTGTCCTAGTGATCACACCGTTAAGCATTCACTGATTTCAGTTGCACATGCGCCGTAATTCCAATCCATGGGAAAGTACAAAACAAAGTGTGGCGGCAGGACAGTGAAGGAGGCATGCGGAGGGGGGGTGATTTGTAACTCGAGTGAACTTTCTTTTTTTGTTGGCCAGCAGGGGTTGGAGCGTAGATTTTTATGTGACAGTATGTGGTCATTGCAAAGCTTGTCCCATCGCGGTGCTCGGTTAATTCAAATATTTTGCAAGGTCTCAATGATTTCGAATTAACAAGATTTTACAGGATACTCCATCTCAGTAGTTCCTTGCAGCACTACCAAAGCTGCGATGAGTGCAGAGGTGACATTCTGACGCTGCAGAATGTAGCACCAGTGCAAAATGGGCATATGGGATAGCGTACGGTAAAAAAATTGCATGCTTTGTAGTGTATGAGTGATAAATGCTATTTCAAATCAAGCCTTACTGTGCGCTCGCAGTACGTATGCAATTTCCAGAGTTCAGAGTGTGTGGCTCTTGTGTATGCCAACATATCATTTCCAAAATGGTGGCACCCTTTACAGTAGGACCCCATGCTTTGGACTGGATTCGTCGCTGTTACTGTCATTTTCAGCCTCAAGTCGTGCCTATTCTGTCACGTTTCCTCAGGGTGATGCATTGAATCCATGCTTCGCACCAAGTGCACCGTCTCTGTCGAGGTGTTTCTGACCGTTCACAGCTGCTGCTCTGGTATGTACTTAAGGCTCAGAGCGTCTGTTGGTCAACCATTCGTTCCCACTAGGCCACTGTGGCAGGTTGAGCTGCTGCCAAACTGCTCACCCTGCTGGGGAAAGCGGCATCTGGGTTCATGAGCAGGCTGGCCGCCAGCTGGATGAGATCGTTGAGGGAGGCATGCTCAATGATGGCCACTGCATTCAGCAGCCCCTGCTCGAGCGTGCCATCCTGGCGGTCCTTGCGCTGCAGCCATGACAGGTGGCGCAGCAGGGCAGCCAGCGTTGTCACCTGGTGCTCCTACATACAGCAAGGAGGAATGAGTTTTTTTTTTTTTTACTGCCAACTTGCAAGCAAATAACACGAGCCTTCCTAAGCAAACGGGGCGACTGGGCCAGCAACACAAGCTAGCAAGATACACAGGCAACAGAACGGCAATGAACAATAGAGAAACACTGAACTAGAAGGCATGCAAGTCAAAATCTCGAAAGAAAAGCAGCAAAAGCAGCTTGTAAGTACAAGCAGCAACAGGAACAGTCTACAACTACCTGAACAGATGTTCCAATTTCTGTTATGGGGTCAAAGCAAAACATGAGCCAGTTATATATTTTAGTAACACAGTCAAACCTTGTTACAACGAACACCGATATTACGAATCATTGGCTATATCGAACTGTTGCTAAATATTTTCAACAAACACATGCATTTCTTACTCAATGTATATCGAACTGTCCAGTGCCAATCTGTGCCCAGTTGGATGGCAGGCGGCAGGCTGTGAAGCACTACACGGGTGACTGGTGGTGGAGCCGCAAGTGTTCGCATTACGGTTCACATTTAACTTGCTTTGCTAACAGCACCATAGAAGATACACTGGCGAGAGATGCTGGTATCCAGGCAGTCGACACCCGTTTGCGCCCGATGACAGTGACCCGGAACCAGCGACACGGTAGGTTGTTGTAGCTTGCTCACGTTGACTATCACAGAGAGGAGGTGGTGAAAACGGTGATAGCTTTCACCCTGGTGCTCGATTTTTTTACACGACGCCGCTGTAATGTGAGGAAGCCATCCTAGCTGGCATATCTGCCGCAGCCTCCGCGTGCGGCGGTGCTGTGCAGCGAAGCCGACTTACTAAAGTTACTTGTTCGACTTTTTTTTTTTTGCGGCCTCCACAATCACCGCGAGCGGCTTCCAAACGGCGTCAAAACTAAGGAAAAGGTCTCCCACAGTTGCCATTTTTTTGCTGACTAAAACTCATTTTATAATACGAACTTCAACTATATATAGAACTATTTTACGATTTTTTACCAATTCGTTATAACGAGGTTTCACTGATGATATCACTGAGGTTTTGCAACTCCTCATGCTGGCAAACCACAACAAAAATGAACAAACATCAAATAGACATGTAAAGACTCCAGTAGAATCCCTCTATAATAATGCCAGTCAGACAAGCAAAAGTGTTTACTACATCAGCGTTTTCACTACATCACTTCTAGGTGATGCCATGGCTCCAAGGGTGGGGTTTGGGAATAGAAGTACTTTCCAGTTGGGTACAGTACAGTTGAACCTCATTATAAGGAACCCTGAAACAGCAACTCAGTGGATAAAACAGAGTTACTTGAAAATTGTTTGAACTGCTACAGTTTGCTGCACCATCTACGAGCAGCAAGAGAAACTGGAACCACGAGCTGGTCGGCACACGATTGAAGAGTCATTTCTTAATACCAGCCACTGGGGTGCTCAAAAGGGCAGCTCAAGGCAGGCTCCAAGTGAAACTGTTAGCTCACACAAACATAGTTTCCACTGTTTCGGCCTATTTGCGAGTTCCTGAACTGGGCAAAACTGGTGGTGACTAAGCGCAAGGCGGTATCTTTGAACCCACCTCCGCTTTTGTCACTGAGAATTTATTATTATTATTTTTTTAAGCGTTAGCTTGCAATCCTCCGTGCAATCCTGTCGGCAGCAGTGCAGATCTTGGCAGCACGCCAAGATGCCGAGTGCCGATAATTACAGCACACTATCATTCAATGGGAGCTTCGACGGGGTGGCTCGCATGGCGAGCTTGGCAGGGTGCCAAGACACTGTGCGCCTCTGACAGAAGCTACACACATGAGGGAATACATGGGTGTTTTCTGTTTTTTTGCCTGTCCAGATATATTGATAATCGGTTATAACGATCAAATTTTTGTTTTTCCAATACTATTATAAGCGGTTTGCGCTGTAGCTTCCCGATTTCGTCACATTTACTTTCAATTATCACACCATAATCTGCTTTCACACAAGTCTTGTGGAAGTACTGCAGCACTTCCTGCATTTCTCTCAAGGTGGCACAGTGACACTGCTTCCACAGAAAGAAAAAAAAAGCATGCTGAAACACCACTTTTGTTTACACCCTCATCGTCCTTAACTTTGTGGTATTAAGATTTGATCTAGTTATAGGAAGCCTAGGAAATAAACTTACAGCCTTCAGCAAGGGAAGCACCCGAAGCACTAAGGAGCGCCCTTTGCGCACGCCCACCAGTTGAACGAAGCGCTCTTCCGATGGCTGTACTTCTGTGAACAGTTTCTGCGCTATCTCTGCCCTGCGCTCCAACGAACAGTTGTTGTCTTCGTGTTCCAGGACTGCTGAGTAAAGCTGAAAGACATTGGACAGGAAAAGTGCAATAAGCACGAGACAAATCTCATGCATCACAGGCTTGTTTCATAATTTCACTAATCCACATGCACCCGAAAGAAGTAAAAAAAAAACTAAATAACAGATACCTTTTCTATGTCAAGCAGAAGCTGGCGGAACCACAGCAAATCTCGGTCAGGAGGGACCTTGCGGTCATCTTCTTCCGAGAGCCGTTGAACGCCCATATCAAGGATCTTGCGTGGGTAGTTAACACTCACCACTTGCAGCTTCCCCAGTGATCGCTCAAACTGGACTGCAAATATGCAAAAGACGCGCACGCACAAGATTCCCTAATAAGCACTGCCACAGAGCTCCACACTGGTACTTTTGTAATACGAGGTCCATCCCTCCTTCCCAGTTACCACACTTTCCTTTTCTTGCTATGGGGCCTCACATTACTAAATGCACATGTACTGCAGTCAAATATCACATTACTCTCTGTCAAAGAGTCAAAACATGTCCAAGAAAATTCCATGCAAGGATAAAGCACTTCCATCCAGTTCCTTTTCAGTGAAATGTTCAGTGTTTCACTGAACAGCGTTGCATTGCACTGTGGAGTAGCCCAAAGCACTGTGCACAAACAACTAATTTTTATTTTTTGGGTGCCCGGAAAGTTCAGCACGGAGAGTTCTGCAAGTCTGAATACTAATTTTTGGCATAGTAAGACACAAAACATATATTCTAGATTTATTACTCTTCCATTTTCTGTTTACATATCTTTAATATTTTTAGTGATATTTTGTTTGAATCTCTCAAATTTTGCCACTCAATACATTTTTTTCTGTCGTAAGCAACAGTTTTTTTCTATGTATCTTTGAAAAGAGATTTCTATTAGCTACACTAGGATGTTCTACAATTAAAAAAAAGTTTTAAATTAATGGGTGAAAATAATTTTTGAGCACAGCAACCTGAAATTGACTGTTTCCCCTGGGTAAGGAAAGAGTTAAGTACAGTCGATGCCGGATATATCAAACTCGAAGAGGATCATGAAAAAGTTCGATATATCGATAATTCGAAATATAACATACGCCTATCAGATCGTTATTTTAAAATTGCGCACATCTCGGACAATTTACCCACGATCGTGACAAGTGGGAACTTACTGATTTGCTCCTCCAAAGTCCACAAAAAACGAAAGCACAGCTCCACGACCACCACACTTTATTTCGCAAGAAAAATGTCAGTGAGCTTAGCTTGCCTCTTCTTCTCCACCAGAAAGTCCATTAAGCTGTCCTCAAGCTTGTTGACGGTATCCAAGTAAAAAGTCCAGTGCCTTCCATTGTGCCACAACAGCGACGAATAACACTGAATGCAGATGCAAGCTCAGCCACAGTGCATGGCAGCAGAGTCTCTTTGCCTGCATCTTCGCCACTGCTCAGGTCCGCTTCCTCAGTACCTATGATGTCAGCTACAATCTCAGCATCAGCATGATCCACAACGGCTTGCATGTCGTCGTCAGCACTGACAAAATCTTGTGTTGTTACGGTGTCTAGGACGGCGCCTGCGAAAGCTGAGAGCTCATGAATCTCGCTGTACAGGCATCCAAGGCCGTCGTCTTCTGTGTCCAGACACTTTTCTGAAGCCACCACAAACCTTGCTTTGCGGAAGCAGTTCACGACTGTGCTTTGCTTCATGTCATTCCAGGCACCAGCCAGCATCTGTATGGCTCCGAGAAGGTTCACCTTGAGTTCGATCCTCAAACGAAGGTTGATTAGAAGCTTTTGCACCAGTTGCCATCTGTAACCAACTGCTTTCACTATGCCCTGATCGAGAGGTTGAAGCTTCGCTGTTGTATTTGACGGCAGAAATTTGATGATGATCTGCTTCAACTGGCAGACGACATGACGGGCAGAAGAGTTGTCGAGAAGACAAACATTGCGGCCTGACTTCTTCTGTTCGGCACCCCACGTTCAGAGCCACTCGGTGAAAATAACGCGTGTCATCCAAGCCTTCTTAGTAAATGCGTATCAAACCAGGAGCGTGGTGACCTGCTTTTGCCGATAACCAGTGGCAGCAGTTTGCATGACCCATCCATATTTGCAGCGAGCAAACTCGAGACATACACTTTGCTCTTCTTTCCACCATGGCGTGCACTGCCTTTCAGGTGTAGAGTCTATTTGGCGGCATTTGCTAAAACAATGCTGTCTTATCTGCGCTGAATATTTGCGATGGTGAAAAGCTATCGCAAATCTCTGGCCACTCTTCGGGTAACCACTTAACCGTGTCAATGCTCCTGGTCTCCTCGCTTTCACCTGAGAGTGTCTTTCTGACAATGCTGTAGCGACCCTTAAAACGCTGCTGCCAACCAGTGCCACCAGTGAAGCTCTCTTCTCTGAAGGCTACAGCAAACCATTTCGCTTTCTCCATGAGCATCGGGCCGTCAACAGGAATGTTTCTGGCATGTGTCTCTAAAAACCAGGCGTACAAAGCTTTCTCGACCTTTTCGCATACGACAAGCTCCAGGGCGACTAAATTGCGGTGCCTTCAGCTTACGTCGGGTTTGTTCTTCAGGATTGTACTAAGTGTGTTGCGAGCAATTCTGAACGCATTGGCGACCAACGACTTTTTCTCGCCGGCCTCCACCTGTCGAATGATGTCCGCCTTAGTTGCCAAGTCCAAATTCTTGCATTTTTTCGCGTTCATAGCTCCCAATAACACGATCAAAGCGAAACGAAAACACAAGGCACTGCACAAGTCACATGCAAACTCACATTGGCCCCGTGAACAAAGTGAAAAGAACAACCACTGCATCGTAACACACCAGTCACATGCCTAAGCAGCACCAACAGCAGTGAAAGCTAAAATGGCTAAAACATTGGTGACCGTTAGCTGACGTCCCATGTTTTGGCTACGCCAGCAGAGTCAGCCAACCAGCATGCAGAAATCAGGTGCCTCCAGGCCTGCGCGGTTTCCCTCTTCCGAGTCCTTTACATGACCCTTATGGCCATTCCAATTCCTGTTCACATCCCACGAAGTTCTCATCACGTGGCCCTTACTTGTGCAGCTCCGAACGAACACGTTCAAGGCTAGCGCTGCGCAAGAGATGAGATTTCGGGAAGATCATGAACTCCATTAGGAGAAGCCCAATTGCAGGGATGCACAGCAACGGGAGAAGCTCACTTCCAGGGTGGGTAGTATATTGGGAGAAGCGCACTTGTGGGGGCGTGGCGTGGCACAGAGTTCGATATATCAAATATGGGGTGAACGGAAGTTCAATAAACACAAACAAATTTGCAATACTTTTGCATGGGATTCCCAAGGAAATTTTACAACTATTTGATATAGGCAATAATTCGATATATCCGGGATCAGCTGTAGTTTATTTAGGCAGACGTCCAGTGGTTGCAGCACGGATGTCATCCCCCCTCGAATAACAGCAAGGTATGCTTTTCTCCAGCTTCTTCCCCTTGGGGGTCAGGTGATGACGAAACAAATCCAACACCAGGATTGAAATTAGGTTTTATTCATACCCAGTGGTCCTAATGCGGACTTCTGGGGCACCTACATTGTGCAAGCCGCGACCATTGGCATGTCGCAGGCCACACGGCAGTCTAGTTGGCATTGCTAATACCGTATCTACTCGTGTATAACCCGCACCCCTAACTTTGAACTCCGAAAAAAAAAAAAAAAGACATTACGTATAACCCGCACGTTTACCTGAAGAAAAAAAAAAAATGTGCACTAGAAAGATACAGCTGCACACTAGTGATCATTTCGTTTTCAGAACTATTATTCAGACGACCACCACCACGTCACTCGTTATCCCAATCTCAATCGTTGCCGCTCTCACTGCTGCCATCCGAGGCTTCATCGTCACTCTCAAACACGTAAGTCGTCCTTGGAACCATTAGAGCTGCTACTGATTGTATTTTTTAAAGCTTTTACGCACCAAGTCGACCGGTACCACTTTCCATGCATTTATGATCCACTGGCACAGCAATAGAATATCGGGCCTTCGCACGCGCCCCGCCGGTGTGAGGGCGTAAAGGCCGTCGGCCATCCACTGGGCACACAGCCGCTTCACGTGCGCCTTGACTGGCTTGTTCAGGCATGCGTCGAGTGGCTGTAGCATGAACGTCATGCCGACAGGTGTTATAACGAGGTCAGTGCCGGTCTCGACAAGGTGAGCATTCACCGCATCAGTGCAGTGGCCTTGGAAGGAATCCAGTACGAGCATCGACAGGCGTGCCAGCAAGGCACTAGGCTCAACAATGCTGGCTGAATAAAGCGTGGCCAATGGCATGGGAAAGGATAAACAGACTATGAATGTGGATTTGGCTATGCCTTTCGTTAGCCCCTCATCAGCTTGACAAGCGTCGATGATAGGGATGGTGGACTACACAGGGGAGGCTGCCGCGCATTGCTGTAAAGCCAATTTTCGGGGTGTGGCCCATAGATGCGATTTGTGAAAAAAAAAATTTTTCTTTAAGTAGAAACACACCAATCAGGAAGTCAGCGGCATTTATTCTACGTTCAATCGCCACTCGCGGTGTATCCCGACTCCGAGCTGGTGCTGTGCTCCAGTGCACGTTCATCCCACAAAAAGTCGCGCAGCACGTCCGCTGTCAACACGTAGCCGTAGTTCCGCGGTTCCATCACTTAGCAGAGCAGCTCTTCTTCCAGTTCGGGAAACTTGTCTGGCTTGCCTCGGAAAGCGCGCTTTTTGCAGCTTGTGTTCCTCAATGCATCCTTTTGGTTGCACCATCGCCAGACGCGCTTCTCGGCCGCGTCTAATTTCCTGCCCGCCGCATGCTTGCCGTATTCGACAGCGAACTCCCAGCCGTGTAGCAATTAAGGTGCTTGCCCATCATGCTAAAACTGCAACGCTCGACGGCAGCACGCGAAAACCACAACTACAATGAACCACAACTCTCGTGCCTTTGACGGCCGCAAAATGCTGAAGCTGGTGATATTGATGCCGATATGGATAGTGGGAGCTGGCGGGAGCTCGCAGCAGAGGAAAAAGTTGACGATGATCATGAGACGCGGCCTCTGGCGCCATCCATGGGCGGCACCTGAAAGCTCCTGTGCACATGCGTCGCCTCCGCGATCAAGCGCACCTTTGCTCGCAGCCGGAGCTAATCGCGGAGGCCACGGTGCATTTCGAAGGCTATTCCCATGTGGGTCGTGCAGACAGTTTGGGTGAAGCCCCTACACGGATATTATTTTTTGCTAATATTTCCTTCTGGAAAACAGGGTGCGGCCCATACACGGGTGTGGCCCTTGAATGCGTTTATACAGTATAACGTGAGAATAGACTTCAAGAGAAAAGTTTTGAAAAAAAAATTGTGTTACATTCGAGTAAATAAGTTATGTTTGTGTCCGCACTCTGCCACCACTCCAACACACTTCCCAGTGTTACCCAGCCAGAGACCAGCAAAGTAGCATTCAGAGCCCTGAGCACCTTAGTGGGAGAAGTAAGGGGAATGGAAGTGAAATGAGGCCATCGCACTTACTTGGTGTGTAGCTCTTTGATTCTGTGCGGACGCGCTCTGGCCGAATGAACCTCAGTTTGTCGCCGTCCCCACCATCCATACCGGGAGATTCTCTTCGCTCTGCTTTCTTCTTGGCAAACATCTAAAAAGTTGGCAGAAAGGTAGGCATGCTCGGAACTTGTCTCTTGTAGTATACTGCTGCTCTCAAACATTCCTGCACAGTCCACTTCAGGAAATTATGAAGAAATGCTGCATAATGACCATGTTCATTATTGGTAGACTTTGCCATAGTGGCCGGATGATGCACCACACAACAGGTGGCTTTTGCACCAGACTCTGTACATCACTTTTTTTTTTTTGTGTGTGGATTTAACGGCCTAAAGCAATTCAGGCTATGAGGGACACCGTAGTGAAGGGCTCCGGAAATTTCGACCACCTGGGGTTCTTTAATGTGCACCAACATCACACAGTACACAGGACTTTAGAATTTCGCCTCAATTGAAATTCGACCGCCATGGCTGGGATTGAACCCGCATCTTTTTGGTCAGCAGTCGAGCGCCATAACCACTGAGCTACCGTGGCACTACAATTACAAGCACAAAACGACAAAGAGACAAAGGACAGGCGTGAAATACGTTACTGAACGACATGTGTAGGTCACCAACAGCCACAAAGTTAGCTTCTAAAAATAGAAAAAAGGAAAGCAGTCACCACCCACCACATAATAGTAATCGTCCACCTCCGGGTTCTCAGGCTGCACCTGCAGCAGTTGAATCTTGATAAGCCAATCCTTTTCCTTCTGGGTCATAAGTCCTGCATAGGGGTCATCCGAATGCTCACTTCCAGCACCTGGAAGGGAAAAAAAGGTAACTTCGTCACAAGCAAATGCCCAGCATCACTGAGGGAGCAGTCACACTGGCGAGTGGTGGAGCCAGCGCTCCAGTTGATTCCATTTTCTGCCTCCGAGTCGAATGCACCACAAGTAGCATTCTCAACCTGGTCACACCGGGTTTGCCCCAAAACACACTGAACCCGTGCTACAGGTAACTAAGCTGCATTCTGGCCAGGAGATATGCGCATATGAGCGTCTACGTGCACAAATCAGGTTCCCCATGTTTGAAAATTTACACAGGCTATGTTGAATGAGTGGAAAATGTGTGGGCACTAACACACAGCTATATCTGTTGAAAGTTTGAAGTTGAAAGTGCAAGTTTCAACTAGAACCAGCCAGGCAGGGCTCTGAATTCTCCAAGCCACCCATATCCACTACTATACTCCTACCATGTTATCACACAGATAACATTATTGTGTCCGAACAGCTGTCACAGTTTTCAGTTATTCCTTCCAGACACGTTTATGTTCTACTACAGCAGAACCCCTCTATAGTAAAGTAGCTCGGACCAGCAAAAATCTTTTAACATATCAAGGTCTTTAGTATATCAGTTATTGGGGATGGCATGTCTCTGACTATGCTTTCTAGCTGCTTACTAAGCATGAAGTGTTAGTTTATAAAAGACTAAAATACCTTACTACCTGCTCTTACCACCCCTTTATGTGATAATATTATCAAGTTTTCGACATCATTCAAGTCCTGTTGACGTACCACATTTACACGAATACAACGTGGCTGTAGAAATAAAGCGATTTTGATTCCATGTGAAAAACAAAGCTTTACATGATCACGGCGTCGTCATCTGTGGCTTTGGCACCATTTAAGAAGCAGTAGTTAAGAAACGTGCACGACAAAGTCAAGCGGCCCACGCCGCCTTCTTTCTACCTTCAATGCCAGCTTTACTTTTTCCGTGCGCGCCTCGCGCTTTGCCTTATGGCCTCAAGGTCTTCAAAAAGTTGGCTTCTCCACGCGGCTCTCAAGCTGGGTGGCGAAGCCACCTTAATGAGCATATTCGATATCTGTCTTGCGATCCTAGACATTGCGCGTGCCGCGATGTCGTCATTCTGCGGAAAGCACATCGCCACGGCCAAACGCTCTTTACTATAGCCGCTTCTTCGAAAAGAATCATTATAACAAAAAAAAAAATGCACAGTCGTCTATGGAAGGTGAAATGGGATCACAGCTTCACTTTACCATATCCAAATTTTAATACAACCGAGTTTACTATAGGGGTTCTACTGTAAGGAGAAACATCTGGAAATTTGTGTGCCTATGTTTGGAACCCCTATTTTACAAAAAAAAAACATGAATAGCTCAAAAATACTCACGCATGGTGCACACTTCCGCACTCACAGAATTGCAGCCCTATTTGTCAAAGAACATACTTATGGCGAATTAATAACCTTCTTTATCTCCTGAAGCAGTTTCCACAATAAAAACTCACCCACAGTATCCTTTAGTAAAAAATTTAACCGCGTGAGAGAAGAAAAATGTTACAGCATCACACAGTACTTCCAAAGTACACTGTACAACTTCACGATATCAATCTTTTTTATTTTTGAAAACAGATTCCTTTTCTCCTTACGAAATTTCAAATGTAGCCAGCATCACTAGCTTCATGAGGACAGCTCTAATGCTTTGAAAAAGGTCCGAAAAGTAATGTCCACAATTGTAAACAAAATACCACAAGGGGTTACAGGCATAGGTGCTGCAAAAGTGATGAAAGGTGGCCAAAGGTGGCCCACAAGAAAACACTCACCTGAACAAGAAGAGCTGCTGCCCCTGTGGTCGAGGTTTCCGTACAGCTGTGGCCGCAGGTATGAGTGGTGGGGGGGAAGATGGTGGGGGCTTCCAAACACCGTCTGGTAGGCATGCTGCTGGTAGTGTGGGTTGTTTGGTGATGCAAAGCGAACCTGGTTTCTGAAAGCAGTCAACCATTTCACACCTGTACTCCAAGAAAAACTGCCCTGCAGAAGGGAAAAATTTGTTTCCTGCCCAACTCTAACCACAACGGCAACTTGCCTAGTTTCAAGAGGAAGCTGTGCCATGTCTGAGCATTTTTTTTGTGCTTCTGCAACTACCGGAGGAGGAACTGAGCTGGATACCAGAGTGACCTCACGGCTGCAATTTTGTGACAGGCTCATTTTCTTTTTAAACTTTTTTTTCTGCCTCACTGATTCGTGCAGACCAGATTTGTTTGCTACAATGCCAACTAAATGTGGCCAGCCTGTGCCATGTAGGCTATGCTATTAGTAAACAAGATGGATACGAGAAACACGTACACATCTGTGCCCATTTTTATCACCCCAAGGAACAAGCTAATTGAGGAACCGGTCTTTTCCTTCAATTCATATTAATGAATCCCGGGCTCAGCACCGATACAATGGCCTTTCTTCTAAAAATGGCAAGGCTAAATATTGTTCACCATGGCAGCACTGGGAAGATGCCCACTTTCACAGAAGAGAGAATGTTTTGCTGTGCGGCAATAGCCAAAAACCCTGACACAAGAGGCCCAATCAAGAGGACCCTGGAGGACGTACTTATTGAGAAGCGGGTGCTGAACCTGTCGGGGATAGAGGAGGCGCCGAAGGTCCACTGCACTGCTGTTGGCCCCAACAGCAAGAGAAGAAGCAGGGCAGAAAGAAGAAGGCAGGGGGGAGGAGAGGGAGAGAGGTGAAGGAAATGGAAGAAAAGCACACTATAGAAGTGACAGACGTGAGACAGCTGGGAAGAAAAAGGAGCCAACGCTTCTGTTTCCATTTGTATGTTAAGGCGGTGCCAAGTGCCAGCACATAAAACTCGCTTTTGCAAACAGCCAAAGTGTCTTAGGAGCTGTAATGTTGCCCAGTAACTGTGTGTGCAAGACTCCATGACCCAGCAACATGCACTTCCCTTTTTCCCACATGCCCAATAAAATAAAAGCAATGCTAAAAAGGAGTGAAAAGCTTTGGTGGCCACTCAGTTAAGTCAAGGGCGATGCAAACATCCACCGCCGTTGAAACCAGCACAACCAAAATCCTGGTGACCAGGAATGATACCCGAACACAATGAATTCACCCAGGCTACTGCCATAGCAGCAACTGATCACTGAATGCCGGCCATTGCTCCCTGCACATTGTCAAACATTTGCACTTGCTTTTTTAAACACTTTGCTTCTTTTCTTTCATTAATAATTCAGAAACCTGCGTAATGTGAACCTTTCTTGTGGACCGACAGATTTTGGCACAAAGCAGGTTTCCCTGTATACACTGCATCGGTCCTGCAATGCAAATGCATGGGGAAAAGTGCCGGTACTCACAATCCAGGCCTGAAGGGCAGGCTTCCTGGCAGTGGCATCTGGCTGTGGACTGGATTGTCTGCAGACACAGGAAACAGGTATTTAATTAACTAACCTATTCATTTCAAAACACTGCAGGCCTATACATGTTTCCCCCAGGAGTCACTATAAGCCCTCAACTGACTTCCCGATTAGTATACTCACTGCTATGATCATACAATATATGCCACACTGCTCACTAAGTAATGACAGCTCGAGGTTGTGTTGTTGCCACTACGTTGCTGCCATGTGTTAAGTGAGGCTGGAACAAAGGATGGCAGGCAAATCCAAGCAAGCCCAAACATTGCAAATATACACCCTAGACATTACGAAACTGAGAAAAGCCCAAAATTTTTGTTACATCAGTTCCCACGTGAAAGCTCAAACTGTGCAGAATGGAAGCCAAAACAAAAAACATATGTGGACGAAACTGCCCAGCAAATGCAGTCACAGTAAACTCCTGTTACTCTAAGTAGTAAACACTAATAGCACGAGTATGGCAGGAGCTGCCACTGTCCCCATCGCATGACACTGCAATGTGCTGGATGAGGGGAAGGCAGGGGAACCAAGGGGGAGTTTGAAAAGAAAAAAAAGTCCCCTGGTCTGGCTGTCCACAGTAGCCCTTGGGAACTCACTCTTCATTGCGGGTTGCCAGAGCTCTCCAGACCCAGCTACCGCAGTGCGTCTGCTGTCTGCACCCAAATCACACGAGCGACCGAGTGGTGGCAATGGGTGCACACTTCTCGTCCCGTGAATTCTTTACTACGTAGACTTTTATGCTGCTTCCGGACATGAGCTGCTGTAAGCCACTTGGTGTTAGGCTACAAAAGCAAAAGATGCGGAGAATGCTGCACTTCGCATGAAGAGGCTCAGATCGCACTAGCACAAGGCATGTCGTGTCAACAGAGTTCGCTCAGTGTGATTGTAAATGTTCCTCTCATGGCGGGTCACGTTTTATCGTCAAGAAGCTTTTGCACGATTCAGCCAAATTTCAAGTAATGCAGCACTAGTTAATGGATAGTCAGCGTGAAGAGTTCATTACATCAAGGTCTACCACTGCAACACCTTTGTTACATGGAGTTCGCAAAAAAACACGCCTCAGTGGGGGCGGCATCGGAGAAATCAGAAACATCCTAATATCGATGAAATCACTATACAGATGGTTGTTGCATTCAGGTTTAACTTTATAACTTGTCGCCCAACCAGTGCCGCACTACAAACAATGAACATTAACTAAAAATGCACGGGTATTAACTCAGAATGCACACCACCACTGCTCAAAACTGTGAAGATAAAAAAAACCCGGAAAATTCACACCACGCCCGCATAGTTTCGAATTCATACTGTTCTTGAATGTCTTCCGCCACACGAACTTTAACAGTAGTCAGAGTTCACGAAACTCATATGTGCTGAGTCTTTCGTCTCGAATACGAGAACAGGTAGCAGCGAAGCACGTGGGAGGCGTATGGCTTCACAGAGACTGCGAGCGTGGGAGGAAATGGTGGTGCATTTCAAAGCGAGGTCAGTGTACTCGCGATAAAACGCACCACAAGCCTGCCTTTTCTATCATAAAACCGTAAACAACTGGCGTTTTGATGACAGTCAAGACGCCTCTCATTATACGCAAGCCACCACAGTGTGCATATCGCTGGATACGATGCCGATTTTGGCTCTAGTCACTAGGCCAAATGACAAGACCAATGCCGACGGAGTGCTTTCTTCGGCTGTTTCTCGGTTTTTATTGTTTCGCCATCTTCGCGTTCTCGTTCCAAGCCCATCGTATTGTGGGCACAGCGCAGTTCCCGCAGCAGCGTGTATGCTTTCCCGTTTAGGCTTTGTCCCAACCTTGCATTCATTGGCGACACGCCGAGGGCAGCACAGCGAGGCCGAGCTCGTGAAAGCGGTCGCCGCCCGTCGACTGTGCACATGTCACGCGGCGAAATTTAGTCATGAGGAGCTTTATAATGTGTGCAATACAACTGACCCCTTCTTCCGGCATATTGGTAATAAGTTCGTAATTTTTTCAGTAAAATTTGATTTTCCGGACTGCCCGATTTTTTGGTAGTTTTCATTGTCCCTAGAGAGTACGAAAAATCGGTTGTCAACTGTGCCTGCATATTTCAAACAAAGACTGCACATTATTCTGAGAACAACTTGTTTCACAAGAAAAATAAAAACATTTGAAATCAGCATATAGAAATACACAAACTGGGCAAGTTTCATGAATATTTATCAAGAAATAAGAAAAATAGTTCTAAGAGTGGTATCCCCACTTAAATTCAACAGCAAGTAGTTGTCAGAAAGTTGTCGCTGCAATACTCTAGCGCTGTTCATCAACTTTGTTTGCAAAATTATTTTTGCTTTGTTCTGTCTGCAACTGCTTTTCTGGTTTTTGAATTCCAGAGCGAGTGAGGCTGACTTGAACACCTTCACATAAACACTTGCATTTTTTGTCGTAATTATACAGGTTCAAGTGATAAAATATTTGGTTATGTGCACAAATATACTTTTCCGGAACTATGCCATTTAAGAGTTTCTTGATTGCTACACAACATACAAGTCTATTTTGTTAGAAGCACGTCGAGCATTTTGGAATATCATTTTTCAGAACCACTGTAAAATTGTGTAAAGCTCAGCTATGTTTTCTTTGTGAAGAAATGGCTTCACCATGTGCCACAGAGTTAGAAGCTATCACATGTAACTGCACAGGCAACTCTAGGCCACTATAACATCGCTAAGCTCTTGCACATTTGTGCAAAGCATTCTCTTTAAGTCAAGATTTCGGGTAAAATTGTTGTTTGGGCTAGAAGTTATATGTGAAATGTGAGCTTCATAAAATTGTTATCGTGAGTTCTTGCAGCGAAGATGCACTAATTAAAATTCATGGTCATGTAGTAGCAGCAAAGTAACGTGTGGTACTTTTTTCGGAAACAGTAACTGTAACGTGTTACATTTTTTTTGTAGCCAACGTAGGGCGGTAACACGTTCCTTTTTTTTTTAGCCTAACGAGTAACGTAATTAGCAACTTTTTTTTTTGGTAACGCCTACAACACTGATCTTAACCAAGGGAACTATGAAACAGTTCATCTTAAATGGATTCTTTTTACACTGAGTTCCATGGACAACCAACCAAATGCTCTCATACTGTTCATCTTATCCGAGTTCGCCTTAATGGGAATATACCGTACAAGCTTGGTACCAGCAAACACCCCCGAGAACAGCCCTCCCACTCTGGCCATACTCATGCAGGCTATGAACTTTTCATAAGGGCTGCGCACCTTTCACATAAATGCACTCCCTGGCTTTCATTGCCTTTCCTTTCACTCCCTCGTTTGCTCAATACCACAGAATACCAATCTATTAATCCAGCTCCATTTTAGCGCTTGTCTTAAATGAACTGCTGACTGAACAAGCATGCTCATGTTACCAAAATGGTTGAAACAGGGACTTCTTCTGTGGCTCTCAAATACACAAGGGTTTCAATGAATTTGTCCTCGTGTTTTAATAAATTACACAGTACCGTATTTATACGACTGTAAGTCGACCCCCACACATCACATTACTGAAAAAAACAAAAAAACTTGGAGGCCCTTTACGAGGTCGTTTATAAGGTCGTTTAAGCTTGGCCTTTAATAATAGAATGCGATAGCACTATCCTGCGGTCTCCACTTATCTACAGCTGCTATCGGCTACCGCGCGCGGGAGCACCTCGCAGCAGCTGCCACACCTGTATCACCCGTTGCTAATGTCGCGCTTGCAGCCCAGTGTGCAGTTCGTTTCTTCAGCGTAAAGAATGACAGCCATCTTGATTGTAGCCATGAACGAGCGCTGGTCGCTTACCGGATCCGGAGCACAAATGACGAAGCATTACATTGAAAAGTTGTGAAACGCGGCCAGCAGTAGTCACACCAGAGCCAAAGAGAAACTACACGTGAGCGACGGCGGCTCTTCCGTCGATTACTGACACTCCCCGCAACGCTGTGGTTCCGAGTGGGGTGCCGCCGTGATTGGAACAGCAGCCCTTCCATTAACTATCGACGTTCCCTTGAGCGCCAAGTGGCGCGGTTGAAAGTAAAAAGGAAGAGTAGAAAGCGAATGCGTTGTCATGCCGCCGCCACTTATCAGCAGATGCAATCTGCGGCCACGTGTGGGGAGTGGGCTGGTGCTGGTTTGCTGCTTATCGACAGCCACCATCGGCCGCGGGGTGGGGATGCCGGTTCTGCGCGTTTACATAGCAGCTGCTTAAGGCCTGCACCAAGAGCAATGCGACAGAGCCGCGCAGCAAAAATGTAACCACGCTGTAGAATGCCTGATATCTCGTCTGTCTCACCTTTATTCATGGCGCGATGCTTTGGTTTCGATTTTAAGTCGACGCCCCCCCCCCCCCCCCCCCCCCTTGGATTTTCAAGTTTTTAAAAACAGGTCGACTTGCAATCATGTAAATATGGCAATTAAGGAAAAAGAAATATGTAGCCCAGCACTGTAATCGGAAGCCACCAATAGCAGCCAGGCCATCATGATACTCACTGAGCAACATGGGTGGGCCCATCATGACGCGGCCACGCCCCAGCATGGGATGGGGCACGGGGGGCACCGGCAGCCGGCCTCCTGCAAAAGTCATAACCACCGCACTCAAGGAAGCACATTTAATGGAAGTCCCCACTTTTTTATCCTTAGCTTTTATTACTACCACTCATCTGCTCATGTCACAATTCAGAGAGTGCTCTTTATTCACTTACACTCCTACACCAGCTTGCTCCCAAAGCCTGAATGATAACAGATCAACAAGAAGCTATTATAATGCTTAGTTATAGGCTGGCACGAATATTCGATATATCCAAATATTCCGCTAAAATGTAAACAATTCGATATTCGATTCAATACAAAAGTTTTGTATTTTCCATGTGGTTTTTCGAGTACAGTTAAACCTCGACGTAACGAACTTCACTAATGAAATTTTAAATTTAACAAAGTATTCCAGTTTTCTTAACTTCACGTCCCTAGAACAGCATATATTTTTCGCTTCAATATAATGAAGTAGATTTTGCCACACTTTCAATGTAACAAAATTTCATTGCTGGCTGGAAATGAACTTGAGGAAAAATTGTATCACGGACGAGAATGATCGAGCAGAGAGTGTACGTAATACGGCTGCTGCCCGGCTTTCACATACAGAGCACAAGAGCAGACACAAATACAACAACAGTCGTAGTGACGAGCGCACCGCCAGCCGCGCCACCTGTGGTAGTATGGGCGAGGTAGACATGAGTGTCTACGTAGCCTTGGCACCCTGCCACGCCAGCCTGCGGCACTCGCTATTTCGGCCAAAAACGGCACTGAACGCGATGCACTGCCTACGTTTATCGCATTTACTGATGTCCAAAGCTTGGTAAGAGGACTGGAAAGGTCACGTGCTGTTGGCACATCCGTGAGCTGTGAAGCCCGTCGCACACTTTACACCTGACATCCTCGCTTCTTACTCAATTGATGCACATATGTGCAAAAGACACACAGTGCCGCTTACAGCGGGGAAACACGAGGAGCAGAGGAGGCCATATTTCATTTCATTGGTTGGCGATTGGAGGACACTCTTCTTGTTATCGCCAACATGGAGAAAGAAATGATTGTAAGAGGAAGGGAAGAGGGCAGACGGCATGGCCCGCCGTGAGGCCACCGCCAGAACGCGTTGTGTTGGCGGTGTGCTCTGGGCACTTACAAGAGGACGATGATGAAAGCAAAACCAAAACTCAAGACAGGAGTGTTGTCCCCGTCACCCACAAGGTGATTGGCGTGACAGACATGCTGAGGTGGCTCGCAAGCTGGCAACATAAGCAAGATGCGCGTTACGCCATTGCTGCTGGCAAAGAAAGAGCATAGGGACCATTTTAATTGCAAATACATGTTTTTCCCGCAAGTTATCCGGAGCGCATTTCTGGCAGTTCTTAGCATGCCAGAAGACGAATTCTGATGTAGTGAAATTTCAGTATCACGAAGTAAACTGTTGGTTTTACCGATTTCGTAAACTGAGGTTTAACTGTATTACTCACTGTATTCGCTCGCATATAGGTCTGCCCGTTTTTTTGTTTTTTGTTACAGCTTTTTTCAAAACACTTTCTTCAAACAGAGCGGTTGGCAAATGCCTGAATTGCGGCAGGGGGAAGCACGAACCAGGCTACAAACGCAGAAAAAAAATGGAGAAAATGACGCTACCGTGAAGAATCTCGAGTTATTACCGCCTTCGAGCCAAGGCTTTTGCGGACATAGTGAACACTGGTCAACATGTCCTGCTGACAAGGCAAAAGACAAAAGCAATGGCTCTTGGAGACAAGACTACAGTGGTGAAGCATACCAAAGCCCGGCGGTTGAATTCCTGGTGACATACGGCCATGGAGCGGTCCTGGCGTTCTGGCGGGTGGAGACATACCCAGCTGGGCAGGCAATGACACAGGGCCACCAGCATGCATGCCAGGAGGGGGGTAGGGTACCTGGCCCTGCATTGCACAAAGGAGGCGCATCAGCTGGAAGTCCAAGCCAGTGTCCCACCTTGAAGAGCGCTTTCTTGCTGTAGGCATAGCAGATCGCTGCTTCTCTCTCTACACAGGGCTACACAAGATTACACAAGACTACACAGCTACTTTTAGAGGGCCCAGTCTTCATTTGAAGTGTTTTCTTTCCTTGCACTGCTGAGCCGTTTTGACCGGAAATGGCAGGAAAGCAACACTACAAAAAGCAGTGGAAAAAAGCAAGCTCCCACACCCACCGCAACTGCTGGCTTCAAAGATTCACTGGTCTCGGTCTTTCACTTTCAGAGGAATTAGTCACCAACCAATTTTCCAAATCCACACTTTTTTTGACATGCTTGACCAGATATCACAGGAAACAGCAACATGAAAAAAACTAAAGACAAGGGAAGAAACACCACACATCAGTGTTTCTATCTTCGGTTTTATTGCCTGAGGGCTGGGGCCGGTATTTCAAGGTTCTGGTTTTGTTTGTTTTTTTCGTCCTTTTCCTTCTTATATCTGCATGTGTATACATTAAATGCTTTAAACAAATGCTTTAAACAAATGCCTTCATTTGCGAGTCAACACCAAGTGCATGATGAGAGTTTCTTTTGACCTTTTTTTGGCTCTCTCCCACCTGTGAAACATAGGTCTCTTCGATTTGGCTGCACTTTCTGCACCAGTTCAAGGAGTGCAGCACTTTCGCATTCGTTTTGCCAGTGCAGCGCGCGTCCACTGCACTTCTGTCTTCGTTTTGCAAAAGTTCCAGCCTAGTGCAGCACGAGTTCTCGACTAACTTGCACTCTCCCAAGTGGAAGTGCAGCTGTAGGGCAGCAATATGGCAGCGCCCATGTGTAGATAGAAGAAGTGAAGAAGATATGGCAGTGGCCTTTAAATTAAACACTGGCAGTTCTTTCTTGAAAAAAGGAGGTGAAGAACTGTTCATGGCGTCATAACTTTAAACCTAAGCGGTCAAATCGAGCCTCAAGGGCGGCATTTCAGCGCATATTTGTAAATTGTCCGAGTGTATACATGCAACGACACTTTTTTTCTATGAAACGACTATTTCCTGGAGCTGGTTCATGGCGACTCTTCCTTGGGATTTCCTGCTTGAAAAATACTAAACGTGGTTTGGGATTTTGGCACCCACTGATGTCGGCGACACACAGTTGGCTGTAATTTGGTGGCAACACCAAGGCTAGCAGACGATCAGGCCTGCACTCGACCATTTGTTTTCGAGGCAGCCACTCCAAGCTGCACTTGAACTAATGCTGCACACTGGCGGCACCGCCGCGGAACTCCACGGAACTAGTGCAGCGAGTGCAGCCAAATCAAAGAGACCGCATGAGAACAGGCCCTGCCAGTGCATTCTTTACCTGTCCTTCCTTTCACTGACTCCCTTCTTTTAGTGTTCTTTTTGCCCTGCTGCAGCCGCAGGTCTTGAGGACCAGCCATGCTGCCTCGAGTAGCTTTATTCCCCATTTTACTCCACAGCCCTGTGTAGCACTGTGTGTGGAAATAAATACTAAAATCAAGTTTAATCAATGAATGGCTCAGCTGCCTTTAAACAGCCATGGTTGACATAAATGAGCAAGAAAGCTTGCCGACAGTTACCACGCCTATGTGAACATTTCACACCAGAAACCAGAGAGCTGCAATGGCAGTACAATAAAGGAATCAAAGACGCACTGGACTGAAGCGAAGCTGAGGAGACTTTGGCTGTCCTCCGCGCAGTGGGGGCAGCATCCCGGGAAGGTGGTCCACCGACCCTCGCCTACCGGGCGAAGGGGTCCCCCCGTCTGTGGTGCCAGGGTACGAGCGGGGTGAGGAGGGCCCAATGAACTCGACGTGGTCACGCACTCCCCAGGGCGAACCACGACGGGGACTCTGCAAGGCAGCAGGGCGGCACAAGCAGTTTGCACCACGTGCTTTGCCGAACTGTGCAGACTCACCCCAATGGGCACTGGGCGGCTGCCAGCTGAGTACAACATGTCACGCTCCAATTCTTCCAAGGTTCGCACATTTGAGGGCAGCGGTGATCTCCCAGCAGCAGCCTTCGTGCATGAAAGGAAAGCATTGTGTTATAAGCAACATAACCTGGTTTATCACACTGCCCCTGTCATGAATCATGGCACCTTGTTGAGCCTGCTTACACGAACCCCTACACCAGAAAGCAAACTAAATTTGAGTGAATGCACTTCTTATCAGATGTGGCGTCCTCTGCCAGAATAAACAAGAAGAAATGCGAGTGGTTCAGCTAAAGCTTCAAATGGTGCACAGCAAGGCATCAGCCAGCCATTGGAACACCTTTCTCATCAAACAGAAACATAACCACAGAGCATTAATGGAGCTTTCACAATGGAAAATCGCAAAATAACGCGCCACATTTGTCTGCCTACTTTTTTTAACAATAACAATCTCCGCCATCAACAGCTGAGCCCCTCAGAGAGCCCTTCACTCGCGTCATCAGAAACCCGACAATTCACTGCATGCATTCTCTGCGAAAATACTCTGAAGCAAACACTGCTGCGTGAGGTCAAGTTTGGCACCTTTTGGAATTGGAACACGCACATGTGGATGTCACGCTCATCTCCTAAGCCTTATTCCTGTTCTCAGCCCACAGATGACAGCAAACAAGAGAAGCATGATGCAGGTTTGCCCATTGCCATATACAGGGTGTCCCAGCTAACTTTAACCAGAGTTTAAATATACGCTGAGGCCCTCTAAGACTATGCAACCAAATGCATGATGCTGGCTATTGTATGAAGCCAGTCCTATTTTTTGTATTGTACGTAATTGCGTAATTAGTCGACAATAATTAACCAACTTGGCAAGCAAATGGAGATAGGCGAAAAAGGTGAATGAGAAAGTTGTAGAACGGTCCACAAAACTTCCCGTTTCAACAGTTTTTAACTCTACATCTATTACGTATCAGCTTTTTCTCGCTCCCTGCAAATGTTCGCGAAATACAAAAAGTACCACGTGACATGCCTGCTTGCGCGCCGCGATTGCAGTGCTCTCAAACGTTCCGTATAGGAACTAACAGATCATTTAGCCCAGTGTGTTGCCCTTTAAAAGGCGACAAGGCAGCGACGCAGCCCGTAATCCCGTAATCGTACAGCCAGGGCGTGCGTCGCAGCCCTGTCACCTTTTAAGCAGCAGCCCACACACGGTTAAATGAGCTGTTCGTTTGTTGGGCGGCACGTTTGAGAGCACTGCAATCGCGGCGCGCAAGCGGACATGTCATGTGGTTCGTATTTTCAATCAAAACGAAAACATGAAACCATCAATAAAGGCAAGGCAAACGAGATATCAGAGACGCTACGACGTGGCTGCAATTTTGTTTGCTCACTGGCTCTACTCAGTAGCATTCAGCTATTCTGCACGCTAGTTTGGAAGAATTATTTTTTTTTGTTTTAACTGCACACTCAACGCTCATGAGAGTGCTGATAGTTGATGGTAGGGCCTCTGTTCCAATTGCAGCGGCACCGCCACTCGGAACAACTGCACTTCCAGGGAGTGCCACTAGCTGATAGAAGAGCCGATGCCACTCACGTATGTTCTCTTTGGCTCTGTTGGACACACTTGACTTGACTGCTGGCCATGTTTGTCAATCGTCATTAGTGCTCTGGGTTTAGTAAGCGTTCGGCGTTCGCTCATGGCTACATTCAAGATGGCTGCCATTCTTTATGCCGCAGAAACAAACTGTGCACCGGGCCGCGTTTGACGTTTCTGCACAGGTGATTCAGGTGTGGCGGCGCAGCGAGGCAAAATTTTCAGCTGCTCTATGTGATGTCATGGTTCGGTTGTTTGTGAAGTGTGAGATTTCGCTGGATGACGACGTTAGAAAGACTCGCAGTGATACCACAGACGCAATGACGATGCAGCACTTGTGCAGGCTGGTTCACATGCAAGCGAATGAGTAAATTGAGAGATTGAGTGTCGCGTCGCGATGAAAGATTTCCAACTTGCTGGAATCTCGTCGCTCTTGCCACTCGAGTCGCCGCGATGGCTCTAAACAGATTTTTACACCTAGGAATCGCGAGCATTTTTGCTTGCATGTGAAGCAGGCTTGAGAACGATGTTGCAAGTGTGACAACTAGTCCATTCACTAATACATTTTTGTTGTGGAATGTGCTACGGGCACGCCTTTCCTTTTTTCCTTGTTTTCCTAACATGCGGTATGGCTACACATGAGTCAACTTATATTCACGTAAAAACGGTACTGACACTACTGCTTGCTGTCGTGCAGTGACATCGGTTCTAGCAAAAGTCTGAATAGAAAGACATGTCGCTGGCATGGTCATACTGCACGCCACAAAAAGTTTTTGAAACGTTGGAGCAGCCATATTTCCTATGCGCTGTCCAAATCATCATTTTCGAGGCACATGTGATGCCTACTTAATGCACAGAGACGGGAGCACAGGCACACCTCGTCTAAAGCAGTCTCTTCGATGCCGAAAATCCTGGCTGCACGCGGTTTTATAATGCGTCGATTTAAATTTTTGAAAGACTGAGTAGCAGATGTGTTTTCTATGTGAATGTGCCAATTGTGCGAGATTTTAGATTTACAACGCCGGGACTATGTGCCGATTTCATGCTGTCCCCTGAGAGTACATATCCTACAATACAGATCCATTTCCATGGCAACAATTCTGCTAAAAACCTCTCCTGGCATTCGTCTGACAGTCACAAGTAGACCTAAGTGTAATTTTTCCTCTTTCATGCAACGCGCTTAATTCAGCCTACAGCAGGTCGCACAGGGCATGCTGGTCCAAAACTACGAGCTTCTCTGCCCATTGCCAGTCCCGGATAGTGACTGCCATGTGGAACCTTCTCACCCTCACAACTTGCCTGCATGAACCCGCCCTAGCCAGAATGCCCACACAGATGACATTTACCCACTGCAATACACACTCCGATGAGAACAAGCAAAATGGCACATGCTTGGACATGCCCTTGCAAAAGAGAGAGTGGACGGAGGAAGCTAGCTCACTTGATGTTGGGGTACTGAGTGCTGCTTTGCCGAGGCCGAGCTTTGCTGCTGCAGCTTCCAGAGTAGCGATGCCAGCCGGTCATCAGCAGGTGGGTGCACTGCCTTGGGCGTCCAGATGGTTTCAGTCTTTGGGGAGCCCTGCACAGACAAAACATAGACCAGTTAAATTGCGGCCGAAGATGCAGCAATGTTCTCGCAAGAGCCTGTCAATAAGGGCCAATGCATCTCCAGCTTGGCGAGAGGAGAAGCAAAGAAGAAAGTGATCCAGCATGCAACAGGCAATGCGATAAAAGGCGTTTTCAGGCAGAGCGTTGCAAACAGCCTTCAGCGCACACTGCGGTGCTGTGCTCATTGTATGACACTAGACTGCCACTAACTACAACACCTGAACGGTGGACTGCTCAACAAATACTGCCTTGAGGACTCTTCATTCATACCTACCTCTATTCCGAGCCAGTAGCAGTGTTTCTACACCTTCACGCGGCTATACAAACAACAGTGTAGGTTTAGGTGCGCTGATGCTCCATATTCACCATTCTCCCCAGCTCGCCAAGGTACAGTCAAATCCCGATATAACAAACCAGATATTATGAATTATTAGCTACATTGAGCTCTTCCTAAATACTGAATGCACACAAGCAATTTTTGCTTTATATACCGAATGGAAAAGGTCCTAAAATGGATAAACTGAACCGCCAGCATGAAGCGATGCCTATTCTGATTGCAGGCGGCAGGTTTCGCTGCACTGCACAAGTGACTGGTGTTAGTGCTGCATGAATACGCAGCGACATGAAGGGTTGGTAGTAGGCATTCGCGAATATTCAATAATTTCAAATATTCAGTTGAATAGTGGAGCAGTTGAAATTATATTCGATCCAAATATTTACCGTATTTACACGATTGTAAGCCGACCTATTTTTCAAAATTTGAAATGCCGAAGTGGGAAGGTTGCCTTAAAATCGAAACCAAAGCATCGCACCATAAACAAAGGCGAGACAAACGAGATATCAGGCATGCTACAGCGTGGCTGCATTTTTGCTGCGTGGCTCCGTCAACGCGCAGAACTGGCACCCCCACCCCACGCATGGCGGCCGATGGTGCCTGTCGATAAGCAGCACCGGTACCTACCCCCTCCCCACATGTGGCTGCAGATTGCGTCTGCTAATAAGCGGAGGCAGCCCAATAACGCGTTCGCGTTCTACTTCTAATAGGAGTCGTCCAAGATTTTTTTTTTTTTTACTTTCAACCGTACATTCCGCACCCAAGGGAGCGTCGATAGTTGATAAAAGGGCCGCTGTTCCAATCGCAGCGGTAGCCGACAAAAGAGCCAACGCCGCTCACGCATTTCTCTCTGGCGCTGACGCATTTGACGACTGGCAGCCGCATATCACAAGTTTTAATGTAGTGCTTCGTCATTCGTGCTGTGGGTCCGATAAGCGACTGATGCTTGTTCCTGGCTACATTGAAAATGGCCGTCATTCTTTACGCCGAAGAAACGAACTGCGCTCCGGGCCGCAAGTTCGATACTGGTGTGGCAGCTGCAGCGAGGCAAAATTTTCTGCTGTTCCACGTGATGTCGTGATGTGGCTGTTCGCGAAGTGCGGGATTTCGCTGCATGACGACGTTAGAACGACGAGCAGTGGGACCACAGCAGTGATCCCGACGGCCGCGCTAGTGAGTATGATAGCTCAAGTGTGGACGCGTAGAGCAGTGACTAATATATTTTCGTTTTGGAATGTGCAGCCGATAGCGGCTGGTGATAAGCGGAGGCCACATGATAGTGCTATAGTGTTCTATTATTAAAGGCCAAGTGTAAACGACCTCTTTTTTTTTTTTTAAGAAATGTGATTGGGGGGGGGGGAAGGGGGGGAGGGGGGGGGAGGGGGGGGGTAAGTATTCGTCTCGAGCGAACAACGTTTCAGAACTGTTGCTGTGTGTGGTTTCAGCTGTGCGTACCTCCTCTGGGATGGCACGGTGTTGCAGACCCCGACTCAAGGCAGCGTGCCTGTGCTCCTGTGTGTAGTATGCCAGGGGCGGTTTGTGCATGCTCGCAGCATCAGACACGAGCAGGCGGAACCGTGGCACCCAGACCTCTACCTGCCAGGTGTCTGCGGACGCGCTTCCCACAGTGCGCACGTGCCGTAACCAGCATGACGACGTGCACCAATAAATATTTAGTCTAGAGCGATCTGCTTCCGCATGCCACGTGTGCATGTGCTGACTGGTACAACTGGGCAGGCGTGCAAACAGCAGGATGGTATCGGGCACCTTGTGGCATCCTCGAAGCAATCTGCACACGCGCAGTGGCTCCATGCGGAAGCATATCACACTATGCTATATCTCTCTAATCTGAGGATGTATGGCTCTCTTGACTTATGCAGAACAAGTCTGAGCTGGCCGCAGCTGCAGCAGCTGCTTTTCCCCATATGAAATTCACCAAAAAAAGCGTGATGGCGTGAGCACAACACATACAAAGGTGGGTGCTCCTTTCAGACGCCTGACTTGAGGTGGCGCTGGGTGCACAGTGTGCATGCCTAGCAGGTGTCATGAAGGGACCGCTTAAAAGCAACAGCTGCACAACGATGCAATCGCAATTAAAAGCAGCAGTTGGAGGCCCCATATATAGGTCTCGCGCCCCACAGGCACATCGGCACCGCATGTAGGTCGGCTCCCCAATTTCAGATTGCCATTTTTTTCAGGAAGTAAACACAACTACAATGAGTGTGACAAAGCTTCAATGCATGTAATGCCCTTGTGTGTTAAAAAAGTAATTATTTTGAAAATGTCTATTATGTCGTTAAACTTATTACCGTGCCAGAAGTTCAGTCGATGACTGAAAATTCTGACACCTGTTTTTTCGGATATTCTTGATTATTCAGACTTTTTCATGGCATCGCGAGCGCCTGAAATTTCAGACGCACTGCAACAGATCTGCTCGATTTTTTGGACCTGTTAGCATTCGCCGCCAATACCCAACCCGCCATATAATGAGTACTGTGGAACCTTCATTAATTCAAACTGCAGGAGAGATCGAAAACTTGATCAAATAAATCAAAATTCAAGCTTAAACGGAGTCTCTTAAATTGCTATGCTGAAATTCTGCGCAAGTCGGCACATTGCACCCGTGTGGTTCCAAATTCTTACTGTTTTTGAACGTCTTCCACCACACGAACTTGAACAGCAGTCAGAGTTCGCTGAACTCATCTCTGACGAGCCTTTTGTCCTGAACACTGGAAGAGGTAGCAGCGAATCGCGTGGGAGGCGTATGGTTTCATGCGTAGACTGCAAGCGCAGAAGGATATACTGGTGCATTTCAAAGCGAGGTCAGTGAGGCAAAACGCAACGGAATTGAACTCTCAACTTTCGATTGTGAAACAGTAAATAACTGCCGTCAGGCAAGATGCCTTCATTATATGCAAGCCACCGCAGAATGCACATCGCTGGATGCGATACTGATTTTGGCTCTAGTCGCTAGGCCTAATCACGAAGACCAACGCCGACAGAGCACTTGCTTTGGCCGTTTCTCTGCTCTTAATGTTTAGTCATCCTCGCATTCCAGGCCCATCGTACTGCGGGCGCAGTGCAGTTCCCACACCAGCGGCATGTTCGCTTTCCAGTCAAGACTTTGCCCAACCCATGCGTTCATCGGCGACATGCCGGGGGCAGCACAGCCAGGCCAAGCTCGTGAAAGTGGTCGCCGCCCGTCGTTTGTGCACATGACGCACTGTGAAATTTAGTCATGAAGAGCTTCAGAATGTGTGCAATACAACTGACCCTTTCCTCCGGCATATTGGCAAAAAATTCGTGATTTTTTTGGTGAAATTTGATTTTCCGGACTGCCCGATTTCTCGGTCGTTTTCACGGTCCCCTGAATCCGAAAAATCTGTTGACTGTATTTGAAATATTCACTTCGAAATTATTCAAAAGAAAATTACTATTTGTTGCGAATTCTGCCATTTGTTGCGAATTCTGAAACCATGTTGAGTTGAGAAAAGCAGGACATTGAGACGCCAACTAACTGGACAGCTTTATTCCAGCCAGGCGAATACCGGCACAAGCAAGAGACGCCCGAGACGCGTGCCAGCCGCAGCGAGCCTCACGCGAGCGCGCAGCCAAGCCACGCAAACGGCCTAGCCACTGCATGTGGCTACTGCCTACAACAGTGCTTAGCCTGCAACTGTTGTGAGCTGGCAGTGCTGTGTGGCAAGGAAGCCAACCTTACTGGCGCTTTGTTCCTTGCGGCCTCTAGCTTTGCCAGGAGCGCTATTGGAATGGTGCTGAGTCTTCGGAAAAGTCTCCCCTTTTCTAAAAAAAAAGGGTTGCCTGAGTTGCCATCTCTTCACCAAAAATTGTGCTGCTCTTAAACATTTTTATCACAAAATTTCATATTACGAATTCTGGCTACAGCGAAGTATTAATTTTCATCTGCATGTCCAATGCACGACAAGGGCCTCTCTCTCTCACTCAATGATCTCCAATTAACTCTGTCCTGACACTAGCTGCGCAGAATCAGAGACGTGCACATGACAACAAGATGCAGCAGTCACTACCACCTAAATTTTACTCTGGAAATGCACAATATTTCCATACAAGTGTAACTAATAAACGTTCTTTTCTTCCATTTTTCCCTTTATGAACTTCAGCCTTTTTCTATTGTTTCCTTCGCACCCACTCATCACCCACCGTTTTGATGCACCCACACAGGAAACTTAGCACTCGTCCATAAACATGCTGCTAGTCACCACTGCGCACTTGCTCTCTCATCCATGCCTTCAATTCTGCATTATTGGCAAGTACGGGAGCATTGGGCATTTCTGGTTAAGCTAAATGGCTTCACCACAGCAAATCATGTTTGCCTCAAACGGAACTCCCCACTGCAATCCTCAGCCAATGACTATGAATCGTAACACAACGTTTCAGCAATAAAGGAATGCTGCGATCAGGAACTACTCAGTAGTAGGTGCCTGCGCAGTAAAGTACAAACATTCTGATGCTTTATTTCGATGGAATTGGAACTGATAAGGCTCTGTATGCTGAGCTGTCACATCTTGTATCATCAGTTTGTGACCCCGTTCTTAAGGTGCTAGAAATCGAATGTCGAACTAATGCTTATCAGCACTCTTTCGTTTTATGGGCGTTCAACATCCCAAAGCGACTCGGGCTATGAGTAACTTCATAGTGAACGGCTCCGGAAATTTTGACCAGCTAGGGTTCTTTAACGTGCACTGAAATCACACAGTACATGGCCCTCAAGAATTTTGCCTCCACCAAAATTCAACCACTGCGGCCGGGATCGAGCCTGCGTCGTTCAGGTCAGCAGACGAGCGTCATAAACACAGCCATCGCAGTGGCGCATCAGGACTCTTTCTTTCTGCATGCCACGACCAAACTGTCGACCAGACTGCCGAAAAACATGGTCAACTGCGCATCTGCAGAAGAATTCCATGCATTTTTTCTTAAACTGGTATGTTATCATTGCCTTACTCTATGTATGTGAGTATGTGCCTAAGTTTTCCTTGCACAGCACAGCTGTTCCATGTGTTTTCAAATGTCACACCATCTGAACCTGGCACTTACAATAGTTTTTTGTTGTACCTCCCCCCATTCCCCCTGCAACAATGACTTCGTGGTGCGAAAGGTATCTTTAAAAAAATTTTTTAATGCATGCAAGCCCGGTGCACTACTGCGGCTCAAGGCTACTAAAAAAATTTGCGAAATTTGTGGCACACCTGGTGGATCTGTTCTAAAATTTCAGGGAGCAGAATGCACCAAGACACCATTCTGCCCCACTCTTGCTTAGCATCATAGCTCAGAATTACCGTATTTACATGATTGCAAGTGTATTTGAATGTAAGTCGACCCCCCACATCCCATTTTTGAAAAAAAGAAAAAAAACTTGGAGGTCATACAGCGCGGTAGCACTATCCTGTGGCCTCCGCTTATCACCAGCCTCTATCGGCTGCCATGTGCAGGTGCGCCCGTGGACACATTAAAATGTATTAGTCACTGGACTACTCGTCCACACTTGCACTACCATCCTCACTAGCGCTGCCATCGTGATCGCTGCTGCAGTCCCACAGCTCGTCGTTCTAACATCGTCGTGTAGCGAAATCCCGCACTTCGCAAACAGCCACATCACAATATCACGACAGCTGAAAATTTTGCCTCGCTGCAGCTGCCACACCTGCATCACCCGTTGCGAACGTTGAACTTGCGGCATGGCGCGCAGTTCATTTCTTCGGTGCAAAAGAATGACAGCCATCTTGAATGTAGCCGTGAACAAGCACCGGCCCCTTACCGGACCCGGAGCACAAAAGACGAAGCACTACATTAAAAACTTTAGAAACGCGGCCGGCAGGAGTCAAATGCATCAGAGCCAAAAAGAAACTATGCGTGAGCGGCGTCGGCTCTTCCATCGGATACCGACGCTCCCCGGCGCCGCTGCAGTTCCGAGTGGCGGTGCCGCCGCGATTGGAACAGCAGCCCTTCCATCAACTTCGGCGCTTTCTTCAGCACCGAATGTGCGGTTGAAAGTCAACAACAACAACAAAAAAAAAACTTGGACGACGCCTATTAGGAGTAGAACGCGAACGCGTTATTGGGCTGCCGCCGCTTATCAGCAGACGCAATCTGTGGCCAAACGTGGGGAGTGGACTGGTGCCCGTTTGCTGCTTATCGACAGCCACCATCGGCCGCCGCGCGTGGGGTGGGGGTGCCGGTTCTGCGCGTTGACGGAGCAGCTGCTCAAGGCCAGCACCAAGAGTGATGCGACGGAGCCACGCAGCAAAAATGCAAACACGCTGTAGCATGCCTGATATCTCGTTGTCTTGCCTTTATTTATGGTGCAATGCTTTGGTTTCGATTTTAAGTCGACACCCCCCCCCCCCCCCCCTTCAGATTTTCACGTTTTGAAAAATAGATCAACTTACAGTTGTGTAAATACAGTACATCAGACAGTACTTTTTTCAGGTTTCTGCCCAGCAAATCCAGATTGGCCACACAAACACAGCTTACTCTCACAGGCACAAGTTCACTTCCACAAGTGGTGAAGTAATTACAGCTGCACAGACACAGTAAGGGTAATTTCAGGTGCGACGAGACAATAACGAATGCGCAGGACTTACACCAAACTGCTGCTGGAGAATGGCGGGCGGTGGTGGTGAACAGGCACGCCCTCCCCACTCAGCGGGCCAGGGCTGCAGACCAGATGGAACGCCATTAGCAACAGCACAGGTAATCGTCAACAATTCATTCAAATCTGCATGCAAGAGCTGCTTGCTCCACTTCCACAGACCACACTGCCTAATGCAGGTGTTAAAGGAAACACAAGTTACAAGCTCTGCTCTTTAAGCCCAGGCTAATGACACCAACACACACGAAAAAACTTTGTTAAATTAAGGTAGCAATTCCGGAAGTTTAAAATGGTCTGCAATGGCATAAAATAAAACCACACGTCATATAGAAAAAAATCAAGCTAAAAATGTTGCCAATCCCCAATTAGTAAAGCACTTGAACTGCTGACTCCTACACTGCTTGAAAAAAAATTCCCAAAGATGTGCATGATTATGCATGCACATTAAATTGCCAGCACTGGACGCCTGCCGGAAATAGGCAAAGAGTCAACGCGCAACATATTCACAGGCAGGGGGTGAGGAGCACTATTTTTAATCACCGATATCTTCACTGCTAATGAAGCCAGCTCAAAAATTCTTGTGGTGGAGTGACGAGTGATGATGGAATAACCGATACAGTAGAACCCCCCCCTATGGTAATGGAATAACCTATACAGCAGAATCCCACTATGGTAAGCTTTGATGTAGTAAACGCTCCATCCGATTTCATCTTCCGTAGACAAATTTTTTTTTTTTTTCATTTATAGTAAAGACATTTTTAATAAATAAACTTACAGTAAACAGTGTCTGTCTGTGACGACGTGCTCCTAAAGGAACAATGCCATAGCGGCGAATGCCAAAGACTATAATAACCTATAAAAACAATGCCCTTTGAGATGACCTAACCATGAAAGCTTTCATGCTGCCAGGCAATGTGCACAGTGCACAAGGGAGGGGGGGTAAAGAAAAGTAAAGCTGGCTATAAACACAGAAAGAAGGCGGTGCAGAGCCCTGAGGAAGGAGACATATGCAAAAAAATGGAGTAGT